>NC_133139.1:93453976-93782190 GCF_048418815.1 Hemitrygon akajei | reverse complement strand
GGTTGTTGGTTTCCTGGGGAGGTGTGGCTTGAAGGGCCAACTCCATGCTGTATCACTTAACAAAAAAAAAAATAATGAAAATTTCTCCATGGGTCAATAATTATCTTTCAATCAGTTTTAAAATCAAGACTAACAGTAATTATTGTATATTTGATTTGATCCAGCTGCGTTAAACAAAAAATGACTGTGATTTTTGCAACACTGACTATTGATAAATTCATACATTGATAGATTCATACAGCATGGAAACAGGCCATTTGGCTCAACTAGTCCATGTGGACCAATATGCCCGTTGAAGCTGCTGCACTTAGTCCCTCAAAAACTTCCCTGTCCAAGAGTCTTAAATGTTAATGTTCTTTACTCAATGCCCTAGAAAATCATAAACAGGTGATTTTGCAGATGCCAGAAATTCAGAGTAACAAACTCAAAATGCTGGAGGAACTCAATAGGTCAGTCAGTATCAATGGAGAGGAATAAACAGTTGACATTTTGGGGTGAAACTTTACGCATATATGGAGCATGCTCTGGGTGGAAAAGTTATCCCTCAGGGTTCTATTCAATCTAAGCCCTCTGTTCTTGATTCCCTCAGCTCTGTACATCCAGCCTATCTGTGCCCTTCTCGATTTTATACACCTCTGTAATATTGCCCTTCATCAAGTGTTAGGTGATGCTCTGAGGTTGTCAAAGATACCATGGAAATGTAATTCTGTTTTTTCCCATGTTGAACAATACCCATATTAACTCTGTATTTGCTGATGTTGGGTTTTCAGATTCAAGCACCATAACCTGCAAATATCTCAAAGGAACATGCAGTGCACTCCCTTGTGATCAAGATTATAATGAAGGCAAAAGACTGTGTGACGATGGGACCAATTGCTGTTACCCTTAACTGTGCATGATCCCGGGATGGCTTTTCAGCCTGAGACTCCCCAAAATCCCATTGGGATATGACTTCAGCCATATGCAACAGTTCATTTGGCTGGGTTCCCACTCCCCTAACTGTGCCTCTGATTATTAATGGGTGAATTAAAATAAAAATAAATCTTCACTGACTGCTTGCCATGTCGTTTCTAGTTCTGCTGGTACTCACTATTTGTGGTGTCTCTAACATGGGGAAAGTGAGTGTAATAGAGAGAATAACTTCTTTGGAAAAGTGGGGATTGCAGTAGGACAGCAAAACACCTACTTCCCTTTCTGTCTCTAATAACCACTATTGCCTTCTCTGCTATGAGCTCCATCTCTGCTTTCTGTGCTTTGTCATGTCTCTTTCCATATCTGTCTACCAACATTTCCAATACATGATGCCCTTTTCAATCAAGTTCCATTTCTGCCTCTCTCCCTCTTTATCATTCTGCCCTGCTCTCCATCTCTGTGGATGTCTCAATGTCTGTTTATTATGGACTGTGTTCTCACTCTTTTGCTTTCCTCAACCTCCTTTCTCCCTGCCTCTCTTTATCTCACTACCCTTGATGTAAACTCATTTGCCATTTTATTAGATACACCTGTACACCTGCTCATTAATGCAAATATCTAATCAGTCAATCATGTGGCAGCAACTCAATGCATAAAAATGTGCATTGTTTTTCTGACCAAACATCAGATTGGGCGAAGAAATGTGATCTAAGTGATTTTGACCGTGGAATAATTGCTAGTACCAGATGGGGTTGTTTTTAGTACCTCAGAAACACAAGAGGTACTGTGGATGTTGGAAGTTTGGACCAATACATACAATGTGGTAGAGGAACTCTAGATGTCAGGCAGCATCTATGGATGAGAATAAATAGTCAAGGTTTAGAGCTGAGACCCGTCATTAGGGTCTCAGAAACAGCTGATCTCCTGGGATTTTCACACAATAATCACCAGAGTTTTACAGAGAATGGTATGAAAAACAAAACATAAAAAAGCATCCAGTGAGTAGCAGTTCCATGGGCAAAAATGCATTGTTAATGAGAAAGGTCAGAAGAGAATTGCCAGACTGGTTCAAGCTGACAGCAACTCAAAAACCACCTGTTATAACAGTGGTGTGCAGAAGAGCATTTTGAACACATAACATATTCAGTCTTGAAGTGGATGGGTTACAACAGAAGGCCTTGAGCATACACTCAGTGGCCATTTTATTAGGTTCAGGAGGAACTTAGTAATGTGACCACTGAGTTTATACTCTTACCTCTATCGTTGTAAGAGTTAAACAAGAGTGACATTGCTAAAGGATTATTTATTTCCCAACATAGTAGACCTCCCCATCCATACGTCTGCTCTTTTCCATTGTCCCAAACTTTTTCCTATCTTGGTAATTACCTAGACTAGTTTAATACTATCCCAGTAATATATCTCACTACATGATATTCTATATTCTTGGAATTCATTGCAGCTCTTGAACCTTCACTGTTTTTGCAATCATACAATTCTGGTTGCCCTCAAGAATTCTTGGTTTACATCAATCTCCACCAGTGGGCATAGCGTCAACTGAAGCTCGAGAACACACTCCAAAAATCTCACTGCTGTTTTTCCATAAAAGTGCATATGAAATTCCCTTTCACTGTACTGACCTGTCTAATATTTGTTATTGAGATCAAATTTAATGTTTTGTTTTCTATCCTCTGAAGCGTCTTGTGTTAAAAGTGTTATGTAGCGCAATTTGTTGTTGTTGTTAGAGGGGGATCCAGTCCAATCATCCTTAATAAGCAGCCAAGGTCAGCAAAAATACTCAAAAATCTTAATGACTCAACCACTGAATCTATATGGATATGAACAGTGCAATCTCTCTGATGGGGTTATACTAAAGACCCCCCATAGCCACTAGCACATTCAAGAACAGATCAACTCAAATCAAATGTAATTATCATTCAACCATGCAGTTGAACAAGACAGCGTTCCTCTGGAGCCAAGGTGCAAAACATAAGCAACACATTCAAAATAATGTGAAAAAAATAGTCGCAAAAGAAACACATATATGGTCCAAGATCCTGAGTGACATGTCCTGCAAATTGATGGTACAGTTTCCAGCAATCCAGTCTGTCATTTCACCAACTGAACACTGGAGGGCAGCACACAGGTGAGGCAACCCCTACCGAGCAGGGACACCATACTACTCTGCCTCCGACATCTCCAACTGAGATGTGCAGGCAGAATAGGGAAATGTGTAAAAACAACAGTAGGGATGCTAAAGTTGGTGCAACACGTACAACATGCTGGAGGAACTCAGCAGGTTGGGAGGCATCCGTTGAAACGAGCAGTCAACGTTTCAGGCTGAGACCCTTCATCAGGACTGAAGAGGGAGGGGGCAGGAGCCCTATAAAGAAGGTGGGGGTGTGGGTGTGAAGGAGAAGGCTGGTAGGTGCCAGGTGAAAAACCAATAAGAGGAAAGATCAAGGGGTGGGGGGGGAGGCAGGGAGGGGATAAGCAGGAAAGGTGAAGAAGGAATGTAAGAGTAAAGCACTATGTGTAGCAGAAGAAGGCAGAATCATGAGAGAGGTGATAGCCAGCTGGAGGAGGAGGCAGAGTGAAACTGGGATGGGGGAAGGGAGAGGGAGGGAATTACCAGAAGTTGGAGATTTCAATGTTCATGCCTCCCCCACCCCTTGATCCTTCCTCTTATTGGTTTTTCACCTGGCACCTACCAGCCTTCTCCTTCCCACCCTCCCCCCACCTTTTTTATAGGGCCCCTGCCCCCTCCCTCTTCAGTTCTGACGAAGGGTCTCGGCCCGCAATGTTGACTGCTCATTTCCACGGATGCTGCCCGACCTGCTGAGTTCCTCCAGCGTGTTGTACATGTTGCTTTGACCACAGCATCTGCAGTATACTTTGTGTTTCCTAAAGTTGGTGAGCAGCTTTTCAACTTTAGATTAGAATTTCCTTAGTGCAAGATGTTTGTCTTGCTTGCTCGTCAAGAGCTTTGACCAGTCACCAATCACAAAGATCAAAAGCTTGAGAGGACTTAATTCACTCAGGTTGACTGATCGACTATTTAAGGCAGTGACTCGTGGCAGTTTTATGGAGCTTTGAGCAACAGCCAATCAATGTTTGAGATTGATTCATAAGAACAAATTAAAGTAAGACAGGGGCAAGTGGAGCGGTCATTATTGCAGCAGCCATCATCAGAGTGGACAGAATTAAAGTGGAGATTTTTAGGCCTCAGCAAAGTGAGGCTTCAGTCAGAAAAAGCAAAAACAAAAAGCTGTAGATGGAAGTTTGACTCCCCTCTCCCCTTCTTTATATTTGCTCGCTTAGGACAGTAAGGATGCCAGGCAGGATAGTGGGATGCTCCTCTTGCAGGATGTGGGAAGGCAGGAAGTTGTCCAGTGTCCCTGACAACTACACTTGTGAGAAGTGCAGCTCTGAACAATCCATGTTAAGCAGTTGGAGCTGGAACTGGATGAACTCCGGGTCATCTGGGAGGTTGAGGAGATGATAGATAGGACATATAGAGAGGTAGTTACACCCAAGGTGCAGGACACAGGAGACTTGGTGACAGTCAGGAAGGGGAAAGGGATTAAGGGCATTCCCCTCAACAACAGGTATATTATTTTGGATACTGTTGGGGGGTGGGGGGTTGACCAAGCAGAAGAAAGTCACAGTGGTCAGGTCTCAGACAATAAATCTGGCTCTGTAACTCAGAAGGGAAGGAGGATGAAGAGGTGAGCTATGGTGATAGGGGATTCATTAGTTAAGGAAACTGAAAGGAGGTTCTGTGGGTGAGAATGAGATTCCTGGATGGATGGTATGTTGCCTCCCAGGTGCCAGGGTATGGGACATCTTGGATCAAGTTCTCAGCATTCTTAAGTGGGAGGGTGAGCAACCAGAGGTCATGGGCCAATGATATGGGTAGAACGAGTGATGAGTTTCTGCATAGGGAATTCAGGGAGTTAGGTGCTAGGTTAAAGGGCAGGACCTCCAGGGTTCTGATCTCTGCATTGCTACCCATGCCACATGATAGAAATAGGAAATAGGAAGATTATACAGTTTAACATACGGCTAAGCATTTTGGTGAAGGAGGGTGGGTCTTAAGATTTTTGGATTATTTGGCTCTCTTCCAGGGAAGGAAGGATCTGTACAGAAGAGACATATTGTACCTGAACTGGAAGAGGACTAATACCCTAGCAGGAAGGTTTGTTAATGCTATGCGGAGGGGTTCAAACTAGAGATGCAGGGGATTGGGAACCAGAGTGCCAACAGATAGTGGAGAGGTTGTGGAGATAGATGTTGGTAAGACCTGAGACAAAGTCAGGAATCAAAAGGTTTAGCATGATGTGACTAGTGTCCTGAGCTGTGTATATTTCAATGCAAGAAGTATCGTAGGAAAGGTGAATGAGCTCAGGACATGGATCAATACCTGGAATTATGACGTTATAGCCATTAGTGAGACTTGATTCCAGGAGGGCCAGGACTGGCAGCTCAATATTCCGGGGTCTGGGATTGTTTTAGACATGACAGAGCAGGAGGGATAAAAGGAAAAGGGGTGGCGTTATCAGGGAAAATGTAATGGCTGAGTCCCATCAGGACAGACTGAAGAACTTGTGTAGTGAGGAATTACGGGTGGAACTGAGAAATAAGAATGTTGCAAGACACATAAGGTTGGTATAATAGGTGATTTTAACTTTCCACATATTGATTAGGATTCCTATACTCTCAAAGGTTGATGGGATAGAGTTTGTCAAATAGGTTCAGGAAAGTTTCCTTAATCAATATATAAAAGTCCCAATGACAGGGTGTGCAATACTAGATCTGGTATTAGGGTGTGAGACAGGGCAGGTGACAAAAGCTTGTGTAGGGGAACTTAGTGACCACAATGCCATTAGTTTCAAAGGAAAAATGCAAAAATATAGGTCTGGTTTGTTGTTTGAGATTCTAAATTGGAGAAAGGCTAATTTTGATAGTATCAGAAATAATATGGCAAGTGTGGATAAGAACGGACCTTTTTTGGCAAAAGATGTACTTGGAAAGTGTGAGGCCTTCAAAGGTGAAATTTTGAGATTACAAAGCTTGCATGCATCTGTCAGAATAAAAAGTAAAGATAACAAGTGCAGAGAACCTTGGTTTTCAAGAGATATTGAACCCCTGGTTAAGAGATAAAAGGAGGTTCTGAACAGGTTTGGACAAGCAGGAGCAAATTAGGTGCTTATGGATTATAGGAAATGCAAGAGAAAAATTGAGGAGGGCTAAAAGAAGGCATGATGTTGTTTTAGCAGACAAGGAGAAGGAGAATCTTGAGGGGTTCTACAAATATGTTAAGAACAAAAGTATTGCAAGGGACAAATATGTTCCTCAGGAAGATCAGAATGGTAATCCATCTATGGAGCCAAAACAGATGAGGGGGAGATAGAACCATAGAACAACCATAGAACCATAAAACATTACAGCACAGAAACAGGCCTTTTGCCCCTTCTTGGCTGTGCCAAACCATTTATCTGCCTAGTCCCACTGACCTGCACCTGGACCATATCCCTCCATACACCTCTCATCTATGTACCTGTACAAGTTTTTCTTAAATGTTAAAAGTGAGCCTGCATTTACCACTTCATCTGGCAGCTCATTCCACACTCTCACCACTCTCTGTGTAAACCCCATCCCCCAAGTTCCCTTTAAACTTTCCCCCCTTCATCCTTAACTCATGGGCTCTGTTTTTTTTCTCCACTAACCTCAGTGGAAAAAGCCTGCTTGCATTCACTCTATCTATATTCATCGTAATTTTATATACCTCTATCAAATCTCCCCTCATTTTTCTACGCTACAGAGAATAAAGTCCTAACCTATTCAACCTTTTTCTGAAACTCAGTTTCTCAAGTCCCGGCAACATCCTTGTAAACTTTCTCTGCACTCTTTCAACCTTATTAATATCCTTCCTGTAATTTGGTGACCAAAACTGCACACAATACTCCAAATCTGTCCTCACCAGTGCCTTATACAACCTCACCATAACATTTCAACTCTTATACTCAATACTTCGATTTATAAAGGCCAATGTACGAAAAACTCTCTTTATGATCCTATCTACCTGTGACACCACTTTTAGGGAATTTTGTATCTGTATTCCCAGATCCCTCTGTTCTACTGCACTCCTCAGTGCCCTATCATTTACCTTGTATGTTCTACCTTGGTTTTTCCTTCCAAAGTGCAATACCTCTTACTTGTCTGTATTAAACTCCATCTGCCATTTTTCAGCCCATTTTCCCAGCTGGTCCAAATCCCTCTGTAAGCTTTGAAAACCTTCCTCACTGTCCACTACACCTCCAATATTTGTATCATCAGCAAATGTGTTGATCCAATTAACCACATTATCATCTAGATCAGTGATATAGATGACAAATAACAATGGACCCAGCACTGATCCCTGTGGCACACCACTAGTCACAGGCCTCCACTCAGAGCATTAATCATCCACTACCACTCTCTGGCTTCTCCCATTGAGCCAATGTCTAATCCAATTTATTACCTCAACATGTATACCTAGCAACTGAATCTTCCTAACTAACCTCCCATGAGGGAACTTGTCAAAGGCCTTACTGAAGTCCATGTAGACGACATCCACTGTCTTCCCTTCATCCACTTTCCTGGTAACCTCCTCGAAAAACTCTAATAGATTGGTTAAACATGACCTACCACGCACAAAGCCATGTTGACTCTCCCTAATAAGTCCCTGTCTATCCAAATACTTGTAGATCCTATCTCTTAGTACTCCTTCCAATAATTTACCTACTACTAACGTCAAACTTACTGGTCTATAATTTCCTGGATTACTTCTGGAGCCTTTTTTAAGCAAGATAATAACATGAGCTATCCTCAAATCCTCCGGCACCTCACCTGTAGATACCGACATTTTAAATATATCTGCCAGGGCCCCTGCAATTTCAACACTAGTCTCCTTCAAAGTCTGAGGGAATACCCTGTCAGGTCTTGGGGATTTATCTACTCTGATTTGCCTCAAGACAGCAAGCACCTCATCCTCTTCAATCTGTATACGTTCCATGACCTCACTACCTGTTTGCCTTATTTCCGTTGACTCCATGCTAGTTTCCTATATAGACACAAAAAAAACATTTAAAATCTCCCCCATTTCTTTTGGGTCCATACATAGCTGACCACTCTGATCTTCAAGAGGACCAATTTTATCCCTTACTATCCTTTTGCTCTTAATATACCTGTAAAAGCTCTTTGGATTATCCTTCAACTTGACTGCCAAGGCTACCTCATGTCTTCCTTTTGCCCTCCTGATTTCTTTCTAAAGTATTTTTTGCACTTTTTATACTCCTCAAGCACCTTATTTGCTCCCTGTTTCCTATACATGTCAGACATATCTCTCTTCTTCTTTATCAGAGTTCCAATATCCCTCGAAAACCAAGGTTCCTTATTAGACAATAGACAATAGACAATAGGTGCAGAAGTAGACCATTCGGCCCTTCGAGCCTGCACCGCCATTTTGAGATCATGGCTGATCAACTACTATCAATACCCGGTTCCTGCCTTGTCCCCATATCCCTTGATTCCCCTATCCATAAGATACCTATCTAGCTCCTTCTTGAAAGCATCCAGAGAATTGGCCTCCACTACCTTCCGAGGCAGTGCATTCCAGACCCCCACAACTCTCTGGGAGAAGAAGTTTTTCCTTAACTCTGTCCTAAACGACCTACCCCTTATTCTCAAACCATGCCCTCTGGTACTGGACTCTCCCAGCATCTGGAACATATTTCCTGCCTCTATCTTGTCCAATCCCTTAATAATCTTATATGTTTCAATCAGATCCCCTCTCAATCTCCTTAATTCCAGCGTGTACAAGCCCAGTCTCTCTAACCTCTCTGCATAAGACAGTCCAGACATCCCAGGAATTAACCTCGTGAATCTCCGCTGCACTTCCTCTACAGCCAGGATGTCCTTCCTTAACCCTGGAGACCAAAACTGTACACAATACTCCAGGTGTGGTCTCACCAGGGCTCTGTACAAATGCAAGAGAATTTCCTTGCTCTTGTACTCAATTCCCTTTGTAATAAAGGCCAACATTCCATTAGCCTTCTTCACTGCCTGCTGCACTTGCTCATTCACCTTCAGTGACTGATGAACAAGGACTCCTAAATCTCTTTGTATTTCTCCCTTACCTAACTCTACACCATTCAGATAATAATCTGCCTTCCTGTTCTTACTCCCAAAGTGGATAACCTCACACTTATTCACATTAAACGCCATCTGCCAAGTATCTGCCCACTCACCCAGCCTATCCAAGTCACCCTGAATTCTCCTAACATCCTCATCACATGTCACACTGCCACCCAGCTTAGTATCATCAGCAAATTTGCTGATGTTATTTTCAATGCCTTCATCCAAATCATTGACGTAAATTGTAAAAAGCTGTGGTCCCAATACCGAGCCCTGTGGCACCCCACTAGTCACCACCTGCCATTCCGAGAAACACCCATTCACCGCTACCCTTTGCTTTCTATCTGCCAACCAGTTTTCTATCCATGTCAATGTCTTCCCCCTGATGCCCTGAGCTTTGATTTTACCCACTAATCTCATATGTGGGACCTTATCAAATGCCTTCTGAAAATCGAGGTACACTACATCCACTGGATCTCCCTTGTCTAACTTCCTGGTTACATCCTCGAAAAACTCCAACAGATTAGTCAAGCATGATTTACCCTTGGTAAATCCATGCTGGCTCGGCCCAATCCTATCACTGCTATCTAGATATGCCACTATTTCATCCTTAATAATGGACCCTAGCATCTTCCCCACCACCGATGTCAGGCTGACAGGTCGATAGTTCTCTGTTTTCTCCCTCCCTCCTTTCGTAAAAAGTGGGATTACATTAGCCATTCTCCAATCCTCAGGAACTGATCCTGAATCTAAGGAACATTGGAAAATGATTACCAATGCATCCGCAATTTCCAGGGCCACCTCCTTTAGTACTCGAGGATGCAGACCATCTAGACCTGGGGATTTGTCAGCCTTCAGTCCCATCAGTCTTCTCATCACCGTTTCCTTCCTAATGTCAATCTGTTTCATTTCCTCTGTTACCCTATGTCCTTGGCCCATCCATACATCTGGGAGATTGCTTGTGTCTTCCTTAGTGAAAACAGATCTAAAGTACTCATTAAATTCTTCTGCCATTTCTCTATTTCCCATAACAATTTCACCCAATTCATTCTTCAAGGGCCTAACATTGTTCTTAACTATCTTCTTTCTCTTCACATACCTAAAAAAGCTTTTGCTATCTTTCTTTATATTCCTGGCTAGCTTGCGTTCGTACCTCATTTTTTCTCCCCGTATTGTCTTTTTAGTTCAGTTCTGTAGTTCCTTAAACACTTCCCAATCATCTGTCTTCCCACTCACCTTAGCTCTGTCATATTTCCTTTTTTTTAATGCTATGCAGTCTCTGACTTCCTTTGTCAACCACTGTGGCCCCTTTCCCCCCTTTGAATCCTTCCTTCCCTGGGGGATGAACTGATTTTGCACCTTGTGCATTATTCCCAAGAATACCTGCCATTGCTGTTCCACTGTCTTTCCTGCTAGGCTATCTGTCCAGTCAACTTTGGCCAGCTCCTCCCTCATGGATCCATAGTTTCCCCTGTTCAACTGCAACACTGACACCTCCGAGCTGCCCTTATCCTTCTCAAATTGCAGATAAAAACTTATCATATTATGATCACTACCTCCTAATGGCTCCTTTACTGCAAGATCGCTTATCAAAACCTGTTCATTACATAACACTAAATCCAGAATAGTCTTGTCCCTGGTCGGCTCTCGTACAAGCTGTTCCAAGAATTCATCCCATAGGCACTCTCCAAACTCCCTATCCTGTGGTCCAGCACCAACCTGATTCTCCCAGTTCACCTGCATGTTGAAATCCCCCATAACTACTGCAACATTACCTTTGCCACATGCCAATGTTAACTCCCTATTCAACTTGCACCCAATATCCGTGCTCCTGTTTGGTGGCCTGTAGACAACACCCATTTGGGTCCTTTTGCCCTTACTGTTCCTCAGTTCTATCCACACAGACTCTACTTCTCCTGACCCTATGTCCCCCCTTGCAAAGGACTGAATCTCATTCCTCACCAACAGGGCCACCCCACCCCCTCTGCCCACATTTCTGTCCCTACGATAGCACGTATACCCTTGTACATTCATTTCCCAGGTCTGATCTCCCTGCAGCCATGTCTCCGTTATCCCAACAACATCATAGTTACCCATTCGCACCTGGGCTTCAAGCTCATCCGCCTTATTTCTGACACTTAGTGCATTCAGATATAGAATTTTTAGCCCATTTCTCCTCTCTCTGTTTGAATCGCTGCCTATTGTGCTTAACCCAGCTCCCCGAACTCCCATCGGGCTATACGCCCCTAGAATTTTGTTGTCCTTCCTAAATTTACTTATTCTTTCAACACATTTAACTCCATGTTCTGTCAGACCATCCCTCTGTACATGTGTCCTCCTTATCACTTGTTCCGCCTCACCTTTCTCTACTACACACTTAATATTCCGGACCCGTGTAGTCCCTACCTGTCCTTTATTCTTCCTCTCGCTATCCTCTCTCACATTCTGGATCCCCACCCCCTGCAAATTTAGTTTAAACCCCCCAAGCAGCACTTTGCCTTTAATCCTGACAGGAACATAGAAACTCTGCACTCTCAGAATTTCTCCTTTGAAGGCCTCCCACTTACCAATCATATCCTTGCCAGAGAACAACCTGTCCCAATCCACGCTTTTTAGATCCTTTCAAATTTGGCCTTTTTCCAGTTTAGAACCTCAAGTCTGTAGAAGTGAGGCAACGTGGCATCAACTTAATGGACCTTGTACAGTTTACTGAGAAGGAGGTGTTTGCTATCCTGAGGCAAATCAGGTTAGATAAATCCCCAGGGCCTGACAAGATGTTCCCTTGTATCCTATTGGAGGCAAGTGCAGAAATTACCAGGGCCCTAGCAGAGATACTTAAATGATCCTTAGTGAAAGGAAAGGTACCAGAAGATTGGAGGATAGCCATTGCTCTTCCACTGTTTATGTCTCTAAACATAATCCAGGAAATTATAGGCCAGCGAGTCTGACACCAGTTGTGGGATTGTTACTGAAAGATTATCTCAAAGGTGAAAGTAAATTTTATTATCAGAGTACATAATGTCACCACATACAACCATTAAATTCTTTTTCATGCTGCCATACTCAGGAAATCTATAGAATATTAACTGTAAACAGGATCAATGAAAGAGCAAGAGCATAGAGGACAACATACTGTGCAAATGTAAATATAAACATAAATAAATAGCAATAAATAACGAGAGCATGAAATAAAAAGATAAAGAGTCCTTAAAGTGAAGGATTATCGGTTGTGGGGACATCTATTTAGATGAGTGTAATTATCCCCTTTTGTTCAAAAGCCTGGTGGTTGAAGGGTAGTAACTGTTCTTGAACCTGATGGTGCGAGTCCTG
Organism: Hemitrygon akajei; assembly: GCF_048418815.1. Lineage (NCBI taxonomy): Eukaryota > Metazoa > Chordata > Chondrichthyes > Myliobatiformes > Dasyatidae > Hemitrygon > Hemitrygon akajei. The sequence continues at coordinate 93,769,773 of NC_133139.1, read as the reverse complement.
AGGTACTTGTGCCTTCCACTTAATGGAGGCAGTGAGAAAGGGGCATGGCCTAGATGGTGATGATCTTTGAAAATGGATGCTGCTTTCTTGCAACTGGATATATTAGTACTTGGATAGACAATGGACTGATTAAGAATAGTCAGCATGGCTTTGTGCATGGTAGGTCATGTCTAACCAATCTTATAGAATTTTTTGAGGAAGTTTCCAGGAAAGTGAATGAAGGCAAGGCAGTGGATGTTGTCTACATGGACTTTGGCAAGGTGCATAGAACATAGAACATAGAACGATACAGCACAGTACAGGCCCTTTGGCCCACAACATTGTGTCGACCCTTAAACACTGCCTCCACATATACCCCCCACCTTAAATTCTTCCATATACCTGTCTAGTAGTCTCTTAAATTTCACTAGTGTATCTGCCTCCACCACTGACTCAGGCAATGCATTCCACGCACCAACCACTCTCTGAGTAAAAAACCTTCCACTAATATCCCCATTGAACTTTCCACTCCTTACCTTAAAGCCATGTCCTCTTGTATTGAGCAGTGGTGCCCTAGGGAAGAGGCGCTGGCTGTCCCCTCTGTCTATTCCTCTTAATATCTTGTACACCTCTATCATGTCTTCTCTCATCCTGCTTCTCTCCAGAGAGTAAAGCCCTAGCTCCCTTAATCTCTGATCATAATGCATACTCTCTAAACCAGGCAACATCCTGGTAAATCTCCTCTGTACCCTTTCCAATGCTTCCACATCCTTCCTATAGTGAGGCGACCAAAAGGTATTTGAAAAGGTCCTGCATGGGAGGTTGTTCAAGAAGGTTCAGTCGCTCAGCATTCAAGATGAGATGGTAAATTGAATTAGACATTAGTTTTGTGGGAGAAGCCAGAGAGTGCTAGCAGATGGTTGCCTTTTGACTGGAGGCCTGTGCTGCCGGGATTGGTCCTGAGTCCATTGTTGCTTGTCATCTATATGAACGATCTGGATGATATTGTGGTTAAATAGATCAGAAAATTTGCAGATGACACCAAGATTGGAGGTGTAATGGACAGTGAGGAAAGCTACTATGACTTGCAGCAGGATCTGCACCAGCTGAAAAAATGGGCTGAAAAATGGCAGATGGAATTTAATGCAGACAAGTGCAAAGTGCTGCACTTTGGTAGGACCAAACAGGGTAGGTCTTGTAGAGTGAATGATATAGCACTGAGGAGAGTGGTAGAACAAAGAAATCTTGGAATACATGTCCATAATTCATTGGAAGTAGCATCACAGTTAGATAGGGTAAAATTATTGCACATTAGCCTTCATAAATGAATGAACTGAGTACAGGAGATTGGCTGTTATGTTAAAGTTGTATAAGACGTTGGTGAGACCTGATTTGGAGTATTATGTGCAGTTTTGATCACCTACCTACAGGAAGCATATAAATAAAGTCAAAAGCATACTGAGGAAATTTACAAGGATGTTGCTGGGTCTGGAGGACCTGAGTTATAAGGAAAGATTGAATAGGTTAGGACTTTGATAGAGGTAAACAAAATTATGAGGAGTATAGATAGGATAAATGCAGCAGGCTCTTTCCACTGAGGTTAGGTGGGATTACAACCAGATATCATGGGTTAAGGGTGAAAGGTGAAAAGTTTAAGGGGGACATAAGGGGAAACCTTTTCATTCAGAGGGACGTGAGATTGTGGAATGCTGCCAGCACAAGTGGTGCATGCGAGCTTGATTTCAATGTTTAAGGGTAGATTAGATAGGTACATGGATAGAAGGGGTATGACGGGCTATGGTCCCAGTGCAAGTTGATGGGAGTAGGCAGTTTAAAAGGCTTTGGTATGGACTTGATGTGCCAAAGGATCTGTTTCTGTGCTGTACTTCTCCTTGTCTTTGTGTTTAGCTGGGCAGATTTGTTAAGTGCATTCAAGAGAATTTCTCAAATCAATATGCAGGTAGCTCAACAGGGGTAGGGACCATACTAGACCTGGCATTGAGTAATAAGCCTAGCAAGGTGACTCTCCTGTTAGGGAACAGTGACCACATCTCCTTCAATCTTAAGACAGCTTTAGGTAAGAATAGATATGAAACTTCTGGGTGAATGTTAAACTGTAGCAGACTGAGTTACAAGAGAATGAAGCGGGAACTAGGAAAGTTAATTGGAAACAGCTGTTTTTGAGCAAGTCCACATGATGCTAGTTATATCCAGTCAAGATGGCACCTGCTTACTACACTTATTTGGTCAACTTCTCTTGGATAGGTCATGAAACCATATATTTCACTTCTTTTATGTCTATTACATTTGTTTTTCATATTGGATGTGATTCTGGAACTGTTTGAGCCTATGATTTACTGTTTGGAGATATTTTTCATGTTCCAGTGCTCTGCAGTCTCTGAGGTGTTTCTAGGAGCCAGAAGCAGTGTGCGGGAACCTCATAGTAGGTAGGCTGCAAGCCAATGTTTGATTCCTCTTCGCAGACTAAACCTTCCATTGTTTACTGATTAAAATGACAAGGCAAATGCACAAGCTTGGAGATCGTTTGGGTGCTTCAGCGCTCTGCAGTCTCTAAGAGAATTCCAGGAGAAAGACAGTGTGCGTGAAGGCTGAGGGATGGGTGCAAGCTGTTGTTTGACTCCATTTTGTCAATTAAAGCTTCCATTGTTTTCCAATTAAAGTGACAAGGGAGTTGGAGGCAAGTGTGGATGACGAGCGCTGGCATTTTGATAGCTCTGCTATGGAAAAGTTTGCAAATGGGCCTGGTGAATGTTGCCTAGGTTTTCTATGTTTTAGGTGTGGACTTGGACTATGGACTTTTTTTCCAGTCTTACAGTTATTTTATATTCTGTATCTTTTGCAAACTTTGTTGGTTTTATTTGTGCGGGAGAAGGGATTGTGGGTTGATGTGCCTGTTCCATTTTTATTTGTTTTTTTGTGTGGGAAGGGGGGATTTTGGGGTTGATGATTGTTCTGCCTTTCTTTTCTTACTTGGTTTTTATGACTACCTGGAGAAGAAGGATTTCAAGTTGTATACTTTGATAATAAATGAACCTTTTGAACCTTTGGAAGATATTTAAAGACTTACTCCATAGCATACGTAACAGATAGTCCAGTAAGAAGGATGACAGTGGCAAGGTAAGACAACCTTGGATGTCAAGAGAGGTGATGAATATTATCAAGAAGGAAAACAGAAAGTATGTAGGTTTCATGAAGCTAAAATCAAAAAGCGCTATTCAGCATTATGAAGAAGCTGGAAATTAAATCAAGAAGGGTATAAGGAAAGCCAGGAATGGTAATGAAGAGTCTTGGTAAACAGGATTGATGAGTACCCCAAGGCATTCTGTAAATACATCAAGAGCAAGAGAGTAACTAGGAAGAGGGAGGGTTACTCAAGTCAAAGGGAGAACATATACTTGGAGACGAAGAATGTGGGTGAGGTTTTAAATGAGTACTTTGCAACTATATTTACCAAAGGGAAGAGTGAGCAGGATTCAGAGGTCAGTATGTAGCATATTAATTTACTATGAATATTGTGATAAGGAAGGAAGTAGCATCAGGTCTCCTAAACAATATTAAGGTGGATAAATCAATAGGGCCTGATGTGATATCCTAGGCAGTTTAGCGAGACAAGAGATAAGATTATTGGGACCTTGACTAATACCTCTGTGTCCTTTCTAGTTGTAAGCAGGGCCCAGAGGACTAATGAGTAGCGAATGTTTTTTTTAAATCAAGAAGGGAGATAAGAACAATCCTGAAACGTGCTAACCAGAAGTCATGGATGACTGTGGAGGTGCTTGCGCTGCTGAGAACCCGTGACTCTGCCTTCAGAGCAGGCAACAAGGCAGCCCTATCAACAGCAAGGTCCAAACTGTCCCGGGCCATCAGAGGGGCAAAGCGTGCACATACCCAGCGAATCCACAGCCACTTCCTGGACAGCAGCGCATGTGGAAGGGCATCCAGGACATCACCAATTACAGGACAACATCACCTGACTGTGCGGGTGATGCCTCCCTCCCAGATGCACTGAATAACTTCTACGCCAATCTTGAGGCGGAAAATAACGTGGTGGCGAGGAAGTCCACCCCTCCTACAAATAACCAGATGCTGTGTCTCACCATGGCCAATGTGAGAAGAACCTTGTGCAGGGTCAACCCACGGAAGGCTGCTGGACTAGACAACATCCCTGGTAGAGTGCTCAGAGGATGTGCAGACCAGCCAGCAGATGTTCTTACTGACATCTTCAACATCTCCCTGAGCAGTGCCACTTTTCCAACGTGCTTCAAGGCCACCACCATCGTCCCCATGCCGAAGAAGTCTTCAGTGTCCTGCTTAAATGACTACCATCCCGTTGCACTCACATCCATCATCATGAAGCATTTCGAGAGGCTCGTCATTAGGCATATCAAGACCCTGCTGCCCCCCTCACTGGACCCCCTGCAGTTTGCGTACCATCCCAACCGCTCAACAGATGACGCCATTGCCATCACCCTCCACCTGGCCCTAACCCACCTGGACAAAAACAGAAACATACTTTCAAATGCTGTTCATTAGACTTCAGTTCAGCATTCAACACAATCATCCCCCAGAAACTCGAAAGCTGAGCCTACTGGGCCTGAACACCTCCCTCTACAACTGGATCCTAGACTTCCTGACTGGGAGACCTCAGTCAGTCCGGATCTGGAGCAGCATCTCCAACACCATCACACTGAGCACGGGGACCTCCCAGGGCTGTGTGCTCAGTCCACTGCTGTTCACTCTGCAGACCCATGACTGTACTGCAACACACAGCTCGAACCACATCATCAAGTTCGCCGATGACACAACCATGGTGGGTCTCATTAGCAAGAATGATGAGTCAGCTTATGGAGAGGAGGTGCAGCGGCTAATGGACTGGTGCAGAGCCAACAACCTGTCTCTAAATGTGAAAGAAATGGTTGTTGACTTCAGGACCACTCCCTGCTGAACATCAATGGCTCCTCGGTAGAGATCATTAAGAGCACCAAATTTCTTGGTGTTCACCTGGCAGAGAATCTCACCTGGTCCCTCAACATCAGCTCCATAGAAAAGAAAGTCCAGCAGCACCTCTACTTTCTGCGAAGGTTGAAGAAATTCCATCTCCCACCCTCCCCCCCCCCCCCCATCCTCATCACATTCTACAGGGTTTGTATTGACAGTATCCTGAGCAGCTGCGTCACTGCCTGGTTCGGAAATTGCACCATCTCGGATCGCAAGACCCTGGAGCAGATAGTGAGGTCAGCTGAGAAGATCATCGAGTTCTCTCTTCCCACCATTACGGATATTTATGCAACACACTGCATCTGCAAAGCAAACAGCATTATGAAGGACCCCATGCACCCCTCATACAAACTCTTCTCCCTCCTGCCATCTAGGAAAAGGCACCGAAGCATTCGAGCTCTCACGACCAGACTATGTAACAGTTTCTTCCCCCAAGCTATCAGACTCCTCAATACCCAGAGCCTGGACTGACACCTTACTGCCCTATTGTCTTGTTTATTATTTATTGTAATGACTGCACTGTTTTGTGCACTTTATGCAGTCCTGGGTAGGTCTGTAGTCTAGTTGTTTTTAATGTAGTTCTGTCTAGTTTTTGTAATGTGTCATGTAACGCCATGGTCCTGAAAAAACGTTGTCTCATTCTTACTATGTACTGTACCAGCAGTAATGTTTGAAATGACAATAAAAATGACTTGACTTGACTTGACTTGAGATATATGACTCTTGTGTCAGTGGTAGAAAAGTTACTGGAGAACATTCCTTGGAAGAGGATTAATGAGCATTTAGAAAACAATGACCTAAGTAATGACAGGCATCATGCCTTTGCGTATAACCATATAACCATAACAGCATGGAAACAGGCCATCTCGGCCCTTCTAGTCCGTGCTGAACGCTTACACTCACCTAGTCTCACTGGCCCACACTCATCCCATAACCTTCCATTCCTATCCTATCCATATACCTATCCAATTTTACTTTAAATGACAATACCGAACCTGCCTCTACCACTTCTACTGGAAGCTCATTCCACACAGCTACCACTCTCTGAGTAAAGAAATTCCCCCTCATGTTACCCTTAAACTGTTGCCCCTAACTCTCAACTCATGTCCTCTTGTTTGAATCTCCCCTACTCTCAATGGAAAAAGCCTATCCATGTCAACTCAATCTATCCCCTTCATTATTTTAAATACCTCTATCAAGTCCCCCATCAACCTTCTACGCTCCAAAGAATAAAGACATAATTTGTTCAACCTTTCCCTGTAACTTAGGTGCTGAAACTCAAGTAACATTCTAATAAATCTTCTCTGTACTTTCTCTGTTTTGTTGATATCTTTCCTATAATTCGGTGCTCAGAACTGTACACAATACTCTAAATTCAGCCTTACCAATGCCTTGTACAATTTTAACATTACATCCCAACTTTTATATTCAATGCTCTGATTTATAAAGGCCAGCATAGCAAAAGGTTTCTTCACCACCCTATCTACATGAGATTTCACCTTCAGGGAACTATGCATCATTATTCCTAGATCACTCTGTTCTACTTCATTCTTCAATGCCCTACCATTTACCATGTATGTCCTATTTGGATTATTCCTACCAAAACGTAGCACCTCACACTTATCAGCATTAAACTCCATCTGCCATTGTTCAGTCCACTCTTCTAACTGGCCTAAATCTCTCTGCAAGCTTTGAAAACCCACTTCATTATCCACAACGCCTCCTACCTTAGTATTGTTACGCCTGTGCCCCCCCTCCTTTTTGAGAATCGCAAGATCGCTATTAAGTCAGGTCAGGAGACCCAGGAAATGAGAGAGAGATGTTTGGAATGTCCTGGCCCTCAGCAATACAAAGCCACGGAAAAGGTCATTGTCTCTTGGAGACGGAATTGTGTATTGAGTACTGTACTTTGTGGAAGCCCTCAGGCAACGTGAGCTGGTTGGGGGATGGCATCATTCCACCCTGATTGACATCTGAGACCCATGAGTGGGGATAAAAGAGGGTCTGGGGAACAGCCCGTTTAGACGCACCAGAAGAAACGCTAGAAATCCTCTAACAGCGAAATAGCAAAAGCCGGTGGAAGGTCCACGTGCGTCCTTTTCCATTTGCCTCGGAATTGGTGGGCCTTGCCACGGAAGAACGGCTTTAGCTAACACAAAGGAGAAATCAGCCCCCACCGACTCTCGAAGGATTGACATCATAAAAGGAATGGGCAAGTTTAAACTCTCTCTCTTGACTCAAACCAAAGGCTGCAGCCTGCAGCTTGAATGAACTTGAGTGACTTTTATATTTCCATCGGACAATACATTATCCCCTAGACAACGATAGAGCTATTTCTTATTGATTATTATTATACCCGCACTTTTAGATTTAGTATTGACGACGTATATTATCTGTATGTTTGCATTGATATTATTTTTGTGTATTTTTATCAATAAATACTGTTAAAAATAGTACCATCAGACTTCAACGGACCTCTCTATCTTTGCTGGTAAGTGACCCAGTTACGGGGTACGTAACAGTATCATCTGTATACTTACTAATCCAATTTACCACCCCATCACCCAGATCATTAATGTATATGACAAACAACATTGGACCCAATACAGTTCCCTGAGGCACACCACTAGTCACCGGCCTCCAACCTGACAAACAGTTGTCCATCACTACTCTCTGGCATCTCCCATCCAGCCACTGTTGAATCCATTTTACTACTTCAATATTAATACCTAACGATTGAACCTTCCTAACTAACCTTCCATGCAGAACCTTGTCAAAGGCCTTACTGAAGTCCATATAGACAACATCCACTGCTTTACCCTCATCAACTTTCCTCATAATCTCTTCAAAAAATTCAATAAGATTTGTCAAACATGACCTTCCATGCACAAATCCATGCTGACTATTCCTAATCAGACCCTGTCTATCCAGATAATTATATATACCATCTCTAAGAATACTTTCCATTAATTTACCCACCACTGACATCAAACTGTCAGGCCTATAATTGCTAGGTTTACTCTTAGAACCCTTTTTAAACAATGGAACCACATGAGCAATACACTAACCCTCCGGCACCATCACCGTTTCTAATGACATTTGAAATATTTCTGTCAGAGCCCCTGCTATTTCTACACTAACTTCCCTCAAGATCCTAGGGAATATCCTGTCAGGACGTGGAGATTTATCCACTTTTATATTCCTTAAAAGCGCCAGTACTTCCTCCTCTTTAATTGTCATAGTTTCCATAACTTCCCTACTTGTTTCCCTTACCTTACACAATTTAATATCCTTCTCCTTAGTGAATACCGAAGAAAAGAAATTGTTCAAAATCTCCCCCATCTCTTTCAGCTCCACACATAGCTGTCCACTCTGATTCTCTAAGGGGCCAATTTTATCCCTCACTATCCTTTTGCTATTAATATAACTGTAGAAACCCTTTGGATTTATTTTCACCTTTCTTGCCAAAGCAACCTCATATCTTCTTTTAGCCTTTCTAATTTCTTTCTTAAGATTCTTTTGGGGGGGACGTCACGTGATGACGTAGGATCGAGACGCAGGAACCCAGCTCTCCCGTAAAAAGTTAATAAATTAATGTTTAAATGAAGAAAAGTTAGTCAATACTTTCTAAAAGTTACTTATAAACTACTCCGGACTGTGTCAAGCTATGCCTCAAGGAAGGAAGATGAAGAAAACTAATACCGGGAAGACTACGCAAGTTGGAACAAGAACAAGGCCCACGTCTACCGAGGAACCGCAGTCTCAGGTACATTATACCACCGGCGATACAGAACAGGAGACTGCGGCAACATCGACCATTTCTAAAGGAAAAGACCATCGTGAACTGCGCAAACGCGAAGGATGGAGCATGCGCAAACGGGAGCAACAAGAACTACAAAGCCCAGCTACCACTGCAACTGAAAGTGATAGTGAATCGGAGGGAGAGTCAAATCTTCTGGAAAGATCAGATGAAAAAGGAGTTAAAAGTCCTTCTAGAAATATAGAAAAGACTTTGAGGCAAATAATGCGTAAATTAGACACATTAAAAGTAATTAAAAATAATCAAAAAATACAAAAAAAAATGACCAATATGGAGATTATGCTTGATAAAATGACAAAGAGACAGGAAAAAATGGAAAAAAGAATTACGGACTTGGAAACTACAACGGAAGACATGGTTGAAAGAATGGACAAAATGGAAAATGAAAATACTGCTTGGACATCAGAAAGAAAACAATTTATGGAAAAAATTGATAAGCTTGAAAATTTCAGTAGACGAAATAATATTAAAATTGTTGGACTTAAAGAAGATATAGAAGGAGAAGATCCAATAAATTTTTTTCAAAAATGGATCCCTAAAAAATTGGAAATGGAAAGAGAAACTCCAATTGAGATTGAAAGGGCGCATAGATCTTTAAGGTCAAGACCTCGAGCTGATCAAAACCCATGATCAATTTTGATAAAATGCTTATGATACCAAGACAAAGAAAAGATCCTGAAGGCCGCTGCCCAAAGTGCCAAAAATAGAAACGGGCCACTGATGATAGCAGGGAAACCAATTCTTTTTTATCCTGATATAAGTTACAACCTGTTGAAGAGAAAGAAGGAATTTAACCCAGCGAAAAAAGCCTTATGGGAAAAGGGTTATAAATTTACAATGCGTCATCCAGCAACACTGATAATTTTTTTGGAGGAGGGAAAATTTTTTTTTTCCGATTATCGAAAAGCGGACGAGTTTGTACAAGAACTTCCATCTATTCGCTAATTACACATAGAGGCTTCCAAACGTAATGGATTAAAGATGAAGATAGACCCAACGAACAGAAGTGATGGACATTTATGGATATTATAGAAGAGAAAAGCAAAATTTTAGAAATACTAAATGAGAATAGTATTTTTTTTTCTCTTCTTATACATATACTTTTTTATGTTGCGGGGGGGCTGGGGAGCTTTGGATCGGTTACTGCGGGATTCACGTGTGTAATCATGGCAATTGCCATGACCTGTACAGCAGAGGGGGGTAATGTTGTGTTTTTTTTCCACAACATTAGTAGGGGGGTATTTTGTTTTTTTTCTTTATATTTTAATTTTCTTCTATCTTTTTGCCTGGATGATTGGTGGGGACACACATAGCAACATGGAGATTTTTATAAAGATTTCCCAGGATACCACAAAAGTTGAAAGATTAGGTATTATTATAGATTGGAGTAATATAATGAACAAAATAATGACTAATCTACTAAATTTTTTAAGTTTTAATGTTAATGGGCTTAATGGGCCAGTAAAAAGAAAAATAATTTTAACATATATTAAAAAAATGAGAACTCCATGGAGCATGTGGGGATCTTCCAATATCCAGGCATTCCCTTTTTTTTTCTTTCTTATTTTTTTAATAGGGATGTTAGGGGGGAGGGGTTAAGGGGAGGGGGGCTGGGTAACACATTTTTTTTCATACACATTTATTCTGTAACTATTTGAAAACAATAAAAAAAAGTTTAAAAAAAAAGATTCTTTTTACATTCTTTATATTCCTCGAGCACCTCATTTGCTCATAGGGCAGGCCCTTACTAACCTTTTACTAACTTGATATTTTTTGAGGTACTGATGAAGGTGATTGATAAAGATAGACCTGTAGGTATTGTCTACATTGATTTTCTTAAGGCAATTGACAAGGTCAGAAGATTAAGATGCATAGGATCCATGCTGAATTGGCCACTTGGATTCAGAATTGGCTTGTCCTAGAAAAACAAAGAACGGTGTTCAATAAGACTTACTCTGGCTGGAAGTCTTGGATTGGTTGTGTTCTGCAGGGATCCTCCCTGAGACTCACACTAGGAAATCACAGAAAAGATCCTTGCAGAATGCCAGTAGCTGTGCACCTACAGGCAGAATACATGCTATCTACACTCTGCCTTCTATGGAAGCCAAATCTGAATCCACAGACATGAGAAAATCTGCAATGTCAGGTTTCCCTGTATCGCATGCCTTTTACTTTCTGGATTAGCCTAACATTGGGAACTTGGTCAAATGTCTTACTAAAATCCATCTACACCACATCTACCACTCTACCTGCATCAATTTGATTTACCTCTTCCTCAAAAATGTCATCCAGGATCATGAAACATGTCATGTCCCTTAAAAGGCCATTCTGATGATCCCTAATAATACCGTAAGAGCATAACACATAGCAGCAGAATTTGGCCACTTGGACCATCAAGTCGGCCCCATTTCATCATGGCTGATCAACGTTTCCTCCTGGCCCCAATCTCCTGCCTTCTTCCTGTATCCTTTCATGCCTGCCAATCAAAAACCTATGGACCTCTAACTTAAATATATATGAAAATTTGGATTCCACAGCATCTTACAGCAATGAATTCAACGCTCTCTGGCTAACTAAATTCTTCCTAATTTCCATTCTAAGAGAATGACCTTCTATTCTGAGGTTGTGTCCTCCGGTCCTAGCCACTCCCACCATAGGAAACATCTCTGCATCTACTCTGTCAAGGCCCTTCAATAGTTGATTGGGTGGAAATGATGTGTTGGTGTGTTTAGTAGTTGGAGGGATTAAATTCTAAACCATGAGATAATGTTACAGCTCTATAAAAAAAAAGTTGAATTTCCCCATGGGGATGAATAAAGTATCTATCTATCTATCTATCTAAAACTCTGGTTAGACCACACTTGGAGCATTAGGTTTAGTTCAGGTCACCTCATTATAGGAAGGATGTGAAGGTGCAGAGCAGATTTACTAGGATGCTGCTTAGATTAAAGGATGTCCTATGATGAAAGGTTGAAGAGGCTGTTGATTTTCTCATTGGAGCAAAAAGGGTGAGAAAGACAACGATAGAGGTATATAAGATTGTAAGAGGCTTGGATGAAAAGGACAGATGGCACCTTTCTCTCAGGGATGCAATGGCTAATACCAGAGGAAATCCTTTTAGGGTGAGTGGAGGAAGGTTCAGGAGATGGGTCAGAGGAGTTTTTTTTTGCACAGAGGATGCAATCACCCCAGGACGGGTGATTGAGACAGCCACATTAGGAATGTTTAAATGATTCTTTGATGGACACATGGATGAAAGAAAAATGGAGGGTGTGTAGAAGCAAGGTTACAATGGATTATGGAGAAGATCAACATAATATCATAGCTTGAGGAGTTTATACTGTGCTATGCAATTCTGTGTTTTGATATACAGTATCAAAGCATGTCAAGCAAAGAAGTTGTGGCTTTAGTGTTCCTATGGTGCTTCAGAACCAGCATTCTATTAATGTAATGACTTCTAGGGATAACAGATTTTGTCTAAAGCCATGCAAGCTCTTGGATTTGACCTATGGGATACATTGCATTGAAAGAAAAATACTTTTAATTCTATATTTTTCTCTAACTTTCACCCTGGTGTAAACACAGTGGCCACTTTCTCAGGAACCTCCTGTACCTAAAAAAGTGGCCACTGAGTGTATGATCATTGTCTTCAAGATTCAATGTGTTGTGCATTGAGAGATGCTCTTCTGCAAACCACTGTTGTATAGCATGGTTACTTGAATTATTGTCACCTTTCTGTCAGCTTGAACCAGTTTGACCATTCCCCTCTGACTGTTCTCATGAACAAAGAAAGCATTTTCATCCACAGAACTGCCCTGTACTGGATTTTTATTTGTTTATCGCACCATTCTCTGTAAACTCTAGAGAGCACTGTGCATGAAAATCATAGGAGCTCAGCAGTTTCGGAGATACTCAAAAGAACACCAACAATCATTCCCCAGTCAAAGTCACTTAGATCACCTTTCTTCTCTATCCTGATGTTTGGTCTGAATAGTAGCTGAGCCCCTTGACCATGTGTGCATGCTTTTATGCACTGAGTTGCTGCTAGATGATAGACTGATTAGTTATTTGCATTAACAAGTAGTTGTATAGGTGTATCTGATAAAGTGGCCATTGAGTAGAAATGAAAAAATTTCACAGTCCCATTGGATTACCATGACTGTAGTGCCGAGCTAGTACACACAATAATGTTTTTCACATTATCTATGGCATGTAATTATGTGAGGGTGCAGCTTGGGGTAAATCTTGCTAGTTTTAGACCATAAGACCATAAGACAAGAGAGTAGAAGTCAGCCATTCGGCCCATCGAGTCTGCTCTGCCATTTCATCATGAGCTGATCCAATCTCCCCTTTAGTCCCATTCCCCCGCCTTCTCACCATAACCTTTGATGCCCTGACTACTCAGATACCTATCAATCTCTGCGTTAAATACACCCAGTGGCCTGGCCTCCACTGCCGCCCGTGGCAACAAATTCCACAGATTTACCACCCTCTGGCTAAAAAAATTTTTTTGTATCTCTGTTCCGAATGGGTGCCCTGCAATCCTCAAGTCATGTCCTCTCGTATTAGACTCCCCCACCATGTGAAACAACTTTGCCACATCCACTCTGTCCATGCCTTTCAACATTCGAAATGTTTCTATGAGGACCCCCCTCATTCTTCTAAACTCCAAGGAGTACAGTCCAAGAGTGGTCAAACGTTCCTCATATGTTAACCTTCTCATTCCTGGAATCATTCTAGTGAATCTTTGAACCCTCTCCAATGTCAGCACATCCTTTCTTAAATAAGGAGTCCAAAACTGCACACAGAATTCCAAGAGAGGTCTTACCAGTGCCTTATAGAGCCACAGCATCACATCCCTGCTCCTATACTCTATTCCTCTAGAAATGAATGTCGACATTGCATTCGCCTTCTTCACCACCGACTCAACCTGGAGGTTAACCTTAAGGGTATCCTGCATGAGAACTCCCAAGTCCCGTTGCATCTCAGAACTTTGAATTCTCTCCCTATTTAAATAATAGTCTACCCGTTTATTTCTTCTACCAAAGTGCATGACCATACACTTTCTGACATTGTAATTCATTTGCCACTTCTTTGCCCATTCCCCCAATCTATCAAAGTCTCTCTGCAGACTCTCTGTTTCCTCAGCACTACCGGCCCCTCCACCTATCTTTGTATCATCAGTAAACTTAGCCACAAAGCCATCTATTCCATAATCCAAATCGTTGATATACAACGTAAAAAGAAGCGGCCCCAACACGGACCCCTGCAGAAAACCACTGGTAACCGGCAGCCAACCAGAATGGGATCCCTTTATTCCCACTCTCTGTTTCCTGCCAATCAACCAAGGCTCTATCCACATATGTAACTTTTCTGTGATTTTGTTTGAAGTTGTGTCTGTCAGTCTTCAACACGAATTGCTTCCTGTGCAATCTATAGTGGAAGTCATTTTAAAGGTTGCAGGAAGCTATGACTGTCATAAGGTGGGTGCTGGGAGCAAACCCAAATGCAAGACACAGACACTGAAGTACTAGGAACTGGACTGGACTAGTGTTAGGGACAGGACAGGACACAGACTAGGTGCTGGGACAGGAACACAGACTTGGGCTAGGAAAGCGGGACCTGGACAACGAACTGGGAACTAGGAGCCTGGGCTTGGACGCTGAGCCAGAGACTGGACAAAGACACAGAACCTGGGTCTTGACTCGGGCTCGGACCCCAGAACTAGGACTGGACATGGATTGGTTCTTTGAGGCTTGGCTGCAGGACTAGACATTAAACTCCTGCACAGAATGAGGCACATGGACAGGACAAGAACTCGAAGCCTTGACTCGATCTTTGGGCACCTGAACACGGAGCCCTGGTCCTGAGGGAGATGTGAACACAGGGACATGGAACACAGAGCCAGGACCCCTCCTTAGGAATAGGACTTGGGGCCGGGGGCTCTACACAGAGTCAGGACCCCTCCTGGGGAGCAGGACGTAGGGCCAGGACTTGTACACAGAACACAGAGAGATGGTTCCCAACACAGGTAGCAGCAAACAGCCAGACATACCTAGCAAAGGCATGGACAGTTCTAAACAACGATAGACAGTTCCTTATCAAGACACAACAAGATTCTGGTCTTGCTCCAGCTGTAGAACTTGACAGCAAAGGCAAGGACACAAGCAAAGACTTCAGGGGGGGCAGGGAAGGGAACAGTCTAACAAATGAAGCTGACCCCAGGAGCTATTTATGTAGCCAGCCCAAAATGAGAATCAGGTGCCTCAATTAGAGCACCCAACAGAACAAGGGAAAACCGGAAAACCTGGAATAAGGAGTGATGGACCAGACTGTGAACCGGAATGCGTTCTTCACAGACCGGATCATGACAATGACAGTATGAAAGATATTGGGCCAGGCAGATTTTCAAGTATAACTCTGAATGGTATAGAGAGAAAGAAGGAGGAGCTCAGTATGCAGTGGAACAGGAATCCACATATATCTCTACTGAAGTTATAATAATTGAACACATCCCCTGGCATAGATTTCAGGAGTCAGAAATCCAGGACATTGATTCTGAGATATAAAATGATAATATATTATCAGTCATTATCAGTGAATACAGCAGGAAACCCTTATTTGCAAATAAACTTTCTGTTTACTCTCACACACTATTCTATGCTACAAACAACAACAACAATTTCTTTCAATTAGTGCTGGAACCTAACATTCATTATCCCACTCGATCTCCACATATAGAGTAGTACTCCAGCCCACGCACCCTATCTCACAGAAATTACAAATCTTTAATTATTTACCAGCTCTTGTTTCTTCCCAGGTTCCAGTAGAGAGAATGAGACTTTAGGAATTTAATTTGACATTGATGGGCCATAGTTCAAATTCTAGTACTCTGCATATATTAGTTTAGAAAATAGTTTCATTGCATACTTTCACTGGGCTTGTGGCCTGCTTCCAGGGCAGGAGGTTAGGTTAATGCATGAGAAATTGAGTTTGAGTTGGAGTTTGGTGCAGGATAGTCGATGTATCCTCTTCTGAGCTCATCACCCCCTACTTGGGGCATAGCCTGCTGACAGCAGCTCACCAGAGTCCTCTGTCCTAGGCTGAAGATTGGTCATCCCTATAGCTTCTGTTTTCACTAGGTGACTTCATATGTCTTCTGGGTGAAGATCCTTCCTCTTTGAAGCTTTTGTTGGTGTTTGTATGGCACTGGGATTTATGGGATGGGGTTGCTAGCATTATACTCATACTTCCTCCATGGCAGAGCAGTAGTCAATGTGTAGCATGATGTTGAAAATGTTAGTTTTTGTGAGATACAAAACAAGAATTTAAACTTCTTTAGCTGCAGGTTATCTTAAAATTACCACAAAGTTAAAACAAAGTTAAAGTGTGCCAAAATGTGATTCTGGACAAAGGTTAGCATTGCTTAATTTGAAATGTTGGCAATAATATTTTGCAAGATATTGTTTGCGCTTCTAATCAGGGTAAGTCAAGGTCAAATTCTCAAACCAATGAAATGGCTGAAACCACTATACTTCTTGGATTCGAATAGGATTGCTGGGTTTTAATTTATCTTAATTAAACAAATATGAACAGTATTTTTAAGTAACCAGCAAAACAATAATTTCATTTGTTAAATATTAATTTGTTTGTGCAACATGTACAACATGCTGGAGGAACTCAGCAGGTTGGGCAGCATCCGTGGAAATGAGCAGTCAACATTTCAGGCCGAGACCCTTTGTAAGTCCTGACGAAGGACTGACAAAGGGTCGTTTCCACGGATGCTGCCTGACCTGCTGAATTCCTCCAGCATGTTGTATGTGTTGCTTTGACCACGGCATCTGCAGTGTACTTTGTGTTTAATATGTTTGTGATGACTTTTTCTATAAATTGATAAGATTTAAGAAGTATTGCTCCAGTGAAGCAGTCCATCAGAATGGGGAAAACCTTGCTGTTATTTATTGTTTGATGTTTCTTCCTGCATTGTCCTTAAGTGATCCTCTGTAAGTATTAGAGAATGGTTTTACTTTGTGCACATTGTTTCTTTGTCATTTGAACTTTTCCTATTATTCAGCATCCTGAGTTGATCCTCTCCTGTAAATTAGGTGAGAGTTACCTCTGATTCAGTAAAATTGTTGTGTTTGCCTGCAAATGCTTTCTCCTTTATTCAGTTCCTCCAACTCTGCTGCATCTGTTCTCAGGTTGAGGATTTCCATTCCAGAACATCTGAGATATTCTCCTTTTTCAAAATATGGGGTTTTCATTTTCATCACCATCGATGATGGAAATATAATGATGATATCGAGGATGACGGTGTGATGGTGGGACCATCACAGCAGGAGGAGGAGTGAGGGGCTCGGGAGATCGCTGAGTGCTGGGAGGCAGCTGAGGAGCTGAGGTGAGTGTGCTTTAAAAGGAGTGTGGAGGGCAACTAAAAGGTTAAATAGAGTGCTGATTAGTTGGTTAGAGGATAAATCTTATGGATCACACCTTCAAATGTTACAAGTAATTTTGGTAAAGATAGGAGAAACACTATTAAAATTTCCTCAGGAAAGAGAATCGCTGTATTTCCCAATATGTATTCTCTTAGATCCAATGCCATCCTTATGAATAATTTTTATATCTGATCCACTAGCTCCCTATTTCTCTAAAATATACAGTTCAGAAGTATCATACTTCACTGCCTATTATGGAAATAAAAGCAAAAGAAAATCATATCTAACATTGCAGGTTAGACTAGGATTTTTAACTGTGGTGCAAAAATGGCAATTCAACTTTATAGAGCTGAGAAGCTGCCTTTTATAGAATGGTTATTCAAATAAAATCAAGAGTTACATTCAAGATAGTGATGTCTTCATTGATTTTAGATTGATTTTCCATTCTATGAGATATTCCTATATTTCTCGGTTTTTAGTCAGTGATTTCTGATAGGTAACCTTATATATATGTTTCCTTCATGCAGGTTTTTACAACTTATTATGCATAGTTGCCTGATGAACCCAAGGAATGTAAACACTTCAGTTTAACAATAACTCCTGAGGAACTTAAGAACGGTAAGCATAACATTGGGAACATTATTAACAATGAGATTCTCAGTGCTGGAGAGCAGTAAAGTTAAATGGAAAAATATCATGGATATTTTTCTTGGGCTTTTGTTAAAAATAATATTTCAGTATTTCCTTTTTACTCTTTATCTTTATACTTTATCTTCATGAATTTTCCTTATCTTGCTCTGTCTGTCTTTTTTGTCTGTCTATCCCTCTCCATTTCTACTGAGTTAGCCATGGATTAGAGTAAACTAAGAAAACAATGGTATTAAGTATGAATTTTAATTGGTCTTCAAGTTTTCAAGTCAAGTCAAGTTAAATTTATTGTAATTTAACAATATATGTATACTGTCAAATGAGACAATGGATGTAAAGCATAATAGCATAACACACATATAATGCACAATAACTTAGGAAAGTAAGGATAAAATCTACAGATGAATCACACATAAATAACAAGTTAAATACATAAATTAGATATTGTCATGTGCAGAACAGATTAACCGTGACATTTCAAATGCAATGAAGCAAGGAGTTCAGAATAAACTGTTTCCCATCCTGACCATTCTTGTTTTTATGCATCAGATGGTAGAAAGTCAGAGCATGATGGATGGATCTGCCTTTAATGCACTCATTTATTTGTATGATTGTGTGAAATATGCCTTCTGGGGAATATGAAGAAGACAATATCTAAAGTACCAGCAGAAAGCATGTTATAGTTTGACAATCATCTACCAAAGAGTCAATTTGATCCCTGATACTTTACACTATTAGACTTTGCAGCAGTCAGGAGATGTCCTCTTGCATAGCACCTAAATATTATAAGACCTTTCCAAGGTGATTAAAATTGCAGAAACTTGATATCAAGTAGGAGCTCCAACAGAAATTATCAAAACTTTGAAGCTGAAGTGAGAGAGATTTGAGGAGAAAGTAAAGATCACCAGTGATGGGAGTCTGGAACTGGGAACCTTGAAAGGAGGTAGGTACAGAAAACTATTTTCACTCTTTAAAAAGTAGCTGGCTGAGCACTTGAGCCTTTAACCTACAGTATATTAACCTTGATAAACTTTGTTTGTTCCAGGGCTCCCAACTAAATATGGGCACAAAGGGCCCTCCTAATGGAAGTTTCTTTCTGTGTATGAATATTTGAGAAGGTTTTCAAAATTTGTAATAGAATTAGTGAGGCAGAGGGGTTCAGGAAAGGTTGTACAACCTTCTCACAGATGGCGTGGAATTGAACTCTGCATTCTGGAATGCCCCGAGCTGCAATTGTGCTATGCTAACTGTTATGCTACTGCAGAACCGCCAGTTTTCAATTTGAGAACTGAAAATTTCCATTTTCAAAAACTACTCAAAATACCCTTTCCTTTTATTAACACCAGAGTTACAAATGGGAATTGAAGTTTTTGTGATTACTTTTCACTCTTAACCCATGACCTCCAGTTCTAGTTTCACCCAACTTCAGTGGAGAAAGCCTTCTTGCATTTACCCTGTCTATACCCCTCATAATTTTGTGTCCCTCAATTAGTTCTCCCCTCACTCTCCTACAGAGAATAAAGTCCGAATTTGTTCAACCTTTCCTTTATAACTCAGATCCTCAAGTTCTAGTAACATCCTTGTAAACTTCTCATTTTTCATTTTTAATCTTTTTTTAATTGATTTTCCAGCAGAGAAAAAATTACAAATCAGAGAAGTATTAACAAACACATAATACAAAAGATGTATAAACAACAAAAAAGTGTAAACAGTCAAAGTCAATTAAATATAATGTTATGCTGTTGTATATAATATATAAACAAGAAACCACAACTCCTCTTGACAAGTGATAAAGAAAAAAAGATTGGAAATTTTATTGTATAAGAAGAAAAAAACCCCGCTAAAGTAGCCTAAAACAAAAAAAAAGATTGGCCATTTGAGGATAAAATTAGTTACATAGAAACATAGAAAATAGGTGCAGGAGTAGGCCATTCGGCCCTTCAAGCCTGCACCACCATTCAGTATGATCATGGCTGATCATCCAACTCAGAACCCTGTACCTGCTTTCTCTTCATACCCCCCGATTCCTTTAACCACAAGGGCCATATCTAACTTCCTCTTAAATATAGCCAATGAACCAGCCTCAACTGTTTCCTGTGGCAGAGAATTCCACAGATTCACCACTCTCTGTGTGAAGAAGTTTTTCCTCATCTCGGTCCTAAAAGGCTTCCCCTTTATCCTTAAACTGTGACCCCTCGTTCTGGACTTCCCCAACATCAGAAACAATCTTCCTGCATCTAGCCTGTCCAATCCCTTTAGAATTTAGAATTTTATACGTTTCAATAAGATCCCCCTCAATCTTCTAAATTCTAGTGAGTATAAGCCTAGATTATAGTTATAGTTATAAGATTCAGTCTTTCTTTATATGAAAGTCCTGCCATCCCAGGAATAAATCTGGTGAACCTTCTCTGTACTCCCTCTAAGGCAAGAATGTCTTTCCTCAGATTAGGGGACCAAAACTGCACACAATATTCTAGGTGCGGTTTCACCAAGGCCTTGTACAACTGCAGTAGAACCTCCCTGCTCCTGTACTCAAATCCTTTTGCTCTGAATGCCAACATACCATTTGCCTTTTTCACCGCCTGCTGTACCTGCATGCACACCTTCAATGACTGGTGTGCAATGACACCCAGGTCTCGTTGCATCTCCCCTTTTCCTAATCGGCCACTATTCAGATAATAATCTGTTTTCCTGTTCTTGCAACCAAAGTGGATAACGTCACATTTATCCACATTAAATTGCATCTGCCATGAATTTGCCCACTCACCTAACCTATCCAAGTCACCCTACATCCTCTTAGCATCCTCCTCACAGCTAACAGAGCCGCCCAGCTTCGTATCATCCACAAACTTAGAGATGCTGCATTTAATTCTCTCATCTAAATCATTAATATATATTGTAAACAACTGGGGTCCCAGCACTGAGCCTTGTGGTACCCCACTAGTCACTGCCTGCCATTCTGAAAAGGTCCCGTTTACTCCCACTCTTTGTATCCTGTCTGCCAACCAATTCTCTATCCACATCAATACCATACCCCCAATACTGTGTGCTTTAAGTTTGCACACTAATCTCCTGTGTGGGACCTTGTCAAAAGCCTTTTGAAAACTGGTCTATAATTCCCCAGTTTCTCTCTCCCTCCTTTTTTAAAAAGTGGGGTTACATTAGCCACCCTCCAATCCTCAGGATCTAATCCAGAATCTACGGTGTTTTGAAAAATGATCACTAATGCATCCACTATTTCTTGGGCTACTTCCTTAAGCACTCTGGGATGCAGACCATCTGGCCCTGGGGATTTATCTGCCTTTAATCCCTTCAATTTACCTAACACCACTTCCCTACTAACATGTATTTCCCTCAGTTCCTCCGTCTCACTAGTCCCTCGCTCCCTTACTATTTCCGGAAGATTATTTATGTCCTCCTTAGTGAAGACAGAACCAAAGTAGTTATTCAATTGGTCTGCCATGTCTTTGTTCCCTATGATCAATTCAGCTGTTTCTGACTGTAAATGACCTACATTTGTCTTGACCAATCTTTTTCTTTTCACGTATCTATAAAAGCTTTTACAGTCAGTTTTTATGTTCCCGGCCAGCTTTCTCTCATAATCTTTTTTCCCTTTCCTAATTAAGCCCTTTGTCTTCCTCTGCTGGTCTCTGAATTTCTCCCAGTCCTCAGGTGTGCTGCTTTTTTTTTTGCTAATTTATATGTTTCTCCTTTGGACTTGATACTATCCCTAATTTCCCTTGTCGGCCAGGGGTGCACTACCTTCCCTGGTCTATTCTTTTGCCAAACTGGGATGAACAATTGTTGTAGTTCATCCATGCGATCTTTAAATGCTTGCCATTGCATATCCACCGTCAACCCTTTAAGTATCATTTGCCAGTCTATCTTAGCTAATTCACATCTCATACCTTCAAAGTTACCCTTCTTTAAGTTCAGAACCTTTGTTTCTGAATTAACTATGTCACTCTCCATCTTAATGAAGAATTCCACCATATTATGGTCACTCTTACCCAAGGGGCCTCGCACGACAAGATTGTTAACTAACCCTTCCTCATTGCTCAATACACAAACTAGAATGGCCTGCTCTCTAGTTGGTTCCTTGACATGTTGGTTCAGAAAACCATCCCGCATACATTCCAAGAAATCCTCTTCCTCAGCACCCTTACCAATTTGGTTCACCCAATCTATATGTAGATTGAAGTCACCCATTATAACTACTGTTCCTTTATTGCACACATTTCTAATTTCCTGTTTAATGCCATCCCCAACCTCACTACTACTGTTAGGTGGCCTGTACACAACTCCCACTAGTGTTTTCTGCCCCTTAGTGTTATGCAGCTCTACCCATATCGATTCCACATCCTCCAGGCTAATGTCCTTCCTTTCTATTGCGTTAATCTCCTCTCTAACCAGCAATGCTACCCCACCTCCTTTTCTTTCCTGTCTATCCCTCCTGAATATTGAATATCCCTGGATGTTGAGCTCCCATCCTTGGTCACCCTGGAGCCATGTCTCTGTGATCCCAACTATATCATATTCATTAATAACTATCTGCACATTCAATTCACCCACCTTGTTACGAATGCTCCTCGCATTGACACACAAAGCCTTCAGGCTTGTTTTTACAACACTCTTAGTCCTTATACAATTATGTTGAAAAGTGGCCCTTTTTGATTTTGCCCTGGATTTGCCTGCCTGCCACTTTTACTTTTCACCTTACTACTTTTTGCTTCCACCCTCATTTTACACCCCTCTGTCTCTCTGCACTTGTTCCCATCCCCCTGCCACATTAGTGTAAAGCCTCCTGAACAGCAGTAGCAAACGCTCCCCCTAGGACATTGGTTCCAGTCCAGCCCAGGTGCAGACCATCCTGTTTATACCGGTCCCACCTCCCCCAAAACTGGTTCCAATGCCCCGGAAATTTGAATCCCTCCCCCTTGCACCATTTTTCAAGCCACGTATTCATCTGAAATATCCTCCTATTTCTACTCTGACTAGCATGTGGCACTGGTAGTAATCCAGAGATTATTGCCTTTGTGGTCCTACTTTTTAGTTTATCTCCTAGCTCCCTAAATTCACCTTGAAGGACCTCATCCCATTTTATACCTATATCGTTGGTACCTATGTGCACCACGACCACTGGCTGTTCACCCTCCCAGTCCAGAATGTCCTGCAGCCGCTCAGAGACATCCTTGACCCTTGCACCAGGGAGGCAACATACCATTCTGGAGTCTCGTTTGCGGCCACAGAAACGCCTATCTATTCCCCTTACAATCGAATCCCCTATCACTATAGCTTTCCCACTCCTTTTCCTTCCCTCCTGTGCCACAGAGCCACCCATGGTACAATGAACTCGGCTGCTGCTGCCTTCCCCGATGAGACATCTCCCCCAACAGTATCCAAAGCAGTATATCTGTTTAGGAGGGAGATGACCTCAGGGGACTCCTGCACTACCTGCCTACTGCTATGCTGTCTAGTGGCCACCCCTTTCCTTTCTGCCTGTGTAGCCTTTACCTGCGGTGAAGGTAAAAAAGGAAAAAAGAAGAAAGAAAACAACCTTCCAGTCACTTCCGAACCTTCGCGGATAAGGAAATTTTTACCTATTACAAATAAATAAATAAATAAAAATAATTAAATCATATGAAAATATTGAATAAAGGGTCGCCAAACTTGCTTGAAGTTAAAAGATGTGTCAAACGTCCGGCTTCTAATTTTCTCCAAACTTAAACAGGACATAATGAAGGACAGCCAGTTAAAAACAGTAGGTGGATTAGAATCTTTCCAGTATAACAAGATAGCTCTCCTAGCCAGTAAAGTTGAAAAGGCTATCATATGTTGAGCGGAAGCAGGAACTCCATCTGTTTCCTCTGGAATAATCCTGAAAATTGCCGTGAGTGAATTGGGTTGTAAATCCACACCTATAACTTTTGATAATATTCTAAACACATCCTTCCAAAAATTGTTTAACTTTACACAGGACCAAAACATATGAGTTAGAGTAGCCACCTCTATGTTGCATTGGTCACAAATAGGGCTTATATTAGAAAAAAAAGTGCTAATTTATCATTTGAAATATGGGCCCTGTGTACTATCTTAAACTGAATTAGGGAGTGACGTGCACAGATAGATGAATTATTAACTAGATAATAAATTTTACTCCATTGATCATCTGAAAGTGAATGTTGAAGTTTTATTTCCCAAGTATGTTTAACCTTATCATTAGGCGTCATACGTGCATTCATTAACTGTTTATAAATAATAGCTATTAATTGTTTTTGAAATGGTTTAAGCTGAAAAAATGCATAAATCAAATTTGATGAGTAAGCCCAGGGATAATTCAGTAAAAAAATCACGTAAAAAATTCCTAACTTGTAAATATCTAAATAAAAATGTGCACTAGATATATCATATTTATCCATTAACTGTGAAAAAGACATTAAACAATCCTTTGAAAACAAATCTAAAAAAGTTTTTGTTCCCGTGGTTTTCCATACTACAAAAGCCTTATCCAGAGTTGATGGTTTAAAGAAAAAAATTAGAATAGATATTACTAGAGAGTAAAAAGTTATTTAATTCTAAAGATCTACGAAACTGGAACCAAATTTTTAAAGTATGATTAACAATAGGATTGAGACCTTGTCTACCTATTCTGGAGAACAAAAAAGGAAGGGGAGCTCCTAGTAAAGAAGCTAAAGAAAACCCTGTTACTGAATTCTTCTCCAAATGTGAGCACAAAGGGCAATTCTGGTTATCTATACCGTGAATCCAAAAAGTGATATAACGAATATTAATTGCCCAATAATAAAATCTAAAGTTTGGTAGCACCAGTCCTCCATCTTATTTTGATTTTTGCAATAAAAATTTATTCACTCTGGAGCTTTTATTATTCCAAATGTAAGACAAAATCATAGAATCTATTTTATCAAAAAATATTTTTGGAACAAAAGATGGAACTGCTTGAAATGTATATAAAAATTTCAGTAAAATAACCATTTTTATAGCATTTATTCGACCAATTAATGACATCGACATAGGCGACCATTTAGAAAGTGCTTGTTGAGCATATTCAACTAGAGGGGAAAAATTATACTTATATAAGTCTTTAAAATTTTTAGTAATTTTAATACCAAGGTAAGTGAAATAGTTTTAGCAATATTAAAAGGTATTTGATCATAATAATCAGAATAATTATTAATAGGAAATAGTTCACTTTTATGTAATTTAAGTTTATATCCAGAGAAAATACTAAGTTCCATAAATATAGATATCAAAAAAGGGATAGATTTCCTAGGGTCTGAAATATAAACTAATAAATCATCCACATGTAACGAAACCTTATGTAATTTATCCCCTCTCTTAATACCCTGCACAGAATTAGAATCCCTAAGAGCGATAGCAAGTGGTTCTAAAACCAAATTAAATAATAAAGGACTGAGAGGACAGTCCTGGCGGGTTCCTCTCTATAAACTAAAATAAGGAGACTTTTGATTATTAGTTATAATCGCAGCCACTGGGGCTTGATAAATCAGTTTAATCCAGGAAATAAATCCTGAACCAAAATTAAACCTCTTTAAAACCTGAAACAAATAAGGCCACTCCACCCTATCAAAAGCTTTCTCTGCATCCAGAGACACAATACATTCAGATTCTTTAACTGAGGGGGAATAAATGATATTTAACTGTCTTCAAATATTAAAATGTGAGTACCTGTTTTTAATAAATCCTGTTTGATCATTTGAGATAATAGCAGGCAAAATATTCTCAAGTCTATTAGCTAGAATCTTAGAGAGAATTTTAAAATCTACATTCAGTAAAGAGATAGGTCTATAGGATGCACATTCCAGTAAATCTTTTCCTTTTTTAGGAATCAATGAAATTAATGCCTCATAAAAAGTTTTTGGAAGATTCCCAGAGGATATAGAATCAGTAAAAGTTTGCTGAAGATATGTTATAAGCATTTCATGGAAAGTCTTGTAAAATTCCACCGTATAACCATCTGGTCCCGGAGCTTTCCCTAATTGCATAGAGGATATAGCTTTAGCTATCTCATCTTGTTTAATAGGTGCATCTAATATATCAACATCTTGAGTCAAAATTTTGGGTATATTTAACTTTTGCAAAAATCTGTTCATAATTATAGTATGATCAGAGAATTCAGATTTATAAAGATTAGAATAGAAAACCATAAATATCTTATTAATTTCATAAGGATCTAAGGTTTCAATTCTATCTGGTCTACGAATTCTTAAAATCTGTCTTCTAACCATACCAGCCTTTAACTGACCAGCCAAAAGTTTACCAGACTTATCTCCATGTATATAAAATAAACTTTTAGATTTAAGAATTTGCTGTTGGATAGGAAAGGTCAAAAGCAAATCATATTGTGATTGAAGTTCGACCCTTTCTTTATATAGGTCTTCAGTAGGTTTAACTGAATACGTTTTATCTATGTCTCTAATTTTATTAGAAAGTACTGACAGTTCCACTTTAGTTTTATTTCTTAAAGCTGCTGAGTATGAAATTATCTGTACCCTAAGAAAAGATTTCATTATGTCCCATATAATCAGGTTTGACATTCCTTCAGTTATATTAAATTCAAAAAATATAGAAATTTGCTCCTTAATAAAATTAACAAAAGCTGGATCCTGTAACAATACGGGATTCAATCTCCACTGTGACATTTTCAAAAGGTTATCTGAAAACTTCAGGGTTAACTGCAAAGGCGCGTGATTCGACAATGCAATGATGTCTTACGCACACTGAACAACGGAGTGTAGCAAACGTGTCTGGAAAAAAGTGATCAATTCTAGAATATTTATGATGAACATGAAATCTTTGTCGTTAGGGTGTTTATATCTCCAGATATTGACCAGGCCATATTCCAGTAAAAAAGAATTAATACAGGCCGCCGCTTTATTAGGAAGTGACGGATTGGTTGATGACCTGTTAATCGCCGAGTTCCGACAACAATTAAAGTCAACTTATATTCATTCAAATTCGGTAGCTCAGAAAAAAGCTTCTTAAAAAATTCATAACTATCTACATTAGGTGCGTATACACACACCAGAGCTACCTTTTGCTCGCATAATACACCAGTAATAATTAAATATCTTTGAATCAGTAATAGTATTAAAATATACAAAGGGATTTTGGAGTTAACAAAAATAGATATGCCTCTAACTTTATTAGTTGATAATGAATGAAATAAAGTCCTTTCCAAAATTTGAATAACCGGTCCTTATCCTGTCTCCATATATGATTTTCTTGCGCAAAAATAATATCTGCGTTGTGTTTTTAATTTCTTAAAAATCTTTTTACGCTTAATAGGATGATTCATACTGTTCAGATTCCATGAGATTATATTAATTTTATGAACATTCATGTTTAAAATTTAATTTAATATTTTATAAAGAAAACTGTTGCACACGCGCAGATTAATCCAAAAGGCATGGATATAACTAGAAGGAATGACATATTTGCGAAAAAAATCCATCAAAAGAACTGCCCAATTGAGAAAAAAAACCTATTCTAATAGACCCCCCCACCCCCCGCAAAGCCAGAAAGACAGCAACCAATAAGCTGGTCGCATGCTGACCTAGTGACCCTTGACCCTATCCTCCATTTTGTAGGTACGTATATTAAATTTGAAATATTAATCCCACCCAATATAACCATAATAAAAGAAACAAACAAATTTCAAATACTGCAATGTTATGTCTAACAGTAATAAAAATATAATTGGTGACGGCCATCTTAAATTCATCTAAAGTATATTAATCACATATTCAAAGAAAAGTAAATCCAAGCAAATAATATTACAAAGTTCTTTCCCTCGAAAAGGAAAAAATAAATGAATATATATATATAACAAACCTAAAACTATATTAATGTTGAGACAAACAAAAAAAAATAAAAAGAGTAATACACGGCAGGTCCTATATGGACCTTTATAGTATAATACTGTAAGAGTTCCCTACAAAACAATATATATATATTATTAATGAGTTATAAAAAGGTTTAATCAGCCACATCCCATACCAGAGACTCAAAAAGCATAGAATAAACTTAACTCAGGGCATCTGTAAACATCTCATACATCAGAATTACCTATTCAGCAATTGGCTTAACTTTAAGATTTTTAATGTACTCCCATCCCTCCTGGGGAGAGTAGATTCTCAGTGATTGAGACCCCTCAGGAAAAAGTATCAGCTGTGCTGGGTGCCAAAGAGAGGGATGTAAATTTAGCTTATACATTTCACTCATGACTTCTCGGTATTTCCTTCTTTCGATAAAATTCTCAGGAGGATAATCTTCAACTATATGAATCTCTGTTGATTTAAAGATTATCTTTCACTTTCTTCTGGCCTGTCGAAGTATGGCTTCTTTGATTGTATAATAATGCAAACAAAGTACAATTGGTCAAAGATGTAATTCAGATGAACAGCGAGAAAATGGAATTCTATGGACTTTATCGATTAAAGGGCTAGCTTCCAGGGTCTCACTAAAAAGTGAGTACAGCATGTCTGAGAAGAACTTTAACAGATCACCAGCTTCAGTATTTTCAGGCAATCCTAGTATATAAAAATTCATCCAATGCGCTCTACTATCTAAATCAACCAATTTTTTTCTTCGTTTTAGTTAGTTCCAAGGTAATTTCAATAATTTTCTTTTCCATCAAAGACATCTTCACTCCTTGTTCTTTAATAGTTTGCCTGAATTGATCATGTTCATTCTCAATTCGATTTGTAGTCTGCTTAAGCATCTGAAATTGAAAGTCCATATTCTTCAGAGATTCTTGAACACTAGAGATAGATTTTTTAAGCTTCCTGTTGGTGTCCATCAGCTTATCAGTCTTGGTGTTGAGCAATCCAAATTCCAACTTCATGTCTTGTATTGAAGAAAATATTCCTGCTAAAGTAACAGGTTGCTCCGCTTGCTTTATTTGTTCAGTTTGCTCCGTTTCAGGAAAAGTCTTTGCCACTTCTCAGTTCAATACCAGATCGACTTACGGCCATCATAATTAAATTATAAATCCTTCAGTAGAAGTAATAAATCATCAAACTTAAAAGGAATCTGTCAGTGGAAAGTAAAGTAGAAAGAAAAGTGGAGCCGTTGTGAAATGCGACTTACTCAATGTGCTGCAAAATATGTAAACTTCTCTGTACTCTTTCAATCTTATTGATATCTTTCCTGTAGGTAGATGAACAAAACTCCAGATTAAGCCTCTGCAGTCTCTTATACAACTTCAACATAGCATCCCATCTCCTGTACTCAGTACTCTGATTTGTGAAGGCCCAGATGCCAAAAATGCTCTTTATGACTCTATCGATCTATGATGCCATATGCGAGGAATTTGGGATTGTAATAGCTCACTTTAGTTTGCATTAAATTCCATCTGCCATATTTCAGCTTATTTTTGGGCTGGTCTACAAGGGGTGATTGATAAGTTTGTGGCCTAAGGTCTCATATAAGGCCTAAACTTATCAATATACCTGGTATATCCTGCCTATAAGGTTTGATTGTCTTCCTCACTTTCCACTATACTTCCAATCTTCTGCAAATTTGCTTATCTGATTGATCATATTACAGTATCATCATTTATGTGGATGACAATCAGCACCATTCCCTACAGTATACCACTAGTCACAGGCCTCCAGTCAGAGAGATAACCATGTATTACCACTCTGACTTATCCCATGAAGCCAATGTCTTATCCAATTTACTACCTCATCCTGAATACCAAGTGACTA
Source organism: Hemitrygon akajei (assembly GCF_048418815.1). Classification (NCBI taxonomy): domain Eukaryota; kingdom Metazoa; phylum Chordata; class Chondrichthyes; order Myliobatiformes; family Dasyatidae; genus Hemitrygon; species Hemitrygon akajei. Next base: position 93,740,122 of record NC_133139.1, on the reverse strand, counting down.
AACTTTCTAATTCTAGTCTCACCCAATCTCAGTGAATAACAGCCTGCTTGCAGTTACCCTATTTATAACTAAATTTGTACACTCATTCTTTTATGCTCCAGGGAACAAAGTCCTACCCTTTTCAATTTTTCCTTACAATTCAGGCCCCAAGTCCTTGTAACATTCTTGTAAATTTTATCTGCACTCTTCCAATCTTAATGGCATCTTTCCCATGGGTAGGTGACCATAGGGACACACAATACTCCAAATTCTGCCTCACCAACAGCTTATAAATATTCAACATAACATCCTAACTCCTGTATTCAATACTTTGATTTATGAAGGCAAATGTGTCAAAAGCTTTCTTTATGACCCTATTTACCTGTGATGCCACTTCCAAAGAATTATGGTTCTGTATTCCCAGATCACTCTCCATGAAAAGGAGCACTTTCTATGACAGTCATATAGGAGCAACTCAAGTTGTAACTGGATGGAGATGGCAAGGGGAAGACATCCCATTCACACAAATAGCCAAGAGAAACTGCCATCATCACCATGGTCAATAAGATACATTGCTTCTGGCAGAGACTGGGTACTCTATACTGGGGTGAGGGTTGGGTCAACCTACAGGGTGATGGAAGAGTAAGATAGATGAGTGCTTCAATCGTTTCTTCTACCAGTGAGTGGCACCACGCATTGTGGGGAGAAAATTATATCAAACAAAATATGTTAACAGTTTATTCCAGGCATGTCATCATCATCATAATTTATGATTATGTGCCGTAGACTTTCATGGCCTATCACCATGATTGCTCTTGGAAAGTTCTGTGGAAGTGGTTTGCCATTGCCTTCTTCTGGACAGTGTCTTTACAAGGCAGGTGACTTCCCACCCCACCCCCACCATTATCAATACCTTTACAGATACTGTCTGCTTGGCATCAACTAGAACTTGTAATATACTCTCATACAACCATCCACCACTTGCTCCATGGCTTCATGTGACCTTGATCAGGTGGCTAAGCAGATGCTACACCTTGTTCCTGCAGACCTGCAGGTAAGCGGAGGAAAGAAACACCTTATATCTCCTTTGGTAGAGACATATCTCCATCCCACCATCCACAGGCTTGAGTAACCACATAGAATCAAACAAAATTGGATGGAAATGCAAGAGACTCCTGATATTGGAATCTAGAACAAAAAAAAATTCTTTGTAGGACCTCAGCGGCTTGAAAAGTATCTGTGGGGTGCAACGAATTGTTCATATTTTCATACTTCATGTCAAACACTGCATCTGGACTGAATTAAATTGTTATTTCATAAGCTGTATCAATACCAACTGGACAGCACTGTTTAAGCACTGCAGAATGGAAATTGAATTGAATTGAATTGACTTTATTTCTTACATCCTTCACATACATGAGGATTAAAAATCTTTACGCTATGTCTCCGTCTAAATGTGCAATGTGCAATCATAGTAATTTATAATAATTTATAATAAATAGAACAGTCAATGTAATATAGAGTACACTCAAATCAGTGTGAGTTAATCAGTCTGATGGCCTGGTGGAAGAAGCTGTTCTGGAGCCTGTTGGTCTTGGCTTTTATGCTGTGGTACCGTTTCCCGGATGGTAGCAGTTGGAATAGATTGTGGTTGGGGTGACTCAGGTCCCCAATGATCTTATAGGCCCTTTTTACACACCTGTCTTTGTAAATGTCCTGAATCATGGGAAGTTCACAGCTACAGATGTGCCAGGCTGTCTGCACCACTCTTTGCAGAGTCCTGCGATTAAAGGAAGTACAGTTCCCACACCGGGCAGTGATACAGCCAGTCAGGATGCTCTCAATTGTGCAACTGTAGAAAGTTCTTAGGATTTGGGGGTCCATACCAAAACTCCTCAACCATCTGAGGTGAAAGAGGTGCTGTTGTGTCTTTTTTCACTACAAAGCTGGTATACACAGACCACGTGAGATCCTCAGTGATGTGTATGCCGAGGAACTTACAGCTGTTCACCCTCTCAAACCCAGATCCATTAATGCCAATAGAGGTTAGCCTGTCTCCATTCTCAATGTAATCCATAACCTTTGTTTTTGCAACATTGAGGGAGAGGTTGTTTTCCTGACACTTCTGTGTCAGAGAGATGTCTTCTTCCCTGTAAGCCACCTCATTATTGTTTGTGATAAGGCCAAACTTCACAGGTTTGGATGTTAGAGTATACATATATAATATAGAACAGTATAGTATGGGTCCTTTAGCCTACAGTGTTGTGCTAACCTATATAAACCTACTCCATGATCAAGCTAACACTTCCCTCATACACAGTCCATAATACCCCATTTGCTTACATCCAAGAGTCTCTGAAATGCCCCTGTTGTATTAGCCTCCAACACTAGCCCTGGCAGTGCATCTAGGCACCTACCACTCTTAGTGTGAAAGACAAAACGTACCTCTGACATCTCCCCAAAACTTTTCTCCACTCACTAAATGGAGGTCCTATTCTGGGATCTGATTACTTTAAGTGAGGTGTCACTGATTAAAAAATACTCATCAATGGGACTAGGTACCCTGATTGGGAATATCCTCACTTTGCTCTCCTCATTCTCCCAGGAGCTGCTCTGTTACTAACCTGTTTCAATTTGCCTTTTGCAGATATCTCGGTGAAACACCATCCCCAATGGCTATTATGGATACTTCAATGCTAATTGGATTCTCTCCAGATATCAGTGATCTTGATCATGTAGGTATTTTATTCATTCAGGATTATCTGGGTTTCTTTAGCAGAATTACAAAATAAGTACATGGAACCCACTTCTTGATGGTTTAGCGATGTTTTGCAAAGACAATTGGCATTAACTACCGAATACAAAAAATGCAAGTTAACATTAAGTATTTCTGTATCCACATACCTTATCAAAACAGTCGAAGTCAACAATGCACAGATGATCCTGATACACATTGAGAGAGAACCTGTCAGTGATGTGTGAGACAACACTCACACAACACTGGAGAAACTTAGCAGACCAGGCAGCATCTCTGGAAAAGAGTGAACAGTTGAAGCTTCAGGCCCAAGACCTGTTTATTGGGTCCTGTTTATTCATTTCCATAGACAGTACCTGACCTGCTGTTCCTCCAGCATTCAGTATGTGTGTTGCTTTGGATTTCCAGAATCTGGAGATTTCCCCTGTTTGTGCTGACATTTATCATGCTTGACTTGAAAAACTTACTCCTCAGATCTCCTTTAAATTTCCTCCCTCTCACTTTAAACCTCTCCTTTCTAGTTCCTTGACTTGGTAAGATTATTCTACCTATCCTGTCTATTCTCTTCATAATTTGTTAAATCTTTCAGCCACATACCTTCCAGTGAAAATGAACTCAGCCTCAGTAATCTCTATTCATAATGTTAATCTTCCATTTTACCTTACTAATCTCTTCTGTACTCACATGGTTTCTGCTGTCCCCTGCGCGAACATGCAAATAGTTGTGTTCGGGACTTTTAAATGTGGTGATGGTTTTCCAGACAACCAAAAGGTGATCTATTACTATTTCCCTATTGAATTGTTTTTATAAGACCTTAGACTACAAGATATAGGAGCAGAAATGAGCCCATTTGGCCCATTGAATCTCCTCCACCAGTTCATCATGGCTGATCCAATTTTCCTCACAGCTTCAATCTCCTGCCTTCTCCCCGTATCCCTTCATGCCCTGTCCAATCAAGAATCTTTCAACTTCTGTCTTATATATACATAAAGACTTCGCCTCCACAGCTGCCTGTGGCAAAGAATTCCACAGATTCACCACTCTCTGGCAAAGAAATTCCTCCTAATCTCTGTTCAAAAAGGATGCCCCTCTACTCAGAGTTTGTGTCCTCTGATCTTAGACTCCCCAACTATCTCCACATACACTCTATCAATACCCTTTCACCATTCAATAGGTTTCAAGAAATTAACCCTCATTCTTCTGAATTCTAGTGAATACAGGCCCAGAGCCATCAACCACTCTTCATATGACCAGTCATTCAATCCTGGAATTATTTTTGTGAATCTCCTTTGAATGCTCTTCAGTTTCAGCACATCTTTTCTAAGATAAGGGGCCCAAAACTGTTCACAATACTCTAAGTGAGGCCTCAACATTACATCCTTGTTTTAATCCCCTTGAAATGAATGCTAACATTGCAACATTATTAACTATTATTCTGCCTTGTTTTCAGCTGAAAAATGAAATAGAGAATTATATGTCAGGATTTGAACTGAACAAAGCATTATCCACCACAGGATCTGTGATCATTTATTTAGATTTGGTAAGAAGATTTCTACATTTGGACAATTATGAGACAAAAGTTACAAAGATGTCTTAAATAGCTATACTACTAGTGTGTAATACACTGTTGATGTCCATTTTTATTCTTATAGGCTCCCACAAATATTAAGCAAATTATGATCAGATAGTCTGTTTTTGTGATGTTTAGTTGAGAGGAAAATTTTGATCGGAAGAAGATGATAGCTTTCTACACGTCATCAAATGGACCTTTAATCTTTATCCCTGTAGGGCTCCTTTTTTTGTTTCATGACTTGGCTGTAAAGCAGTGTCACAAACAGAGCCACCATCACTCAGAACTACCTGAACCTGCCTCCTTCTGACAGATATGACCAACCAAAATGGAAAAAAGGTACATTTGGGGTGGTATTGCCTATGCATAAGCCCTGTGTAAATGGCAGAAAGAGTACCCCAGCTCACAAACATCTGATGCACTTCTGTGGTTCCCACATTGGTTTCATCAATCATTTCAAAACCCACAAAAACAGCTTAGGTGTGAGTCATCTTCAATCCTGAGACTTTGTCTAGGAAGTACACACGTAAAGCATTTTACTGAAACTAAAAGCTGTAAATAAGAGAAATATGAAACAGAATCTTCTGATGAAGCACAACAGCCTGGACAGAATTTGTGGAGAGAGAATTACTGATAGTTCAGATCGAAGCTCCTTGCAGAGAAGTAGGTGGAATTAGAGTTCAAACAAGATTTAAGAAGATCAAAATAGTAGGAGAGAAGGAGAAAACAATTCTGGAGGTGAGAGGTGAGACCTTCGAGGTGCTGTCAATGGAAACAAAGAAATATTGTAACACACAGTTGAACTTAACTGTTGCATTAGGACCTAAATCAGGGGTTCCCAAACTGGGGTCCATGGATCCCTTGCTTAATAGTATTGGTCCATAGCTTTTATGGAGTGGCTCAAAATCTGAAATAAAATAAAGCTAATCTTAACTCTCCTGTGTAAAATTGTTTGAGTAATGATACGATTTGGCTTAAGAATTTACATAATATAACTGTGCAAACATTGGACTGAATTTATTGAACATCATGCAAGATGCAAACAGCAGAAATAAAAGAAAACTTTTTTTGTTCATACTCAGTTCAGAGATTTTAACAAGTCTTAAGTATTTACTAATTTAAGTGAAATTTACTTAGGCTTATGTTAATCATTTAATTTATACTTCTCAACTCACAAACCAATTCCAGTTTCTATTTGTTTTGAATTCTTCTGAAGCAACCAGCTTTTTAAATAACCTGTACTAGTAATAACCTGTATGAGTAATACTAGAGTAATTATCCTATGTTATTTTTATTATGTTAATGTATACTTTTTTTGTTCCTTTCTGTGTCTTGTGGTGCATTGGGCAGCAACCATGCTGGTTCTTTAGCATTCATATCTGTTCTTTTATGAGGCCAAGTTGCTAGCATGGATGGAAAACTTTCGGAGAGCTGGCAGGATTTGGACCCAGGACTATTTACTTCTAAATCCGGTGCGAATGCCACTACACCAATGGCTGGCTAATGCTATTTTATGTGAAGTCCTTTAATGCCCATCACTAATAAATCTTGAAAAGAAGGGAATAAGCTGCCTTCTTAAAATGCTGTATCCTTCTGTATCACTGGAGCAACAGTGATCACAGAACAGTGAGAGATTACCAGAGAACAAGGTATGAGGAGAATCTATTGATTGTGTTGTTCACATGCACCTGCTGTCCTTGTCATCTTGATCCATAAAGTCTGCAATTCTTGTGGCTAAGCTGGAATTGATCAGTTGTATTCTGATACATATATGGTGCTAAAACTGCATTTATCTTCACCACAGACTCAACCTACAAATTAACCTTTTGGGAATCTTGCATGAGGACTTCAAACTCCCCTTGTACCTCAGATTTTTTAAATTTTCTCTCCATTTACCCTTTTATTTCTTCTACCAGAGTACACGATCAAACATTTCCTAATCAAACATTCTCTAATCTGTTTGTCTTTCTGTAGCCACTCTACTTCTTCAAAACTACCTGTCCCTCCAACTATCTTTGCATCATCTGCAAACTTTGCAAAAAAGTCATCAATTTCATCATCCAGGTCACTGCTATATGATTTTAAAAAAATGTGGTTCCAACACAAACCCCAGTGGAACACCATTAGTCACCGGCAGCCAATCAGAAAAGGCTCCCTTTATTCCAACTTTTTGCCTCCTGCCAATCAGCCACTATTGTATCCATGCTAGTATCTTTCCTGTAACACCATGGGCTTTTAACTTTTAAAGCAGCCTCATGCATGACACTTTGTCAAGGCCTTCTGAAAATCCAAGTACAGAACATCCACTGATTCTCCTTTGTCTATACACCTTATAATTTCTTCAAAAAAGTCCAATAGGTTTATCAGTCAAGATTTTCCCTTGAGCAAACCATGCTGACTATATCCTATTTTATCATGTGCCTCCAAATACCCCTAAAACACATGCTTAACAATCAACACCAACATCTTCCCAAGAATGTCAGACTAACTGGCATATAATATCCTTTCTTTTGCCTCCTTTCCTTCTTGAATAAGGGAGTGATATTTGCAATTTTCCAGCCTTCTGGGACAAACTCCAGGATCCAGTGATTCTTGAAAGCTCATTACTGATATCTCCGCAATCTCATTGATCACCTCCTTCAGAACCTTGGGTGTAGAGCATTTTGTCCAGGTGACTTATCTACCTCAGAATTTTCAGTTTCCCAAGAACATTCTCCCTAGTAATGACATCTTCATACACTTCTTTCCCCGACACTCTTGAATTTCCTGCATACTGCTCATGTCATCCACAGTGAAGACTGATGCAAAATATTTGTTCAAATTCTCTGCCATTTCCTTATCCTCATTACTACCCATCCAACATCATTTTCCAGGGGTCCGATATCCACTCAGTTCTCTTGGTGAACCTGTGGAGAAAATTCTTCACTCAGAGGGCTGTGAGAGTGTGGATTAAGCTGCTGGCACAATTGGTGCATGCAAGCTTGATTTCAATGTTTAAGAGAAGTTTCAATAGGTACATAGATGGTAGGGGTATGGAGGGCTATGGTTGCAGTGCATTTCGATTGGTGTAGACAGTTTAAATGGTTTGGCAAAACCTGAATTGGCTGAAAAACCTGTTCCATATAACCATATAACCATATAACAATCACAGCACGGAAACAGGCCATTCCGGCCCTCCTAGTCCGTGCCGAACTCTTAATCTCACCTAGTCCCACCTACCCGCACTCAGCCCATAACCCTCCACTCCTTTCCTATCCATATACCTATCCAATTTTACCTTAAATGACACAACTGATCTGGCCTCTACTACTTCTACAGGAAGCTCATTCCACACAGCTATCACTCTCTGAGTAAAGAAATACCCCCTCGTGTTTCCCTTAAACTTTTGCCCCCTAACTCTCAAATCATGTCCTCTCGTTTGAATCTCCCCTACTCTCAATGGAAACAGCCTATTCACGTCAACTCTATCTATCCCTCTCAACATTTTAAATACCTCGATCAAATCCCCCCTCAACCTTCTACGCTCCAATGAATAGAGACCTAACTTGTTCAACCTTTCTCTGTAACTTAAGTGCTGAAACCCTGGTAACATCCTAGTAAATCGTCTCTGCACTCTCTCTAATTTATTGATATCTTTCCTATAATTCGGTGACCAGAACTGTACACAATATTCCAAATTTGGCCTTACCAATGCCTTGTACAATTTTAACATTACATCCCAACTTCTGTACTCAATGCTCTGATTTATAAAGGCCAGCGTTCCAAAAGCCTTCTTCACCACCCTATCTACATGAGACTCCACCTTCAGGGAACTATGCACTGTTATTCCTAGATCTCTCTGTTCCACTGCATTCCTCAATGCCCTACCATTTACCCTGTATGTTCTATTTGGATTATTCCTGCCAAAATGTAGAACCTCACACTTCTCAGCATTAAACTCCATCTGCCAACGTTCAGCCCATTCTTCTAACCGGCATAAATCTCCCTGCAAGCTTTGAAAAACCCACCTCATTATCCACAACACCTCCTACCTTAGTATCATCAGCATACTTACTAATCCAATTTACCACCCCATCATCCAGATCATTTATGTATATTACAAACAACATTGGGCCCAAAACAGATCCCTGAGGCACCCCGCTAGTCACCGGCCTCCATCCCGATAAACAATTATCCACCACTACTCTCTGGCATCTCCCATCTAGCCACTGTTGAATCCATTTTATTACTCCAGCACTTTATTACTTCCATGCTATACTTTTCTATGACACTATGACTCTAACAAATTTCAGTAATTTACAATAATAAAAATATATCTTTAGTGCAAAAGAGGAATAGCAATGTAATGTTCATGTGCTCATAAACTGTTCAGATATCTGATGGCAGATGGTAAAAGTTGTTCCTAAGACACTGAGTATGGTTCTATAGGTTCTAGGACCTCCTCCATGGTGCTAATACTGAGAAGAAGCATGTCCCACCTGGATGGTGAGACCACCTTCTTGAGACCACCTTTTGAAGATGTCATCATTGGTTGGGAAGCTAGCGCTTGTGATGGAGCTGGCTGAACCTATAATCCTCCAAAGCCTCTTACGATCCTGCAAATTGGTATCTCCATACCAGATGGTAATGCAACCAGTCAGAATGCCCTCCACATCTGTAGATATTTGCTTGAGCCTTTGGTGACATACTAAATCTCAAACTCCTATTGATGTATAGTCACTGATGTGCCTTTGCCATGATTGCATCAAAATGATGGGCCTTGGTTAGAGGTCTTCACTTTTAATTTTTATCAAGTCAGATATTAATATTCTGATAAACTGCTTAATCTTTTTGTTGTATTCACAACTTTTTTTTTCTACAGCAAAGAGTTGTGCTAAGTTTTACAATGTCCCTGGAAACAGTATTATGCTTCAGATAATCTGCCTAGGTGATGTGCGCAAATGCTCTGTAGGTAAGATACATTTCTAAGTTTTTTTTAAATGTGTTTGTTTATTTTGATATCCTTTTCTTGCATTCTTTGGATCAGAATATGCAGTCAGCAATTCACTGGCTGCACTCAGAGAAAATACAAATTTTATGCATAATTGTTCTAACTGGAATTTGTTCAAGACTAGTCCAATATTTGTGGTAATGTTCAATGACTGAAGTTTCCAAAAATAATCAAAATTTGCAAAATTCTTAAAGGTAAAACTGATAACCCAATGAGTGGCAGAGGGCTGAATATTGGGCATTCCACTTGTCTTCAAGAACTAATGAAGAATTTTAACTAAGATATTTCAGTAACTTCTCTCTACCTCTGCAGGAAGTTGCATCTCATTAGAAACAAGTGAAGAAGACCTTGAAAGGTGTGTTGACATATCGTGCACCTCAGGAACAGAGTTTGGTAAACTGATCCTTGAACTATATTTCCGTCTTCTGACTATTCCCACAGATTTATGCAACTTCATTATTAATTATTCTGTTGTGTTTGATCATTGTGTTGATTAATATTTCTGTGAGTATTTAGTTAACAATGGTGAAGTTTCTGGGATTATGTACAGATCCTATCAATGTATATGGGATTACATTTAAATAAAATTAGCATCTGAAAGATTACTGATAGTAAAGCTAATGGTTAAATTATTAGATCGTTATAAATCTCATCTGATTTAGTAAACCCTTCATCTCTTAATCGACTATAGTGATCATGAGGTCAGCAGGAGATAGCAAAATGCTATAATCTGGATTTCCACCATTCATAGCCTATCTCCCAGCAGAGAATGGACAGTAGACAGTGGATACATACAATATAGCAGTCTCCTTAACAGAAAGTTTTCAAAAGCAGCCAAAAAGGTCCACAGTATATACAGGATTCTATTGGCATCAATACAACAGAAGGCATTGACATGTAAAATGCCTTTACTTCTAACTGTCCAAGTCAACCTCCACTTGATTAATCAATGCACTTCAATGATTTTTTTCTATAAATAGCTAAATGTCTTCTTTCTGGAATTAACATTCTTTGTGGAATAAATAATGTTGTGGGAATCACTTTGGCATATATTGAGAGAGAATGGATTGGTCTATCGTATGAAGAATTGTCTCCCCATAGGAGGCTAGTGCATAGCCAGAGATTTGTCCAGGTGGAATTTGTGGATCTCTTGGACTCCTAGTCTCCCTCCTGTCATGCACCATATTGACTGGATTTATGTCCCTTTGTGTAACTGTGGGAATTGTCCTGCTTGCTCCAATGGTTCCTGTCTCCTCTATAGAAGTCTTTTTAATATTAGCTCACTGCACAAAAACAGGAGAAGGGTAGAAAGTGGAAAGATCCAACCAAAAGTCATGGAAGTCCTGTTCTAAAATATTTTCCTGTGTGCAAGTAACATTAATGCAGTTTCAAAATGGATTTGCCCAATTGCATGTTTTTTCTTGTACTGAAATTGAGGGTAATCCAGCTGTTTTTAAAATATTTTTCTTTGTTTTCCTAGTTTACAAAGTGACATTTCTTGAGAAGACAAAGAAAGAGAGTTTCATAAATTTCAAAATGAAAATTCTGACTCTTATCAAACTAGGCAAGTAATTTTCATATTTCAGAAGCATGGACAGCAAAAGAAGAAAAAAACATCTTCAGTCAATAGAGATTTAAACCCATCATTTGAACACTTCTGCATTCAAAATAAACATTAAAAACCATGTATGTTGTTCAATGTACTGTAGTGTTAAATTTCAATTCCTAGATGGTATAGTTCAACTGCATGTTGCTACTTTAAAGGGACATTCAGACATCACACCCCATGAATTTTGGCACAACATACCAGAATGGAGATTGCTGGCTCCCTGCAATTGCAAGCATTTATATGCATTTGAGAAAACAAGGAGTTTTCAGCAGAAATGGAATAGATTAGGAGAATGGGCAAAGAAGTAGCAGATGGAATACAGTGTAAGAAGTGTATAGCCATGCACTTTGGTAGAAGGAATAAAGGCATAGGCAAATTTTTAAGCAGCGAGCAAATTCAGAAATCAGAGATGCAAATGAACCTGGGAGTCCTCTTACAGATTCCCTAAAGATTAACTTGCAGGTTGTTTCGATGCAGGAGGGTAAACGCGAAGAGAGCATTAATTTTGAGGACGAGAAAATAAAAGTAACTGAGCCTTTATAAGACATTGTTCTTCCTGCACTTGGAGTATTGTGAGCAGTTTTGGGTCCCTTATCTAAAAAAGAATGTGCTGCCATTGGAGAGAATCCAGAGATGCTTCCTGGGAATAATCCCAGAATGAAAGAATTGATGTATGTGAAGTATTTGGTAGCTTAAGGCCTGTACCTGCAGGAGTTCACAAGAATGATAGGGGATCTCATTGAAACTTATCGAGTATTGAAAGACCTAAAGGACATGGAGATGATGTTTCCTATAGTACAGTAGTCTAGGACCAGAGAGTACAGACTCTGAATAGTAGGATGTCATTTTAGAACAGAGATGCGAAGGAATTTCATTAGCCAGTGAGTGGTGAATCTGTGGAATTCATTGCCACGGAGGTCTGTGGAGGATAAGTCGATGGACATATTTAAAGCAGATGTTGTTAGTTTTTTGATTAGTCATAATACGAAAAGGGCAGGAGAATGGGATTGAGAGGGATCAAAAATGGCAGAGCAAACTGGATGGGCTGAATGGCTTAATTCTGCTCCTATATCTTATGATCTTTTGTTGTCTGTTTAATATCGGCAAATATTCTCAAAGAAGCCCAGAGTGTTATCAAGCAGAATTATTGAGAGTTTCTCTGGTTGAGACAATAGGGTAAAAATATTCAAAATGGTTGCATTCAATTAACTGTTACAGTTAATTGTTCAAAAGGGTAAAATATGTCACACGGTATGTCATTTCTGATTTGAATATTCTCTCCACATCCAGTCTACCAAGGTTTTTCAACATACAATAGGTTTTGAAAGAAAGAGCAAAGAGCAATGCAGAGAAATGGAAATCCTAACATAGGGATTGCCCCTTTGCTTTCAAAAATGCTGCCTAACTTTTTGAACTCCTCGAGAAACTTGATAGAATTTATTTATTTTATTTAGAAATATAGTGCAGAACAGGCTCTCCAGATATTGAAAAATTACTTACTACATATCTTTTGGAAATATTTCATTAATCTTTTGAGAAGGGTAATTTAACTTCTTTTTATGAAGTTTCTGTTTCCTTAATCCTTAAGAAAGATAAAGATCCTACTGAATGCTCATCATATAGCACTATTTCATTATTAAATGTGGATGCAAAAATTCTCTTTAAGATAATGGCTAACCATTTGGAAAAAAATTTAACTAAAATTATTTCTATGGATCAAACAGGCTTTAATAAAGGCCATTACTCTTTCTCCAATGTGTTATTTCTCTTGATGCAGAAAAGGCATTTGATAGAGTTGAGTGGACATATCTGTTTAAGGTATTAGAAAAATTTGGTTTTGGTAATAATCTTAATAGATGGATTCAAATGAAAGGCTACTGTTATTACGAATAATCTCAGGTCCTCTTTTTTTCACTTTCACGAGGTACTAGACAGGGATGTCCATTAAGCCCTTTATTATTTAATCTTGTACTGGAGCCTTTGGCCATAACACTTCATGAAGCTAAAAATATTCATGGTATCGCTATAAATGGGACTAATCATAAGATTTCTCTTTACGCAGATGATCTTTTGGTTTATATTTCAAACCCTGAAGAATCTATTCCTAATTGTTTGGAAATACTAAATGATTTTGGAAAATTTTCAGGATATAAACGTAACTTAAATAAAAGTGAATTGTTTCCACAACACACAAAATGCTGGTGGAACACAGCAGGCCAGGCAGCATCTATAAGGAGAAGCACTGTTGACGTTTCGGGCCGAGATCCTTCGTCAGGACTAACTGAAAGGAAAGAATTGTTTCCACACCTGAATTGAACACTGAATTCTGATGTCCTGGGCTGTATTAGTGTTGGGCTAACTGCCACACCACTGTCGTGCCCCACTCAGATTTATATTACTAATTAGCAAAATCAACATTTTCAGTTCTTCACATATAATGTGTAACTGGCCATTTAGTTACATACAAATTGTCATAATCATATTGGATACCAAGACTTAATTAGGAGATACTCTTGGACTGCAGATGCTGGAAATTTGGAGCACCATACAATGGTTAGGTCAACAGGTCAGGCAATGTTTGAGTTAGCCACAGTTTCAAGATTCAAGATTCCAGATCATTTAACATATTTTCAGTACACAAGTGCAAAGGCTAATGGAAAAATTGTTACTCCAGATTGAATACAGCACAAAGAAAATACAATAAGATAAAAAAAACACAATAATAAAATAAAGCACAATAAATATAAATACATAAGATGATGTATATGTTGGATATTAATTGTATATGCATAAAATGATGCTGCACTGATCCTTATTGTGTGAGTGTGGAAAAGAACGGACAAGGACTGCAAATTCACAATAGTTTTCATGTTATCTTTACCACTACCAGTTATGAAATGTACATTTAATGCTTTTCCATGATGTTGTGCAAGAAAATTTAATGCTATCAGAAGCTGATGGGTACAATGATGGTGGCTGAGGTCCCATCCTTTGCCAGACCATAAGGGAAGATGTACAGAAAGAAGAAGCTGTGGGACAAACCAGGCATTATCTAGACTCAAGCAGGGGTGTCAAACTCATTTTAGGTCACGGGCCGGATTGAGCAAAATGCAGCTTCATGCAGGCCGGATCAGTCGGACGCGTGCGAACGCAGCTTTCGTTGCCTCCATTTTTTCAGCCTGCTCTCATGTGTCTCAGTCTCTGCTATAACTACAAAGTGTTTCACTTTACAAATTCCGTTTCTTATGAAGAAGACTGCTGAGCAAGACTGCCGAATAAACACTAAAAACCCTGAAAACCTGGTACCTGAATAAACTCAGCATTAGCCATATCATAAGCCATAGGCGCTTCGATTACTGGGGCCAGCTTTAATAGTAATTAGATATTATCTCGCGGGCCAAAGATAATTCCACCACGGGCCGGATTTGGCCCGCGGGCCTTGAGTTTGACATATATGATCTAGAGGAAGGAATAACTCAGTGTGTAAAATGAATGAATGATGATTAGTCAGTGAAGCAGTAACCACATCTCTGCAACTATACATCTCTACTATGACAAATGTTCAACGATTTGAGGGCATATTCTGACCTCCAACTGCCTTTGGAATTTTAGAGAATTGGCTCTTCTTGAAAGTTCTGGATAGAGTGGTTGTGGAGAGGACATTTCCAATATTGGGAGAATCTACGACAAGAGGGCATAGCCTCAGATAGAAGGATGTCCCTTTGGGATAGAGATGAGGAGGAATTTCTTTAACTAGAAGTTGGTGAATCTGTGGAAGTCATTGCCACAGGCTGCTGTGGAGACCGAACTATTGGATAGATTTAAAACAGAGATTGAACGGCTTGTAATTAGTAAGGATGTCAAAGGTTACCAGGAGAAGTCAGAAGGATGGGGTTGAGAGGATTGGATGGGGCAAATGGGCCAATTCTACTCAGTGTCCTACATGCCTTTATTCTAGGGAAGATAAATGATGGGTGTCAACATCTCAAAGGATCTGTTCTGGGCCCAATATATTGATGTGATCATGACAAAGGAACACTGATGGCCATATTTCATTAGGAATTTGAAAAGATTTGGCATGTCATCAAGGATTGCAGCAAACATCTACAAATGGAGAGCATTCTGACTGGTTGCTTTACCACCTGGTATGGAGACACCAATGCACAGGATCTTAAGAGAATACAGAGGGTTGCAGCTCTAACATGGGCACAACTCTCCCCACCATTGAGGACATTTTCAAGAGTGCCTCAACAATATTGTATCCATCATTATGAATCCTCATCATCCAGATATGCTCTATTCTCTTTACCTCCTTCAAGTACAGGAAGTACAGCAGCCTGAAAACCCACACTCAACATTTTAGGAACAGTTTCTACCCCTCTGCCAAATTTCTGAATGGCCCGTGTACTGAAAAACACTATTCCTCTTTTGCACTATTTTATTACCCTAACTTATCATAATTTGTTGTGCCTACACTGTACTGCTGCCACAAAACAACAAATTTCACAAATTATGTCAGTGACAATAAACCTGATTCTGACATGGTCTAGAATTTAGCCTTAAAGCACTTCTTCAGATAGACAGATGATTTATTGATCCAAAAGGAAATTAGTGTCACAGTAGTATTACAAGTGTACAGAGAGACAAATATTAGAAAAGAACTTAAAAAGTTACCTTAAAAATAAGGTGTACAAGATTTACAAGTCAAAGATTTCAAGATTTCCAGTTTCACACTGATAAGATGGCAGTGCAAAATAGTAATAATACAGTAATATTATTCAGTAATGGGTGCATATTCACAGCATCCAGATAAGAAGTGATGGTAGTATTGCTTAGTTTTGCACAGGATGTCCACACTGGCAAGGTGTGGCAAAGAGCTAAACAGAGTTTAAACACTTCTCCAGCTGTAGGTTGACTCATTATAGAGCCTAATAACTGATAATCATAATAATGACCTCATTAGCACTCTTTGGAGCAGTGCAGTTATCTTAGTCTATTACTGAAAGTGCTCCTCTGTTCAGCCAAGGTGGCATGCAGAGGGTGAGAAACATTGTCCTGAATTGCCAGGGTCCTTTGATCTACCACAGCCTCCAGTATGTCTTGTTTGACTCCTATAACAGAGCCAGCCTTTCAAATCAGTTTATTAAGCCTGCTGGCTGATGCACCATCAATAACTCACTCTGAGACGTAAAGACGAGATATCGGCTTTTATTGACTGGAAGAAGGAACACGCAGTGGTTGACCACCATACTACATCCTGGAGACTGAGGGCCGGGCTCAGGCCTCAATCGCCTTTATACTGGGGTCTGTGGGAGGAGCCACAGGAGCAGTCAGCAGGGGGCATGTCCAGACAGGTATATGTAGTTCACCACACTGGCATCACCTGTGTTGATGCTATTGCCCCAGCACACCACCGCTTAAAAGGTTGTACTGGTGACAACAGACTGGTAGAACATATGAAGGAGAGGCCTGCATACTCCAAAGGACCTCAGTTTCCTCAGGAAGTAGAGGTGACTCTGGCTCTTCATGTACACAGCCTCTGTGTTGGTGCTGCACTTAAATCTGTCATCCAGATGCACTCCCAAGTACTTGTAGGTCCTCACCACATCCATGTCCTCACCATCAATAGTAACAGGGAGCAGTGCAAGCTTAGTCTTTCTAAAAGTCCATAACCATCTCTTTTGATATCTCACTGTGGATACCTGGAATCACCTGTGATAAAGGAGGTCTCAAGCCTGTGATCATACAATCATACAGCACAGAATCAGGCTATTCAGCCCATCAAGTATCTGTCAACTATCAATGACTGATTATACTAATTACCCCACATTGCCATCTACTTCACACTGAATTCTACTATTCACCCACACACTGGAGCTCAATTTATCTATTATTCTGCACATCCTTGCATTGTGGAAACCGCTGTAGTCACAGACAGCACATGGTCAAGGCTAAACCTGGGTTGCTGCAGCTGTGAGATTTCTATGCAGGAGATTGGTGGAAAGTAGTATTGATGGAGTCAATTAGGCATACAATTAGCTTTCTGAAATGAGGGAATGTGTTTGAGGAATCAAGTTGTCTGTATTTAGGGTCTTAATTAAGATAGAAGAGATAGCAGTGCAATTACTTGAGTTGAGTATGATGTTCTCCAAAAGAGTTGGCTATTGGTGGGTCCTCTGGGAGCTATAGAGGTCAGTCCAGGATCCACATAACCAGGATGTTAGGCAGAATTTCCTTAACGGAGAACACTTGTGCATTGCTTTATTTAACATGGGGAGGATGATGCACAGGCAGCCACCACATGGTCCTTGACAGAGTGGTCAGAATACAGTAGCAGGAGGGCAAGGTCACTGCCGCAGCCTTCTTCTGCCTTCATAAGACCATAAGATATAGGAGCAGAAGGCAGCCATTCAGCCCATTGAGTCTGCCCTGCCATTCACTCATGGGCTGATTCAATTCTTCCAGTCATCCCCACTCCCCTGCCTTCTCCCCATACCCTTTCATGGCTTGGCTATTCAAGAACCTATCTATCTCTGCCTTAAATACATCCAATGACTCCACAGCTGCTTGAGGCAACAAATTCCACAGATTTACCACCTTCTGACTAAAGTAACTTCTCTGCATCTCTGTTCTAAAAGGATTTCCTTCAATCCTGAAATCGTGCACTCTTGTCCTAGACTCCCCTACTATGGGAAATAACTTTGCCATATCTAATCGCTTCAGGCCTTTTAACATTCAAAATGTTTCAATGAGATCCTCCTCCTTCTCCTGAACTCCAGGGAATACAGCCCAAGAGCTGCCAGTTGTTTCTCATACAGTAACCCTTTCATTCCTGGAATCATTCCCGTGAATCTTCTCTGAACTTTCTCTAATGTCAGAATATCCTTTCCAAAATAAGGAGCCCAAAACTGCACACAATACTCCAACTGGTCTCATGAGTGCCTTATAGAGACTCAACTTCACATCCCTGCTCTTATATTTCGTACCTCTTGAAATGAATGCCAACATTGTATTTGCCTACTTCACCACCAACTCAACCTAGAGGTTAAACTTCAGGGTATCCTGCACAAGGACTCCCAAGTCAATAGACAATAGGTGTAGCAGTAGGCCATTTGGCCCTCCCAGCCAGCACAGCCATTCACTGTGATCATGGCTGATCATACACAATCAGTACCCCATTCCTGCCCTCTCCCCATATCCCTCGACTCCACTATCTATAAGAGCTCTATCTAACCCTCTCTTGAATGCATCCAGAGACTTGGCCTCCACTGCCTTCTGGGGCAGAGCATTCCACATATCCACCACTCTCTGGGTGTAAAAGTTTTTCCGCATCTCTGTTCTAAATGGCCTACCCCTTATTCTTAAACTGCGGCCTCTAGTTCTGGACTCACCCATCAGCAGGAACATGCTTCCTGCCTCCAGCGTGTTCAATCCCTTAATAATCTTATATGTCTCAATCAGATCCCCTCTCATCCTTCTAAATTCCAGTGTATGCAAGCCCAGTCGCTCCAATCTTTCAACATATGACAGTCCCTCCATTCCAGGAATTAAACTTGTGAACCTACGCTGCACTCCCTCAATAGCAAGAATGTCCTTCCTCAAATTTGGAGACCAAAACTGCACACAATACTCCAGGTGGGATCTCACCAGGGCCCTGTACAGCTGCAGAAGGACCTCTTTACTCCTATACTCAATTCCTCTTGTTATAAAAGCCAGCATGCCATTAGATTTCTTCATGGCCTGCTGTACCTGCATGCTTGCTTTCATTGACTGATGTACAAGAACACCTAGATCTCGTTGTACTTCCCCTTTTCCTAATTTGACTCCATTTAGATAGTAATCTGCCTTCCTGTTCTTGCCACCAAAGTGGATAACCTCACATTTATCCACATTAAACTGCATCTGCCATACATTTGCCCACTCACTCAACCTGTCCAAGTCACCCTGCATTCTCATAACATCTTCCTGACATTTCACACTGCCACCCAGCTTTGTGTTATCAGCAAATTTGCTAATGTTACTTATAATCCCTTCATCTAAATCATTAATGTATATTGTGAACAGCTGCAGTCCCAGCACCGAACCTTGCAGTACCCCACTGGTCACAGCCTGCCATTCCAAAAGGGACCCGTTAATCGCTACTCTTTGTTTCCTGTCAGTCAGCCAATTTTCAATCCATGTCAGTACTCTGCCCCCAATACCATGTGCCCTAATTTTGCCCACTAATCTGCTATGTGGGACTTTATCAAAAGCTTTCTGGAAGTCCAGCTACACTACATCCACTGGGTCTCCCTTGTCCATTTTCATAGTTACATCCTCAAAAAACTCCAGAAGATTAGTCAAGCATGATTTTCCCTTCATAAATCCATGCTGACTTGGACTGATCCTTCTACTGCTATCCAAATGTGTCATAATTTCCTCTTTTATAATTGATTCCAGCATCTTTCCCACCACTGACGTCAGGCTAATTGGTCTATTATTCCCTGTTTTCTCTCTCCCTCTTTTCCTGAAAAGTGGGACAGCATTAGCCACCCTCCAATCAGCAGGAACTGTTCCTGAATCTATAGAACATTGGAAAATGATTACCAATGCGTCCACGATTTCTAGAGCCACCTCTTTAAGTATCCTGGGATGCAGACCATCAGGTCCCGGGGACTCATCAGCCTTCAGACTCAACAGTCTATCCAACACCGTTTCTTGCCTAATATGAATTTCCTTCAGCTCATCCTTTACCCTAGTTCCTTTGACCACTATTACATCTGGGAGATTGTTTGTGTCTTCCCTAGTAAAGACAGATCCAAAGTACTTGTTCAACTCATCTGCCATTTCCTTGTTTCCCATAATAAATTCACCCTTTTCTGTCTTCAATGGTCCAATTTTGGTCTTAACTATTTTTTTGCTATTCACATACCTAAAGAAGCTTTTACTATCATCCTTTATATTCTTGGCTATTTTACCTTTGTACCTCATTTTTTCTTTGTGTATTACCTTTTTTGTTATCTTCTGTTGCTCTTTAAAAGCTTCCCAGTCCTCTGGTTTCCCACTCATTTTTGCTATGTTATACTTCTTCTCTTTTATTTTTATACTACCTTTTACTTCCCTCGTCAGCCACGGCCACCCCTTACTCCCCTTAGGATCTTTCTTCCTCTTTGGAATGAACCGATCCTGCACCTTCTGCATTATTCCCAGAAATACCTGCCATTGTTGTTCCACTGTCTTCCCTGCTAGGTATTGTTCCATTGAACTTTGGCCAGCTCCTCCCTCATAGCTCCATAGTTCCATTTGTTCAACTGTAATACTGACACATCTGATTTTCCCTTCTTCTCAAATTGTAGGTCAAAACATATCATATTATGGTCACTACTTCCTAATGATTCCTTTACCTCCAGGTCCCTGATCAACTTCGGTTCATTGCACAACACTAAATCTAGAATTGCCTTCTCCCTGGTAGGCTCCAGTACAAGCTGTTCTAAGAATCCATCTCAGAGGCACTCCACAAACTTCCTTTCTTGGGGTCCAGTACCATTCTGATTCTCTCAGTCTACCTGCATGTTGAAATCTCCCATGACAACTGTATCATTACCTTTGCGACATGCCAATTTTAACTCTTCATTCAACTTACACCCTACATCCAGACTGCTGTTTGGGGGCCTGTAGGTAACTCCCATTAGGGTCTTTCTACCCTTAGAATTTCTCAGTTCTATCCATACTGACTCTACATCCCCGATTCTATGTCCCCACTTGCAAGGGACTAAATATCATTCCTCACCAACAGAGCCACCCCACCCCCTCTGCCAGTCAGTCTGTCCTTTCGATAAGATGTATATCCTTGAATATTCATTTCCCAGGCCCTGTCCGCTTGAAGCCATGTCTCTGTTATTCCCATAACATCGTACTTGTCAATTTCCAACTGAGCCTCAAGCTCATCTACTTTATTCCTTATACTTCGTGCATTCATATATAATACTTTTAATTCATTTCTCCCCTCTCCTTTCATATCAATTCCTATTTCACTTGGCCATACTGTATGATCTCTTCTTGAGCTTTCTACTCCATTGATTCTGTTGTCCTTTTTAACTTTTCTTATTTTCACTTTCCCTTTAACTCCATCCTTATATTTCCAGTTCATCCCCTCCCCCCCACTACTTAGTTTAAACACATCCGTGTTGCAGTGGCAAACCTGTCTGCCAGAATGCTGGTCCCCTGCCTATTAAGGTGCAACCCGTCCCTTTTGTAAAATTCATCCCTACCCCAAAACAGATCCCAGTGGTCCAAGAATGTAAATCCTTGCTTCCTGCACCAGTTCCTCAGCTACACATTCAGATCCATTATCTCCCTGTTCCTGCCCTCTCCAGTGCGAGGAACTGGAAGCAAACTGGAGATAACCACCCTGGAAGTCCTGCTTTTCAGCCTTCTTCCGATTTCTCTGAAGTCCTGCTGCAGAATGTCCTTCCTCTTCTTCCCGATGTCATTTGTGCCGAAATGCACTATCACTTCTGGCTATTTACCTTCACCCTTGAGGATTCCCTGCAATTGGTCCGTGATGTCCTGGATCCTAGCACCAGGGAGGCAACATACCATCTTTAAATCTCGCCTGTAGCCGCAGAAACCTCTTTCCGTACCTTTCACTATGGAGTCCCCTACTAACACAGCTCTTCCTGATGTCTGACTCCTCAGCTCTGCTTCTGCACCAATTTTCGGCTCGCAGACCTGTCTGCCTCCCAGACTGGCAGTATCTTCTGTCCTGACAGCTTCCAAGAGGGTGAACTTGTTTACAAGAGGTACATCCCCTGGGGTCTCCTGTAGTTCAAGCACCTTTTCCGTCCTCATCGTCAACCCCTTTCTCTCTTCCGGTATCCTCGGTGTAATGACCTCACTGTAGGTCCTGTTCAGAAAACTCTCATTTTCGCAGATGAACCTAAGGTCATCCAGTTCTTTCTTCAGTGCTGCAACATGCTCCTTCAGAAGCTGAATCCGGACACACTTTCCACAACTGTAGCAGCCGGGGGCACCATCAGTGTCCCTGACCTCCCACATCATGCACATAGCACACTGAATCAGCTTAGCGGTCATGACTTCACCCTCTCCAATTGTGCCTGACTTAGTCTCCTCCCTCAGCCTCCTCACCGAAGATTCTCAAGCCAAAGACTAGCACTTCCCTCAACCAGGCCACCTTTGGACAGGCTGCTCTACTAGAGGTCTCCCTCTTTTTATTTGCTTGAGCTTTGCTAGCTGCAAGGTCACCTGACCTCGATTGCCCAATCAGCTGTTTTCTGCTGAGTCTGAGCTATTCAAATCTTGATTGCCAATCAACTGATAATCAATTCTTGATTGCACTATCCAACTGCCAAAACCTCTTGAGCCAAAGACTAGCACTTCTCACACCAGGCACTTCCCTCAACCAGGCCACTTTTGGATAGGCTGCTCCACTAGAGGTCTCCCTCTTTTTATTTGGGGAGAGTCCCTTTGCATCTCTGCATTTTGAATTCTCTCTTCATCTAAATAATAGTCTGCCCGTTTATTTCTTCCACAAAAGTGCATGACCATACTCTTTCCAACATTGTATTTCATTTTCCACTTCTTTGCCTTCTTTGCCCATTCCCCTAAACTATCTAAGTCTCTCTGCAGGCTCCCTGTTTCCTCAATACTACCTGCTCCTCCATCTATCTTTGTATCATTGTCAAAGTTAGCCCCAAATCCATTAATCCCATAGTCCTAATCATTGACATACATTGTAAAAAGCAGCAGTCCCAACACTGACCCCTCTGGAACTCCAGTGGTAACCGGCAGCCAGCCAGAATAAGATCCCTTTATTCCCACTCTCTGTTTTCTGCCAATCAGCCAATGCTCCATCCATGCTAGTAAATTCCCTGTAATTCCATGGGCTCTTATCTTGCTAAGCAGCCTCATTTGCGGCACCTTGTTAAAGGCCTTCTGAAAATCCAAGTAAACAACATCTACTGCATCTTCTTTGTCTACCCTGCTTGTAATTTCCTCAAAGAATTCTAGTAGGTTAGTCAGACAAGATTTTCCTTTCAGAAAACCATGCTATCTTTGGCCTATCTTATCATGAACATCCAGGTACTCTGTAATCTCATCCCTAACGATTGCTTCCAACAACTTACCAACCACTGATGTCAGGCTAACAGGTCTATAGTTCCCTTTCTGCTGCCTCCCACCCTTCTTAATTAGTGGAGTAACATTTGCAATTTTCCTTCACTGTCATTGTGATGTATCATTATCTTCATTGTTGAGGTCCTGGTTGGATCACTCTTTGTCTGGAAGCTTCCGTTTGATCTTACCACCAGTGGTGACCCTACCAGGAGCTAAGTGCTTGATGGGTTATCTGCAGACGCAATCACTCTCAGGATCTCAGGAGCTCACAACCTTTCCACCACAGCAAGGTGACAATCTTAGAGAAGAGAAGAGATAGATTATATGGATCAACATATTAAGAGATTACCTTTACTCAGCCGAGAATGCTCACTGGAGAAATATTTGATTCTGTCCATTCACAAAGCAATTGTGATGTTCATATTGGAAGCCATTCAGAAACTGCCATTATCAAGGATCTGTGGTGCAGCTGACACTAGGTGGTGGTAAATCACAAGTGTTCAGGTCTGAAAGGAAACTAATGTACCAAATATTAACCTTTATAACTACCACAGAAAAATAACTGAATTTTAAACACAGATACAGTAGTTTATCAATATTGAAAGTTAAGGGTTTGATCTATGAACAGAGATTAAGTAAGATTGTTCTACCTCATTTGACTTCAAAAAGATGACCTTACAGAAGCTAATACAGTGAGAGGCTATCTACTCAACATAAGAACATATACCAGGGGAGAATTTTCAATGCAATGGGCAATGATTGAATTGAGGAGAACTTTCTCTTCTTGCTGTAACTTTCTCTCCAGCTCCAATGATCAGTGATCAGGATTGAATTCTCATGAGTTTATATCATCCTGTGACCCTGTGGGTATGCACTAGGTGATTCAGTTTCTACCCACATTCTGAAGGCATACAGTTTAGGGTTAGGATTAGTAAATTGTGGGTGTGATATGAATGTGCCGGAAGCATTTCGACACTTGTGGGCTGACCCCACCACAAGCTTCAGACTGGATTAGTTACTGACACAAGTGACACATTTCACTGTACAGTACGTTTTATATCTGGATGCTCATTTGTAGATCACATTCAAAACTGTCCATGTTGTGGAGCTCCAGGTTCTGTGAAAGAGATCGAGAATCCCAGATGGTCTGTTGCCTCCCTGGTGCCAGGGTTTGCGATATGGGTTCTGTGTAAGAGATTGAGAATCCTGGATGGTCTATTGCCTCCCTGGTGCCAGGGTCCGCAATACCTCGGATCGAGTTCTCAGTATTCTCAAGAGGGAGGGTGAGCAGCCGGATGTCGTAGTCCATGTAGGGACCAATGACGTGGGTAGGAAGAGTGAGGAGGTCCTGAAAGGTGAGTTTAGGGAGCTAGGTGTCAAGTTAAAGGACAGGACCTCCAGGATAGCAATCTCAGGATTGCTACCAGTGCCACGTGCAGGTGAGTTTAGAAATAGTAAGATAGCACAGATCAACACGTGGTTGAAGACATGGTGCAGGAGGGAGGCTTCAGATTTATAGATAATTGGGCAGTTTTCCAGGGAAGGTGGGACCTGTTCCGGTGGGACGGTTTACATCTGAACTGGAGGGGGACAAATATTCTTGCAGGTAGGTTTGCTAGAGAGGCTCCAGTGGATTTAAACTAGATACGAGGGAGGGGAAACAGAGTGTAGGAACAGATGTATGGGAGAAGGAAGAAAAAGAAGACAGTAAAGTTCTTTGTACTGTTAGAGATAAACAGAGTGGAGGAGGTGGAGAATTTCTTAAATGCATTTCTTTTAGTGCTAGGAGCATTGTAAGAAAGGTGGATGAGCTTAGAGCATGGATTGATACCTGGAAATATGATGTTGTAGCTATTAGTGAAATATGGTTGCAGGAGGGGTGTGATTAGCAACTAAATATTCCTGGATTTTGTTGCTTCAGGTGTGATAGAATCGGAGGGACAAGAGGGGGAGGTGTTGTGTTGCTTGTCAGAGAAAATATTACAGTGGTGCTCTGGCAGGATAGATTAGAGGGTTCGTCTAGGGAGTCTATTTGGGTGGAGTTGAGGAATGGGAAAAGTGTAGTAACACTTACAGGGGTGTATTATAGACCACCTAATGGGGAGCGAGAATTGGAGGAACAAATTTGCAAGCAGATAGTAAATATTTGTAGTAAGCACAGGGTTGTGATTGTGGGAGATTTTAATTTTCCACACTTAGACTGGGAAGCCCATACTGTAAAAGGGATAGATGGTTTGGAGTTTGTAAAATGTGTGCAGGGTAGTTTTTTGTAGCA
Source organism: Hemitrygon akajei (assembly GCF_048418815.1). Classification (NCBI taxonomy): domain Eukaryota; kingdom Metazoa; phylum Chordata; class Chondrichthyes; order Myliobatiformes; family Dasyatidae; genus Hemitrygon; species Hemitrygon akajei. The sequence continues at coordinate 93,714,830 of NC_133139.1, read as the reverse complement.
ATACATAGAGGTACAAACTAGAGAAGGGGCAGTGTTGGATCTTCTGTTAGGGAATGAAATAGGTCAGGTGACGGAGGTATGTGTTGGGAAGCACTTCGGGTCCAGTGATTACAATGCCATTAGTTTCAATATAATTATGGAGAAGGATAGGACTGGACCCAGGGTTGAGATTTTTGATTGGAGAAAGGCTAACTTTGAGGTGGTGCGAAAGGATTTAGGAGTGGATTGGAACAATTTGTTTTATGGGAAGGATGTAATAGAGAAATGACGATCATTTAAAGGTGATATATTGAGGGTACAGAATCTTTATGTTCCTGTTAGGTCGAAAGGAAAGGTTAAAGGTTTGAGGGAGCCATGGTTTTCAAGGGATATTGGAAACTTCAGATTCAGATTCAGTTTATTGTCATTTAGAAACCACAAATGCAATGCAGTTAAAAAATGAGACAACGTTCCCCCAGAATGATATCACAAAAGCATATGACAAAACAGACTACACCAGAAAATCCACGTAATGTTTGGCAATCCCCAATCCAGAGTCTGGAGAGGATGCTGCGTATTAATATCGCGCTACCGTCTAGTGCATTCTCCAGAAAGGAGCTCCAAATATCCCAGAAAGGAGCTCCAAATCCACCAGACAAAAACAAGACCAAAAACTAAAGCTACAAGACCTGCAGAAAACCACATAATTACAACATATAGTTACAACAGTGCAAACAATAGCATAATTGATAAAAAACAGACTATGGGCATAGTAAAAATAGTCCAAGACGTTAAAGGACTGTAAGTTCAAAAGAAATCACCACAGTTTTCACAAGTCCCCAGGGTCCTGACAGACTCGCCATGCCACGCCGGTGGCAGAAGGGAATACCCCCGCTATGGATTTCCACGGCACCGCCCGACTCAGCCTCGCAGACGCAGCAGACAATGAAAGCGACCTGAGTCCATCGAAAGGACTCCGGGTCCGTCAAACCTCCGAGCCGATGACCATCCCCTCCTGCACAGATTCTCCGAGCACCATCCTCTGCCGAGCGTATTAAGATGGCCCGCCAACGGCTATCAGCAACATGACCCCGAGGACTGGGGGCCTGTTCTTCCCAGCAGAGTCCCGGACCTCACAGCAGCAGCAGCAACGAAGAAGGCCTTCCTGGAATTTCCCGATGTTTCTCAGTGCTTCCACGTCCGTTTTCAATCAATTATGATTGTGCATGGCACCCCACTTCACAAATAACAGATAATCAGTTCTGGAGTGGCCGCAGCATGCTGCGTCACGCCGCCAACTTGGTTAGGAAAAGAGAGATATCTACAATAAATATAGGCAGCATGGAGTAAATGAGGTGCTCGAGGAATATATAGAATGTAAGAAGAAACTTAAGAAAGAAATTAGAAAAGCTAAAAGAAGATACGAGGTTGCTTTTCCAAGTTAGGTGAAAATATATCCAAAGGGTTTCTACAGTTATATTAATAGCAAAAGGATAGTGAGGGATGAAATTTTTCCCTTAGAGAATCAGAGTGGACAGCTATGTGTGGAGCCGAAAGAAATGGGGGAGATTTTGAACAATTTCTTTTCTTCGGTATTCACTAAGGAGAAGGATATTGAATTGTGTAAGGTAAGGGAAACAAGTAGGGAAGTTATGGAAACTATGACGATTAAAGAGAGGAATTACTATCGCTTTTAAGGAATATAAAAGTGGATAAATCTCTGGATCCTGGGATCCTGACAGGATATTCCCTAGGACCTTGAGGGAGGTTAGTGTAGAAATAGCAGGGGCTCTGACAGATATATTTTAAATGTCATTAGAAATGGGGATGGTACCAGAGGATTGGCGTATTGCTCATGTGGTTCCATTGTTTAAAAAGGGTACTAAGAATAAACCTAGCAATTATAGGCCTGTCAGTTTGATGTCAGTGGTGGGTAAATTAATGGAAAGTATTCTTACAGATGGTATATATAATTATCTGGATAGACAGGGTCCGATTAGGAACAGTCAACATGGATTTGTGCGTGGAAGGTCATGTTTGACAAATCTTATTGAATTTTTTGAAGAGGTTATGAGGAAAGTTGACAAGGGTAAAGCAGTAGATGTTGTCTATATGGACTTCTGTAAGGCCTTTGACAAGGTTCTGCACGGAAGGTTAGTTAGGACGGTTCAATCGTTAGGTATTAATATTGAAGTAGTAAAATGGATTCAACAGTGTTTAGATGGGAGATGCCAGAGAGTAAGTGGTGGATAACTGTTGTCAGTTTGGAGGCCAGTGACTAGTGGTGTGCCTCAGGGATCTGTACTGGGTCCAATGTTGTTTGTCATATACATTAATGATCTGGATGATGGGGTGGTAAATTGGATTAGTAAGTATGCAGATGATACTAAGGTAGGTGGCGTTGTGGATAATGAAGTAGGTTTTCAAAGTTTGCGGAGAGATTTAGGCCAGTTAGAAGAGTGGGCTGAAAGATGGCAGATGGAGTTTAATGCTGATAAGTGTGAGGTGCTACATTTTCATAGGAATAATCCAAATGGGATATACATGGTAAATGGTAGGGCATTGAAGAATGCAGTAGAACAGAGTGATCTAGGAATAATGGTGCATAGTTCCCTGAAGGTGGAATCTCTTGTGGATAGGGTGGTGAAGAAAGCTTTTGGTATGCTGGCCTTTATAAATCAGAGCATTGAGTAGAGGAGTTGGGATGTAATGTTAAAATTGTACAAGGCATTGGTACGGCCAAATGTGGAGTATTGTGTACAGTTCTGGTCACCGAATTATTGGAAAGATGTCAACAAAATAGAGAGAGTACAGAGAAGATTTACTAGAATGTTACCTGGGTTTCAGCAACTAAGTTACAGTGAAGATTGAACAAGTTAGGTCTTTATTCTTTGGCGTGTAGAAGGTTGAGGGGGGACTTCATAGAGGTATTTAAAATAATGAGGGGGATAGATAGAGTTGATGTGGATAGGCTTTTTCCATTGAGAGTAGGGGAGATTCAAACAAGAGGACATGATTTGATAGTTAGGGGGCAAAAGTTTAAGGGTAACATGAGGAAGAATTTCTTTACTCAGAGATTGGTAGCTGTGTGGAACGAGCTTCCAGTAGAGGTGGTAGAGGCAGGTTCAGTATTGTCATTTAAAGCAAAATTGGATAGGTATATGGACAGGAAAGGAATGGAGGGTTATGGGCTGAGTGCAGGTCAGTGGGATTAGGTGAGAGTAAGCGTTTGGCAGGGACTAGAAGGGCCGAGATGACCTGTTTCCGTGCTCTAATTGTTATGTGGTTGACAGCTTGCCATGTATTCCTAGCAGCCAGGCTACTTATTGTCCTTGTTTTAAAATGCATTTGTGTGAATTATGGTGAGATGTTCAAGTTCATTTATTCATACATTTTAGCTCAGGTTATACAGTTCTTTGCTTGTGTGTTTGTGGGTCACCTGGATGTGTAACAATAACCTCTCCTGTCTGTATGTGACTGAGTTGGTTCTCACTGAGTAATGGTGCTCTGTCTGTTATTAAACAGAAAACATAGAAAACCTACAGCACAGACAGGCCCTTTGGCCCATGATGCTGTGCTGAACATGTACTTACTTTAGAAATTACCAAGGGTTACCCAAAGCCCTCAATTTTTCTAAGCTCCATGTACCTTAAAAGACCCTATGGTATCCACCTCCACCACCATCGCCGGCAGCCCATTCCATGCCCTCACCACTCTCCACATAAAAAACTTACCCCTGACATCTCCTCTGTACCTACTTCAGAGCACCTTTAAACTGTGCCCTCTAGTGATAGCCATTTCAGCCCTGGGAAAAAGCTTTGACTATTCACACGATCAGTGTCTCTCATCATCTTATACACCTCTATCAGGTCACCTCTCATCCTCTGTCACTCCAAGGAGAAAAGGCCAAGTTCACTCAACCTATTCTCATTGGGCATGCTCCCCAATCCAGGCAACATCCTTGTAAATCTCCTCTGCACCTTTTCTATAGTTTCAACATCCTTCTCGTGGTGAGGTGACCAAAACTGAGCACAGTACTCCAAGTGGGGTCTGACCAGGGTCCTATAAAGCTGCAACATTACCTCTTGGCTCTTAAACACAATCCCACGGTCGTTGAAGGCCAATGCACCATATGCTTTCTTAACCACACAGTCAATTGTGCTTGTCGCAATAAAAAAGGCAGTTGAGATAAACAAGCTCATCTCATCTGTCATCTTGGACTGAATTCTCGCTACATTGATGTCAGGAGCGTGAATAGAAATTGATGGTGAGATTGTAGGGCTACAACAGCAAACAAAAAGACCTATGTCCCTGGGAATAAGTCACAGGACTGAACAGTATGCCTTTCCCACTCCCTTGGGCCGGGGTCCTGAGGCCAGGATACTGCCCCAGAGGGAGAACCTCGGAAATGAGCATCGTGCCTTCCCGGGGAACACCAAGGAGGCAAGTGTACCTGCTCCACAGGCCAGGGTCCACGCGTGCAATGCAACACCTGGAGAAAGAGGACAACCCATCGGCCCCAACAATTAACACCACAAGGCTCACCTTAAAGCCCCACAGATATAATGCTGCTGTCCACCTGGAACCTTACCTGGAGTAAGACAAACTTGCTGCAAGGCCCAGTGGGTGAAGCCCTACCAAGATGGAGGTGCACTTTGCCCTGGTGCTGGAGGGGGCATCCTGAGGGCCCCCCACAATCTAACCAGGGATGAGTAGTGTAACTACAGGGTCTTGAATGCTGCGTTTTGGACAGAGGTCATTGGAGGAAGCAATGAGGGAAGAATTGGGCAGCAGGCAGCGCCGTGTGGAAAAAGTCTGGGCATTCACGGCAGATTTCCGACACCGTGGTTGAAATGGCTACCCCCCCCAGTCCCCTCCTGACAGACATCATCTTCATCGCTGGCTGAGGCACTGACAAAAGCGGAGAGGGTAGAAGCAATTTTAGCCTCCCAAGGCATTCCAGTGTCACCCTGCATGCTGTGAGCCTGGGCTTGCATCACCAAGGAAACTGACAAGGAGGAGCCTGTGAGAAAGTTCTGAACAATGTCACACCAGCCCTGCCGTGTGACACAGAGCGATCTCTGCTACTGGTGTGGTGAGGTGGCCTGGAACTACCTCACACCAGTGCTACACCACATCCCAGCATTGCCACTGGTAAATACCGAGTGGGCAGCGTCACCTGAGCTCCCTCCATTGTTGCCTCTCCAGGTGGGCTGCTGAGGTAGACAAAGGCTTATACACGGCTGCATTGAAGAGGGCATTAGATGTTGTGCATTGGTGGACATAGGGTCAACCATCACCATCATCCATCCTAGTGTTCTCTCCAACATGGACCATCTATCCCTTCCTGGGTGGACGATGGCGGTCCAGATGGCTACAGTCACTGGTGACTGTGCGGCAATGAGAATGAAGAAGGGGCTGTGCATCACAGTGGGAGAAATTCAGAGGAGCACAAAGACTCCTGCATCATTGGCCTGGACCTGCTGTCCCTCTGGGGGTCCCATGTAGATGTGCTGGGGACAACTCTCTACCTTGGTGCTGAAGCTGCGGCTCTCCAGCAGGGCAGCTCAAGGAAGTGGATCGGGGGGAGCAGCAACAAGCACCACCAGTCTCACAATGGCCTGCCGCAGAGCAGCACACCATCTAGTGGCCCTACTCAACACAGTGGAGCAGAGGCAAGTGGTGGTGGAGTCACCTTAGGTGGCAAATGTCAGTGAGGTAGACCTCCCCACTACTAGGAACCAGCAGCTGTGCAATGAGCAGGAGAGTGATCTCATGCTGGCCTGGGTGAGGGGACTGCTGAGCATGGGATGATGGCTGGAGTGGGCAGAGGTCTCCGCCCTGGATCCGGAGACCAAAGCCCTATAATCTCAGTGGGGCACGCTGGAGGGATTTGATGTTGTATTTCCAGTGGTGGAAGTATTCCAACAGTGACAGACATCTCCTCCAGCTGGTGGACCCTCAGGGGCTCCACACCACAACACTTCAGTTGGTCTATGGTCTGATAGGGGCTGGTAATTTCCAAGTTGCAAAGATGTTGGGTGAGCTGTGCGAATGCTTCTATTGGCCTGGGTGCTGGCAAAACATGGAGATATTATTGCACTGCTGCATTGCTTGCACATCCCAAATTGGGCTGGGCCACCTATTTAGGGAACTAATGCAGCAGTAGTTTTGGGGGTCCCAGTATGGGTCTATTGCCCCACCCGGAAGAAAGGACTATCCCCAAGCATGGAAGCCACTGGAAGGAGCCAGGAGAGGTACTCAACTGCATCTCTGATGTGGTGTGCTGGGTGCAATTGCCTGAGTGGTGGAAGGCATTCAAGCTGCACTGGGACTGGCTGGCACCGTATTGGTCCTTGGTCAGTGAGGCTGAAGGAAGAAAGTGACACGCCAGGTGCCCTGTCTCTTGCCTCACCCCTAGAAGGAGTGGGGTGCTACAGACACCCGCCAGCACCCCAGGCAGTGGCGCCAACCACCACCAGGACTTTTGGAATCTGTTGCAGACTCTGGGGTTTCCTAGGATGGCTGACCCCTTCAGTGGGGTTAGTGTGGTGCTCTGGGAGGGCATAGTCAGCAGCTTGCCCCATCATTCATAGCAGCCGGCGCTACTTATTGTTCCTGTTTTAAAATGTGTTTGTGGAATTCTGTTGAGATGTTGAAGTTCATTTATTGTTACATTTTAGCTCAGGTTATACAATAGTTTGCTTATTTGTTTATGGGTCACCTTGACTGTAACCAGAACATGTAATAATCACTTCTCCCTTCTGCATGTGTCTGAGTTGGTACTTACTGAACAATGTCACTCTGTCTGTTATCGTGCTTGTTGCAATAAAAATGGTAGTAGAGATAAATGAGCTCTCCTCCTCTGTCATCATGGACCGAATGCTCACCGCAATATTTTGGATAAATAGGGAGTCAAGAAATGTGATCATCTGTTGGCAAAATGGAAGAGGATCATGTGTAATAACAAACACGAGAAAGTCTGCAGATACTGGAAACACAAAGCAACTCAGAGAAATGTTGGAGGAACTTTGCATGTCAGGCAAAATCTATGGATGATCTTTTCCAATGTTGGAGTAGACTTCACAAAATACGGTGTGACCTACTCTTGCTTCCATGTTCTTATACAACTTTACCATGAAGCTAACTAAGCAGTTTGCTTTGTGCTTTGGGCCTATCTACTTTCATTTGTAAACTAAAGCCAGAGATTGCTCAATATCTTCCATCCCAAATGCTTTGCAGCATTGATTCCAACTGCACCCAGTGACCACTTTACTAAGCACTCTATCTAGCTAATAATGTGGCACTAAGTGTATATTCGCAGTAGCCCATCCACCTCAGGGCTCCATACATTCTGTATTCAAACACGTTCTTCTGCATACCGAAGTTATAACATGTGGTTATTGGAGTTAGTGTCACCTGTCAGCTTGAACCAATTTCCTCTGACCTCTCTCTTTAACAAGGTAGTTTCACCCACAGAACTGTTATTTGCACCATTCTGTAGAACTCTAGAGGCTGTTGTGTGTGAAAATACAAATATAAACACAAACACTAATGTCAAAGAAAGGAGAGCCTACACGAAGGAATAGATAAAGCCCAATCCATCACCTTCAGACTCTCCCCATCATTAAGGATCTCAACCATCCAGGCCATGCCTACTTCTTGCTGCTGCCAATGGGAAGGAGGGATGGGAGCCTTAGTTTACACACTGACAGTTTAAGAACGGCTCCTCAACCATCATGGATAACTTCACTCAACTTGGCTCTGAGCTGATTCATAGACATAAAACATAGAAACAGAACAATACAGCAGAGTTGTATTAGTCAGAAGGCATGGAATCCAGGGAAGTTTGGCCAGGTGGATTCAGAATTGGCTTGCCTGCAGAAGGCAGAGGGATGTGGTGGAGGGAGTACATTCGGATTGGAGGGTTGTGACTAGTGGTGTCCCACAAGGATCTGTTCTGGGACCTCTACTTTTCGTGATTTTTAATAACGACCTGGATGTGGGGGTAGAAGGGTGGGTTGGCACGTTTGCAGACGACACAAAGGTTGGTGGTGTTGTAGATAGTGTAGAGGATTGTTGAAGATTGCAGAGAGACATTGATAGGATGCAGAAGTGGGCTGAGAAGTGGCAGATGGAGTTCAACCCGGAGAAGTGTGAGGTGGTACACTTTGGAAGGACAAACTCCAAGGCAGAGTACAAAGTAAATGGCAGGATACTTGGTAGTGTGGAGGAGCAGAGGGATCTGGGGGTATATGTCCACCGATCTCTGAAAGTTGCCTCACAGGTACATAGCGTAGTTAAGAAAGCTTATGGAGTGTTTTCATAAGTCAAGGGATAGAGTTTAAGAATCACGGGGTAATGATGCAGCTCTATAAAACTCTGGTTAGACCACACTTGGAGTACTGTGTCCAGTTCTGGTCGCCTCAGTATAGGAAGGATGTGGAAGCATTGGAAAGGGTACAGAGGAGATTTACCAGGATGCTGCCTGGTTTAGAGAGTATGGATTATGATCAGAGATTAAGGGAGCTAGGGCTTTACTCTTTGGAGAGAAGGAGGATGAGAGGAGACATGATCGAGGTGTACAAGATATTAAGAGGAATATTCAGAGTGGACAGCCAGCGCCTCTTCCCCAGGGCACCACTGCTCAGTACAAGAGGACATGGCTTTAAGGTAAGGGGAGGGAAGTTCAAGGGGGATATTAGAGGAAGGTTTTTCACTCAGAGAGTGGTTGGTGCATGGAATGCATTGCCTGAGTCAGTGGTGGTGGAAGTCACACTAGTGAAGTTTAAGAGACTACTAGACAGCTATATGGAGGAATTTAAGGTGGGGGGTTATATGGGAGACAGGGTTTGAGGGTTGACACAACATTGTAGGCCAAAGAGCCTGTAATGTACTGTACTATTCTATGTTCTATGTTCTATATATGCCTGGTTACCTCCTCAAATAACTCTATCAGGCTTGTTAGACATGATCTGCACTTCACAAAGTCATGCTGACTGTCCTTGATCAGACCATGATTCTCTAAATGCCCATAGATCCTATCTCTAAGAATCTTTTCCAACAGCTTTCCTACCACTGATGTAAGGCTCACTGGTCTATAATTACCCGGACTATCCCTACTACCTTTTTTGAACAAGGGGACAACATTCGCCTCCCTCCAATCCTCTGGTACCATTCCCATGGACAACGAAGACATAAAGATCCTAGCCAGAGGCTTAGAAATCTCTTCACTTGCCTCGTGAAGTAACCTGGGGAATATTCCGTCAGGCCCCAGGGACCTACTTGTCCTAATGTATTTTAACAACTCCAACACCTCCTCTCCCTTAATATCAACATGCTCCAGAACATCAACCTCACTCATATTATCCTCACCATCATCAAGTTCCCTCTCATTGGTGAATACCGAAGAGAAGTATTTATTGATGACCTCGCTCACTTCCACAGCATCCAGACACATCTTCCCACCTTTTTCTCTAAACGGACCTACCTTCACTCCTATCAACCTTTTGTTCTTCACATAATTGAAGAATGCCTTGGGGTTTTCCTTTACCCTACTCGCCAAGGCCTTCTCATGCCCCCTTCTTGCTCTCCTCAGCCCCTTCTTAAGCTCATTTCTTGCTACCCTATATTCTTCAATAAACCCATCTGATCCTTGTTTCCTAAACCTCATGTATGCTGCCTTCTTCCACCTGACTAGATTTTCCACTTCACTTGTCACCCATGGTTCCTTCACCCTACCATTCTTTATCTTCCTCACCGGGACAAATTTATCCCTAACATCCTCAAGAGATCCTTATACATCGACCACATGTCCATAGTACATTTCCCTGCAAAAACATCATCCTAATTCACACTCGCAAGTTCTAGCCTTATAGCCTCATAATTTGCCCTTCCCCAATTAAAAATTATCCTGTTCTCTCTGATTCTATCCTTTTCCATGATAATGTTAAAGGCCAGGGAGCAGTGGTCACTGTCCCCCCAGACTCTCACCCACTGAGAGATCTGTCACCTGACCCAGTTTGTTACCTAATACTAGATCTAGTATGGCATTCCCCTTAGTTGGCCTGTCAACATACTGTGACAGGAATCCATCCTGGACACACTTAACAAACTCTGCCCCATCTAAACCCTTGGAACTAATCAAGTGCCAATCAATATTAGGGAAGTTAAAGTCACCCATGATAACAACCCTGTTATTTTTTCACCTTTCCAAAATCTGCCTCCCCAGCTGCTCCTCAGTATCGCTGCTACTACTAGGGAGCCTATAGAATATTCCCAATAGAGTAACTGCTCCCTTCCTGTTCCTGACTTCCACCCATACTGACTCAAAAGAGGATCCTGCTACATTACCCAGCCTTTCTGTAGCTGTAATAGTATCCCTGACCAGTAATGCCATCCCTCCTCCCCTTTCTCCCCCCTCTCTATCCCTTTTAAAGCACTGAAATCCAGGAATATTGAGAATCCATTCCTGCCCCGGTCCCAGCCAAGTCTCCGTAATGGCCACTACATCATAATTCCATGTATGTATCCAAGCTGTCAGTTCATTACCTTTGTTCCTGATGCTTCTTGCATTGAAGTACATGCACTTTAGCCCTGCTACATTACTACCTTTACACCCTATATTCTGTTTCTCTTTCCTCAAAGCCTCTTTATATGTTAGATCTGGCTTTACTCCATGCACTATACTTGCAGCTCTCGCATGACCTTTATCCTCCTCCACCTCACTATCTGTTCTAACACTCTGGTTCCCCTCCCCCTGCAAATCTAGTTTAAACCCCCAGAGCAGCACTAGCAAACCTTCCCGTAAGGATGTTAGTCTCCCTCCAGTCCAGGTGCAACCCGTCCCGTCAGAACAGGTCCCACCTTCCCTGGAACAAGGCCCAATTGTCCAGAAACATGAAGCCCTCCCTCCTGCACCAACTCCTTAGCCACATATTTAGCTGCATTATCTTCCTATTTCTAGCCTCACTGACATGTGGCATGGGTAGCAATCCTGAGATTGCATCCCTGGAGGTCCTGTCCTTCAACTTTGCACCTAACTCCCTAAATTCTCTTTGCAGGACCTCCTCCTTCTTCCTATCCACATCATTACATGGACCACGACATCTGGCTGCTCACCCTCCCTTTTTAGAATACCGAGAACTCAATCCGAGATATCGCGGACCCTGGCACCAAGGAGGCAACAGACCATCTGGGATTCTCGATCTCTTCCACAGAACCTCCTATCTGTCCCCCTAACTGTCGAGTCCCCTATCACTACTGCTGTCCTCTTTTCCTTCCTTCCCTTCTGAGCTGAGGGTCCAGTCTCGGTGCCAGAGACGCAACCACTGCAACTTGTCTCTGGTAGGTCGTCCCCACCAACAGTATCCAAAATGGTATACTTATTATTGATGGGAATGGCCACAGGGGTGCTCTGCTCATTTTGTCTGATCCCCTTCCCTCTCCTGACAGTCACCCAGCTACTCTTAGGGGTGACTATCTCCCTGTAACTCCTGTTTATTTCTGCGTCTGCCTCCTGAATGATCCGAAGTTCATCCAGGTCCAGCTCCAGTTCCCTAACTTGGTTTGTCAGGAGCTGCAGCTGGATGCACCTTTTGCAGGTGTAGTCATCAGGGACAATTGTGCTTGCCCTGACTTCCCACATACTGCAAACAGAGCACTCGACTGCCCTAACTGCTGCCTCCATTACCTACTCCTAAACTAATTAGATTAATTAAAGGAGCTTACCTGGCCTTACCTGAAAGCGAGCAAACTCGGTCTCAACCTCTGCTCACCGAAAATGAATTCCACAACCTATGGTCTCATTCCAAGGGACTCTACAGATCATGTTCTCAATATTATTCCTTTATTAATTTATTTCGACCAGATGACCATAAGACAGAGGAGCTGATTAAGGCCATTCAGCCTATTAATTGTGCTGCATCATTCCATCTTGGTTGATTTATTTTCCCTCTCAAGTAACTTGTCTTGCCTCCCATCATAACCTTTGATAGCCTACTAATCAAGAACCTATCAACCTCTGCTTTAAATATACCCAATGACATGGACTCAAGTCTTAGAAACATCCTCTCCACATCAATGTTATCTACGCTTTTCAATATTCAATAGGCTTCAATGTGATCCCCCTTCATCCTTCTGAACTCCAGTGAGAACAAGTCCAGTGCTATCAAACATTCCTCATGCATTAATCTTTTAATTCCTGGAAACATTCTCGTGACTTTCTCAAATAGCAGCACATCTTTGCATAGTTAGGGGGGGTCCAAACAGCTCATAAATACAATTTATTATTATTAATTTTTGTATTTTCACACATTCAGATTTTTCAATGGACAATTAATTCATGAATATTAACTCACTAATCCTTCTTTTTGCACTACTTATTTAATTATATATATTATATATAATATATATATATATTTAATTATATATATTTATCTATATTTTTGATTGCAATTTATAATTTCTTCTTATTAATATGTATTGCACTGTACTGCTCCATCAAAACAACAAATTTCACAGCATATGTCAGTGATATTAAAGCTGATTCTGATACTGGCTCTTTGTCAATTTTTTGTGCATTGTTTCACTGATTCTATTGTATTTCTTTATTTCTAATATGAATGCCTATAAGAAAATGAATTTTGAAGTAGCACATGGTGATATATATGGTATGTTGTACTTTAATTATAATGTTACTTTGAATTTTGACCTTTGAAATATTTATCTCCTCTTTAACGACTTACAGTGATCTGTTTCCATGCTCATCATGGGTGGAACATTCCATGGATTTCCCCAACTCTACAAAATATTCCAAGTTGGTCTTGTTCCTACAGTACTTCTTCTAAAGAATCAGTTTGAGACAGTTTTGAATATTAAAAGTATTAACTTCCATTTGTCTGTTCAGCTCACCATATACCTTAGGGTAAATATTTATTTATTGCACAGACTACTTTTATATTAGATTGTCTCCAGTTGTTAAGGGCAACATACACAATATGCTGGAGGAACTTAACAGTTCAGGCATTATCTGGACCTCTGCCCGAAATTTTGACTGTTTATTTGCATCTAGTATCTGTATAATCTTGTGTGTTACCATTATTAAGGCCAGTTAGACCTGAAGTGATAGATGGAGTATGTTGTTCAATGCCATTTTATGTAGCTGATCTTAGGAATACTTGATATACCTTCCATTTTGATTATGTTGAGCATTCCTGTCTCTTGGAACAAATAATGTCTTTCCATGGAAAATTAAACCTTCCTCTAGCCATGCAGAATTAAGTAGTTCTGTACTTGGTATGCCCACAACATGGTCAATGTTTAACACAACCCTACACACCTCCAGTGTTGAAAGTCCCTGTGAATTCCCCATTTTCCAAAATAATTGCCCCAAACTTTCCAACAATATTCCTTATTTAATACCATTTCAAATTAAATCAGAAAAATGGGAATATTCAGCACATTAGATAAAGACTCTATTGGGAGATGAGAGAAGAGTGGAGCCTTGGTTCACCTGGATACGGGCAGTTTCAACATTACTATGTTCCCTCAGTTCTGTACTTGGAGCTATGGCTTAGATTTTTTGCTTAGGGTCTGAAGTGAGATGAACCTGGAAAGAGCAAGCCCTCCTGAAGAGGTCGCACATGGAAAAAATGAAGTTCCTCCTATGGAGAAACCAGAGGTTGTTAAGACACATCTTCATGACAAGGTTATCCTTCCAGAGGTGGTTGGTAGCATGTTTGGTGTATACAATAGCAAAACTCTTGAACTAAAGCCTGAAGTGATTGGTAATTACCTTTCACTTTTTCTTCATCATCTACAAACTCGTCAAGTGCGGTAGACCTTGCATTGGTGCCACTCCCTCCTCCAGATTCATCCTTTTGAAGTAGTGGTTATTACCCAAATATTGTGTAAATAAATCTCATTCCAGAAATGAGAGCATTATGGGTTTCTAGGACAATAAAATGTCAGCACAGTTGATAGTTAGGTCGGTTGGTGGTGCAGTGACATCAGCGCCGGACTTCAGTTCCTGAATATGCTTTACATCCGTGCCAGGTTGAATGTTAAGCTTGCAAATGAACCTCATAAAATAAAGAAATATACTGCGAATTGTCTGTGTGAGGAGTGGCATGCCACACAGTCTTTCATTCCGCGCCTTGTAAGGCATGAAAATGCCCAACACTGGACTCTCAGGCCTGAGTTGATGTCATCATCATCACAGTTGATAAGAATTCTGCATTCAGTAAAAAGCAGAGAGCCAGGGATCGCAAGACAGTCTGATGAAAAGCCCTTTGGTCTCATTTGCATTCAAGTGGCCAAGTTCAGATTCAGATTCAGATTCAGTTTATTGTCATTTAAAAACCACAAATGCAATGCAGTTAAAAATGAGACAACGTTCCTCCAGAATGATATCACAAAAGCATATGACAAAACAGACTACACCAGAAAATCCACGTAATGTTTGGCAATCCCCAATCCAGAGTCCGGAGAGGCTGCTGCGTATTAATATCGCGCTACCGTCTAGCGTGTTTCCCGGAAAGGAGCTCCAAATCCACCAGACAAAAACAAGATCAAAAACTCATCAAAGAAGGGTAAAAAGACAGCATTTTTTATTCAGTAGTTCTGCTTTAAAGTTGTAGATTAATTATAGAATCTTTTACAGGCACTTGCGAGGATACATCTAATTTTCTTCCCATTGACCCAATAACGATTTGACATCATTTTTTTATTAATTTTCGTATAAGTTTGTACACTACAACAGAAAAAAAACTGCCAACAAAATGGAGATTTATACAGTGCTAAACAAACATGTCAAATATACAATTCATAACAATACAGAAAAAGCACCCAAAATGAAATCATATAAGGTTAGTATCCTCCACACCCTCCCACTACAAAACACCAAGCCAACCATTACAATGTGAAGAAAAGTTAATCAGACCTGTCATCACCACAGAGCTGTAAATATATAAAAAAGTATAATGCCTATCTAAACTATAATGTATTTCACAACAAAAAACTGTAACTTAACCAGAGAAAAAAAAGCTGAAAGTAAGAGATTGTAGTACAAAAAAGAAGGATAGACCTTTAATCTAAAGAGGAATTATGAAAATATTCAAGAAAAGGTCCCCACACCTCATGAAACTTTATGTCCAAATTAAGAAGTGAATAATGAATCTTTTCAAGGTCTATACAGGATATAAAATCCCTAAGCCATTGAGTATGAGTGGGTGGGGCAACATCTCTCCACTTGAGGAGAACTAACCGTCTAGCCAAAAGAGATGCAAAAGATAATGTTTGATGTTTAGTCAGACTCAAATGCATGTCAACTTCACCCAAGGTGCCAAAAAGATCAATCAGAGGGTTAAATTCGAAATGGCAATTAAGAATATGAGATAAAGTTAAAAAACATCTCTCCAAAATTTCTACAAACTAGGACAGGACCAATACATATGAATAAGAGAAGCCTCACCCCCTTTACACTTATCACAAAAGGGACTAATATCAGGATAAAACAGTGATAATTTAGTTTTAGACATATGAGCCCTATGTACAACCTTGAACTGCAAAATGCAGTAGCGAGCACATAAAGAGGTTGAGTTAACTGATTTAAGAATTGAATCCCAAACCTCATCGGACAGAGAAATACTTAAATCATGCTCCCAGGCAGTTCTGATTTAATCAAAGGGGGCACGCCTCAAGGTCACTAACTTATCATGAATAGTACATATTAAACCTTTGCCCATTAGGTTTATACAAAGAAGCAAGTCCACAACGTTTTTCTTGGGCATCTCAGGAAAGTTTGATATTAAAGGATTAATAAAATGTCTATTTTGAAGATATCTAAAGAAATGAGTATTAGGTAGGCTAAACTTTGCAGACAATTGTTCAAAAGTTGCAAAATGATTATCAATGAAAAGATCTTCAAAGCGCCTAATGCCCTTTCATGAAATGTTAAGTCATGCATAGAAGGTCGAAAAAGATGGTTATGTAAAATAGGACTAGAAAGACAGAAACCGTGAAGGCCATTATATCTTCTGAACTGAGCCCATATTATCAGAGTATGTCTAATAAGAGGATTAACAATTAGTCCAGGTAAATGACAAGGAAGTGCGGATTCAAAAATCCTTACTTGAGTTCAACTCCATTGGCACCCATTTTGGGCAGTCAGGCTGATTATCAAAGAAAGACCAAAAAGTAAGACAGCGTATATTGACTGCCCAGTAATATAAACGAAAATTGGGCAAGGCCATGCCACCTTCCCTTTTAGGTTTTTGAAGGTGAATTTTATTCAGTCTGGAATGTTTGCCCTTCCAAAGATAGGACAAAATAATAGAATCTAACGAATCAAAAAAAGCTTTAGAAATAAAAATTGGTTAAGATTGAAATAAGTATAAAAATTTAGGAAGGATATACATTTTAACAACATTAATTCGACCTACCAGAGACAAGGACAGGAGTGATCACTGTGACAAACTCTGCTTTGTATAGTTTAAAAGATTAGTAACATTTTCTTGAAAAAGACTCTTAAAGTTCCTTGTTACTGTAATACCAAGATAAGTAGTTTTATTATTTACTACTTTAAAAGAGAGGTCATAAAATTCTAATATTTGTGCTTCTCTGTTAATTGGGAAGAGTTCACTCTTATGTAAATTAAGTTTATAACCAGAAAGCTGGCTAAATTTACTAAGAAGTAAAAACATTGGGGGTAAGGAAGTAATCGGATTTGACATAAAAAGCAAAAGATCATCGGCATAAAGAGAAACTTTATGCTGAACCCCCCCCCCCCCCAAATCCCTATCAATTCAGCACAACTACGAAATGCAATCACCAGTGGCTCTATGGCCAGATCAAAAAGTAAGGGACTTAAGGGGCACCCTTGCCGGGTGCCACATTTAAGATTAAAGGGCTGGGATTGCTGAGAGTTAGTCAAAACAGAAGCAGTGGGACATGAATATAACAATTTAATCCATGTAATAAAACTTTGTCTAAAATCAAATTTTTCTAAAACCGGAAAAAGATAATTCCACTCCACACAATCAAACGCTTTCTCTGCGTCAAGAGAAATGACACATTCAGGAATCCCAGTTGAGGGTGAATATATTAAATAGATGCCGTATATTAAAAAAAGGGAGGTGATTTTTAATAAAACCAGTTTGATCATCAGAAATAATTGAGAGTACAATGTTTTCCAGTCTATGAGCCAAAAGTTTAACATCAACATTTAATGAAGAAATTGGCCTATATGAAAAGCACTCTGTTGGATCTTTAGCTTTTTCGCTAAAGTATGATACTTGCCTCATTAAATGATGCTGGCCATTTACCATGTTTAAACAAATCAGATAAAACTAAGAATAATTGAGGTGAAAGCAGTGAGGAAAATGATTTATAAAATTCTGCAGAAAACCCATCAGGTCCAGGAGATTTACCAGACTGCAGTGCAGAAATGGCTAAAGATATTTTCTCTAGTGATAATGGCCCATTGAGTTTTGCTTTAAGATCAGAAGAAAGTGAAGGAATATTTAAACTATTTAAGAAATGCTCAACAGAAATACCATCATTTAAAGATTCAGGGGTATAGAGTCGAGAATAATAATTCTTGAATGTGTCATTATTTTCAGAATGGTTCAGAGTGATATTCCCATTTTCCATTTGAATTTTTGTAATTTGTTGTTTAGCTTTAGTGCATCTTAGTTGGTTGACTAAAAATTTACCAGATTTATCACTATGAATATAAATCGGCTCTTACTTTCGAGAAGTTGGCATTCAACTGGGTGAGTGGAAATAAGGTCAAATTTAGTTTGAAGTTCCACTCGCTTCTTCTACAGTTCTAGAATTTTGGTCTGGGCATATCGTTGATCTGTTGCTTTAATCTGACTGATCAAATCTAATCTCTCTAAATAGGTCTTTCTTTTTAGATTCACAGTATATGAAATTATTTGACCCCTCAGATATGCTTTCATGGCATCCCAGACAACCAGAGATGAGATTTCAGATGGCATATTAGTATTTAAAAAAAAGTTATCTGGTCCTTCATAAATTTTATAAAATCGTTATCCGACAGCAAGGTCGGGTTAAAACGCCAATGTTTATTCATTTGAGGGAAACCAGGAAAAATTATAGATGGGGTAACTGGGGCATGATCCAAAATCAATATACTTTGATAGTCACAAGAGCAAACAGATGGAATCAGCAAGTTATCAATTACAAAATAATCAATTCTAGTAAAATATGATGGACATGTGAAAAAAAAAAATCTCTTGAAAAAATGCCACGTCAGAGATACCATACTATGAAAATAAAATTCACTGACCTAAAAAAGAGTGATCAAGAAAAAAAAGAAGAGAAAAAAAAAAGTACTTATACGCCATTTTAATTAATCAGACTGAGTCTAAGAAAATCGAAGTGACAGGGAGACTTTCAATAAATTTCTGAGCTTCTGTAACCGAATTAAACCACATTTTGTCTCCAGTACTAAGAGTTATTCAGAGACGAGCTGGAAAACACAGAGAGGGCCTGAATTTGCGATCATAAAACTCTTTCATAACTCCTTTATACTCGGTGCAAAGGCTCAGAACTTGATGAGCGTAATCCTTAATAATACAAATAGAATGACCCTTGTAATCCAACTTTCCTCTCCGATGTGCTTCCATAATCAAAAGATCTTTCACCTTATAGTGATGAAACCACAGAATTACTGGGCATGGTTTATGGCCCAACTCTGGCTTAGGCGCAAAAGTGCGATGAGCTCTGTTTAACTCAGGTGGGATCGGAAGAATGTCTTTCCCAAAAATGTCACAGAGTACAGTACAAAAATATTCAATGGGAGATCCACGTTCAATAGCCTCTGGCAAGCTGAGAATTCGTAGATTATGGCGTCTGCTCCGGCCTTCCAGGTCAGTGACTTTGGATGTTAACTTGCTGTTTTATTCTCTCAGGCTGGAACAAGTGGCCTCCAAACCGTGAAAATGGCATTCTAAATCATCAGTAGCGAACTCAAGATGGAAAGACGTTTGGCATGAGCCTCCATTTTGGAATGAACTTGATCCAATTTAGACTCCAATGACTGTAAGAAGACTTAAATTCAAATACTATATCATGTCGATGCTTTTCCAAAATGGAGACAATCTCGGCAGAGGAACCTGTCGCAGAAACTTCTTTTTTCCCTGATTTGGTGAGCTTTGAAGCCATTATAAGACAGATAAAACAGAATGACAGTTTTAAGCGACTAAGCCATTGCCATCTTGACCGGAAGTCCAAGATTTGATATCTTAAATGGAAATTTTCTAAAACATGTGTACAATATTCATGTTTACAGAGGTTTCATTTTGAGAACAAGAACTGAAGGGTACTGTAATTTGTATGCTTTGTAAAGGTAAGTTCCACAGGTGTATGATAATCAGTTAAGCAGATTGGCTAGGGTTAACTGGTTAATCTCCCTTCAATGGTAATTAAGCAGGACTTCTAACAATGCTGAATGGATTACCATTCAGGGTAAGGAAAAAAATATAAATAAATCAAATCAGAATCCAGCAATCAATGTACCCATTGATAGAGATAGTCTGAGTCCAAATTAGAGTTAATATTTATTTATTAAATCGATATTACAGATATTGCATTGCCAAAAGCATGGTGGGATGATAGTAATAGCAAATTCATTTGAAAATACCTCCAAGTTCACCAAGTGATGTTGAACTACTTAGGGTTTTCTTGGTTCTGATCCATTTTTACACAGTTAATATCCCATCCCTTTTATGCCAATACCTCTGAGAATGCTCCATCAGGTAACAAATGGTTAACCATCTACATGGCAGACTGCCCTAAAGTACAGAAACATTTATTAATTAGACCATAAGACATAGGAGCAGGATTACGCCATTCGGCACATTGATTCTGCTCCAGCATTTCATCATAGTTGATCCATTTTGCTCTCAACTCCATTCTCCAGCTTTTTCCTTGTAACTATTCATGCCCTGAAGAATTTTATAGATTCACTATAAAAATATTTGTCTTTATAACTGTTCTAAACGGATGTCCCTCTATTTTGAGGCTGTGCCCCCAGGTCCTGGACTCCCACACCAAAGGATACATCCTCTCCATATCCATTCTATAGAGGCCTTTCGACATTTGATAGGACTCAATGAGATACTCCACCCCACCCCACCCCCCCCAAGTACTGGCCCAGAACCTTCAATAGCTGTTCAAATAATAACTCTATCTATGCTATTATCTTTCCTGTAACACTAAGGGCTCTTAACTTGTTAAGCAGCTTCAAGTGCCTTGTCAAAGGCCTTCTGAAAATCCAAGTATACAGCATCAACTAATTCTTCTTTGTCTATCCTGCTTGTTATTTCTCCAAAGAATTCCAAAAGATTTATTAGACAAGATTTTCCCTTAAGGAAACTATGGCCTATTTTATCATGTGTCTCCAAGTACCCCAAAACCATATCTTTAACAATTGACTCAAACATCTTTCCAACCACTAGGTCAGACTAACTGGCCTATAATTTCTTTTTTTTCTTCCTCTCTTTCTTTTTGAAGAGTGAAGTGACCGCAATTTTCCAGTCCTCTGGGACCATTCCAAAATCTATTTATACATGAAAGATCATTACTAGTTCTTACCCAAAGTTTCACCTTGACAATACTAAATAGCTATTAAGGAATTTTCAATAGTAGCTTGAAATGTTTATACTTATGCTTGATTCAAAATGTAATTATTTTCTTTTCAAACTTCTTTTCTCCTCTCCAGCATTCAAGATAAACCAGAGGAATCCACACTCAGTGGCCATTTTATTAAGCACGATACTCCTGTACCTAATAAAGTGGCCACTGAGTGTACGTTCATGGTCTTCTGCTGTTGTAGCCCATCCACTTCAAGGTTCGACATGTTGTGCATTCAGAGATGTTCTTCTGCACACCACTGCTGTAACACATGGTTATTTGAGTTACTGTTTTTTTTTTTTACTTTTTTTATTGTGTTTTCAAATAGTTACAGAATAAAAATGTGTGAAAAAGAAAATATGTGTTACCCATCCCCCCTCCCCTTAACCCCTCCCCCCTAAAATCCCTATAGAAAAAAAGAAGAAAGAAAGAAAGAAAGAAAGAAAGAAAGAAAGAAAGAAAGAAAGAAAGAAAAAAAAAGGAATGCCTGGATATTGGAAGATCCCCACATGCTCCATGGAGTTCGTAATAACTTTAGTATATATATTTCTTTCTTTCCCCAAGTAACCAATTATTTCATCTTCGGATCACCTATATATTTAATCCTATCTTTTGTAAATAAGGGCGCCAAATTTTCAAAAATGTTTCATATTTATCTCTTAAATTATAAGTAATTTTTTCAAGTGGAATACAGCCATAAATTTCTTTTTTCCAATGATCTATACTTAAATATGTATCCGATTTCCAAGTAACTGCAATAGCTTTTTTTGCTACTGACAATGCAATTTTTATAAATTCTTTCTGATATTTATTCAATTTGGATATTGGTTTTATCCCTTCAATATCACCTAGTAAAAGTAATATTGGATTATGTGGAAGTTGTATTCCAATAATTTGTTCCAATAAAACTCTTAAATTTGTCCAAAAAGGTTGAATTTTAGAACAAGACCAAGTAGAATGTAAAAAAGTACCAATTTCTTGGTTACATCGGAAACACTGATCAGATAAATTTGGGTTTAATTTATTTATTTTTTGTGGTGTAATATATAATTGATGTAAAAAATTGTATTGCACTAATCTTAATCGGACGTTTATTGTATTTGTCATACTCTCAAGACATAGTCTTGACCAATTTTTTTCTTCAATTTTAATATTCAGATCACTTTCCCATTTTTGTCTTAACTTAATGGACTCCTTGTTTAATTGCCTGTTTTTGAATCAAATTATACATACAAGAGATAAATTTTTTAATCTTTCCTTTTTGAATTAAAGTTTCTATTTCACTGGATTTCAGTAATAACATTGTTTGACCTAATTTTTCTCTTAAATAAGCCCTTAGTTGAAAGTAACAAAAAAGAGTGTTGTTTGATACTTTATATTTATTCTTTAATTGATGGAATGACATTAATATACCTCCTTCAAAACAATCTCCTATATATCTAATCCCTTTTTGAAACCAGTTATATAAAAGTTGATTATCCATTGTAAAAGGAATAAATCTATTTTGAATTAAAGATCTCTTTGCTAATAAGGATTTCTTTGTCTCATCGTCAACATTTATCTTATTCCATAAGTCAATCAAATGTTTTAATATAGGAGATTTTCTTTTCCCGTATCCATTTAAATTCCCATTTATATATAAAATCTTCAGGTGTGTTTTCTCCTATTTTTTCTAGTTCTATTCTAATCCATGCCGGTTTATCTTTCTCAAAAAAAGATGCAATAAATCTAAGTTGATTTGCTTTATAATAATTCTTAAAATTTGGAAGTTGTAACCCTCCTAGCTCAAATTTCCATGTCAATTTTTCCAAAGATATTCTTGACATCTTACCTTTCCAAAGAAACTTCCTCACATATTTATTTAGCTCTTGAAAAAACTTCTGGGGTAATTGTATTGGTAGTGATTGAAATAAGTATTGTAATCTAGGGAATATATTCATTTTTATGGTATTTACTCTACCTACTAATGTTATTGGTAATACCATCCATTTATCAAGATCTTCTTGAATTTTTTTCAATAGTGGTAAATAATTTAATTTGTATAAGTTCTTTATGTCACTATCAACTCTTATACCTAAATATTTTATACCATTTGCCGGCCATCTAAATTGGGTTATTAATCGACATTATTATAATCTCCTTTAGTAAGAGGTAAAATTTCACTTTTATCCCAATTTATTTTATAACCTGATATTTTCCCATATTCTTCTAATCTATAGGATAATTTACGCAACGAGTGCAATGGGTTTGTTAGATAAAGCAGAACATCATCAGCAAATAAGTTAATCTTGTATTCTTCCTGATTAACTCTGAAACCCTTAATATCTGGGTCCATTCTAATCAATTCAGCTAATGGCTCTATCGCCAACACAAATAAAGCAGGTGATAATGGACAACCTTGCCTAGTTGACCTTGTTAACTGAAATGGTGTTGAAATTTGACCATTTGTCACTACTTTAGCTTTGGGATTAGTATTTAAGGTTTTAATCCATTTTATAAAAGATACTCCTAATCCATATTTTTCCAATACCTTAAATAAAAATTCCCATTCCAATCTATCAAATGCTTTTTCTGCATCTAAAGCAACTGCCACGCTCATTTCCTCCCTCTTCTGCGCTAAATGAATTATACTAAATAAGCGAGTTACATTATCTGCCGATTGTCTATTTTTAATAAATCCTGTTTGATCCATATGTACTAATTTTGGTAAGCATTTAGATAATCTGTTAGATAAGATTTTTGCTATTATTTTATAATCAGTGTTTAATAAAGAAATAGGTCTATATGGTGTTGGCTTTAAAAGATCTCTATCTTTTTTTGGCAATACTATTAAAATAGCTGTCGAAAAAGATTCTGGAAGTTTATGCATTCTTTCCGCTTGGTGTATTAACTCCATAAAAGGAGGAATTAATAAATCTTTAAACTTTTTATAGAATTCAGGTGGAAAACCATCTTCTCCTGGAGATTTATTACTTTGAAATGATCCTAGGGCTTCTTCGACCTCTTTCAATGTAAAAGGCATATCTAATCCCTTCTGTTCTTCCGTATTTAATTTTGGAAGAGTTATTTGTGATAAAAACCTTTCTATCTTGACATTGTCATTTTGTGATTCTGATTTATACAACTCAGAATAAAAATTCTTAAAAGCTTCATTAATTTCTAAAGGTTTATAAGTAATTTTATTTACTCTTGTTCGAATTGCATTTATTGTTTTAGAAGTCTGGTCTGTTTTTAACTGCCATGCAAGAACCTTATGTGATCTTTCACCTAGTTCATAATATCTTTGTTTAGTTCTCATAATTGCTTTTTCTGTTCGATATGTTTGGAGTGTATTATATTGTAACTTCTTGTTAATAAGTTGTCTTCGTTTTTCTTCTGTCATATTTCTTTGGGATTCTTTTTCTAATTTTGTAATCTCTTTTTCCAATTGATCTATTTCTATCATATATTCCTTCTTAATTTTAGAAGTATAACTTATTATCTGACCTCTCAAATATGCCTTCATTGCTTCCCACACTATAAATTTATCATCAACTGAATGTGAATTTATATCTAAAAAGAACTGAAGCTGTTTTTTCATAAAATCACAAAAATCTTGACGTTTTAATAATATTGAATTAAATCTCCACCTATAAATTGATTCCTCTTTATCTATCATTATCATTGTCATTATTAAAGGAGAATGATCTGACAATATT
The DNA here is from genome assembly GCF_048418815.1 of Hemitrygon akajei. NCBI lineage: Eukaryota > Metazoa > Chordata > Chondrichthyes > Myliobatiformes > Dasyatidae > Hemitrygon > Hemitrygon akajei. The sequence goes on along the minus strand of NC_133139.1, from coordinate 93,690,492 downwards.
CTTGCTTTATATTCCACATTTTTCACTCTATCTTGAATATTCGTTGATAATAGGAAAAAATCTATCCTTGAATATGTTTTATGTCTATTTGAATAAAATGAATAATCTCTTTCTTTTGGATTAATTCTTCTCCATATATCAATCAAATTTAAGTCTTTCATCAATGATAGAGTTAATTTTACTGCTTTTGATTTTGTAACAACCTTTGTTGATCTATCTAAAACTGGATCTAGACAAAAGTTAAAATCTCCACCTATTAATATTTTATCATGTGCGTTAGCCAAATTCAAAAAGACCTCCTGTATGAATTTTACATCATTTTCATTTGGTGCATAAATGTTCATAAGGGTCCATAGTTCAGAAAAAATTTGACAATGTATAATTAGATATCTTCCCGCCAAATCAATTAATATGTTTTGTATTTTAATTGGTAGATTTTTGTTAACCAAAATTGCAACTCCTCTCGCCTTTGAATTAAATGAAGCTGCAATAACATTTCCAACCCAGTCTCTTTTTAATTTCTGATGTTCTATGTCTGTTAAATGACTTTCTTGTAAAAAAAGCTATATCTGTTTTCATTTTTTTAATATATGTTAAAATTCTTTTTCTTTTTACCGGCCCATTAAGCCCATTAACATTAAAACTTAAAAAATTCAGTAGATGAGTCATTATTTTTTTAAATTATATTACTCCAATCTATAATAATACCTAATCTTTCAACTTTCGTGGTATCCTGGGAAATCTTTATAAAAATCTCCATGTTGCTATGTGTGTCCCCACCAATCATCCAGGCAAAAAGGTAGAAGAAAAATAGAATATAAAGAAAAAAACAAAATACCCCCCTACTAATGTTGTGAAAAAAAAACACAACATTACCCCCCTCTGTTGTACGGGTCATGGCAATCGCCATGATTACACACGTGAATCCCGTAGTAACCGATCCAAAGCTCCCCAGTCCCCCCGCAACATAAAAAAGTGTATATATAAGAAGAAAAAAAAATTCTATTCTCAATTAGTATTTCTAAAATTTTGCTTTTCTCTTCTATAATATCCATAAATGTCCATCACTTCTGTTCGTTGACTCTATCTTCATCTTTAATCCATTATGTTTGGAAGCCTCTATGTGTAATTAGTCAATAGATGAAAGTTTTTGTACGAACTCCTCCGCTTTTCGATAATCGGGAAAAAAATTTTTTCCCTCCTCCAAAAAAATTATCAGTGTTGCTGGATGACGCATTGTAAATTTATAACCCTTTTCCCATAAGGCTTTTTTCGCTGGGTTAAATTCCTTCTTTCTCTTCAAAAGGTTGTAACTTATATCAGGATAAAAAAGAACTGGTTTCCCTTCTATCATCAATCGCCCGCTTCTATTTTTGGCACTTTGGACAGCCGCCTTCAGGATCTTTTCTTTGTCTTGGTATCTTAAGCATTTTATCAAAATTGATCGTGGATTTTGATCAGCTTGAGGTCTTGACCTTAAGGATCTATGAGCCCTTTCAATCTCAATTGGAATTTCTCTTTCCATTTCCAATTTTTCAGGGATCCATTTTTGAAAAAAGTTTATTGGATCTTCTCCTTCTATATCTTCTTTAAGTCCAACAATTTTAATATTATTTCGTCTACTAAAATTTTCAAGCTTATCAATTTTTTCCATAAATTGTTTTCTTTCTGATGTCCAAGCAGTATTTTCATTTTCTATTTTGTCCATTCTTTCAACCATGTCTTCCGTTTTAGTTTCCAAGTCCATAATTCTCTTTTCCATTTTTTCCTGTCTCTTTGTCATTTTATCAAGCATAATCTCCATATTTGTCATTTTTTGAGTACTTTTTGATTACTTTTAATTACTTTTAATGCATCTAATTTACTCATTATTTGCCTCAAAGTCTTTTCTATATTTCCAGAAGAACTTTTATCTCCCTCTTCGTCTGATCTTTCTGGAGAATCTGACTCTCCCTCAGATTCGCTATCACTTTCAGTTGCAGTGGTAACTGGGCTTTGTAGTTCTGGTTGCTCCTGTTTGCGCATGCTCCTTCCTTCGCGTTTGCGCAGTTCACGTTGGCCTTTTCCTTTAGAAATGGCCGATGTTGCCGCAGTTTCCTGTTCCGTATCGCTGGTGGTATAATGTACCTGAGACCACGGTTCTTTGGCAGATGTGGGCCTTGCTCCTGCTCCAACTTGCGTAGTCTTCCCGGTATTAGTTTTCTTCATCTTCTGTCTTTGAGGCATAGCTTGACACAATCCGGAGTAGTTTATAAGTAACTTTTAGAAAGTATTGACTAACTTTTCTTTATTTAAACATTAATTTATTAACTTTTTATGGGAGAGCTGGGTTCCAGCGTCTCGATCCTTCGTCATCACGTGACGTCCCCCCATTTGAGTTACTGTTGCTTCCCTGTTTGCTTGAACCAGTCTGACTATTCTTCCTTGACTTCAAGGCATTTTCACCCACTGAACTGACACTCAAAGGATGTTGTTTTCAGTTTATTGCATCATTGTCCGTAAACTCTAAAGAGTGACAGGCATGAAAATGCCAGGAGATCAGCAGCTTCTGAGATACTCAAACCACCCCGTCTTGCACCAACAATCATTCTGCAGTCAAAGTCAGATGGATCACATTTCTTCCCCATTCTGATGTTTGGTCTGAACAACTGAACATCTTGATCATGTCTCAATACTTTTATGTATTGAGTTGCTGCCAAAAGGGCTGACGAGATATTTGCATTAATGAGTAGGTGTACAAGTGTAGCTAATAAAGTGGCCACTGAGTGTATATTACCCAAGATGAGCAATTTATCTTGAAATTAAACAGAAGTTGAGAGTGGATCATTGTTCTACATTCAGCCTTTATGTGGAGTTTACCTGAGATATCTTATTGTTCAATCCTAACTCTCTCAACTACAGTAGCTTTTATTGACCCTTGGCAGGGAAGATGCCATTTTGTTGTGGCCCTGAAGTTCAAAACTGAAATAAACAGCTTAATTTCCTCAAATGATAAGCTAATTCTACATTAATTTAACCAATATATTTATGTCACAAAGATCACCAGGTATATCTTTAATTAAACTGCAGGATATGTTTAATTAGGCTGCAGGATGAAACTCATATCTTTAGCCCAGTAATGTACCACATTTATAATGTAATTTCCAGGGCATTAATGAAAAACACAGGGAACCCAGCAGGAGAAATAAAAGATTAACTTTTTAAATTTTCATTTAAATACATTGGTCATAGAAAGAATGTGACCCAGAGTCAAGAATGAATCAATTGGACTGGGTTGCATCTATTCACTTTCTTATTGGTTGAGGGAAGCTTAGGCGCCATGCAGACAATCTGTCAGGCAACCAATGGCAGGAATGTGTCAGTGTGGCTGTCGGAAGCAGAGGGCATGTGATGACCTTTACTCACCCAGAGTCACTTCAGTGAAAATCGATAGGGTGGAGAAGTTGATTCTCAGATCGAAGGACTTGCCATGCTGTCAGATTTCCCATTATATCTGAAATTTGGAACCAGAGTAATCAATGGGATAAAATATGAGAAGCAGATAAACATAGTGATATTGCTAGTGCAATTTGTAGCAAATTGCAGCCTGTGCTCAACCATCAGCCAATGCACAGACCTGGAAACATGCAGAAATGAGATCATTCAATGAAATGCAGACACTTTTCAAATGTATCAGTGAAATCAGCTCACACTGTCACCAGCATATCATGACAGTCACTTCAATTCGCACACACGATTTACAATGATTTACTTAAGACTATAGCTTCTTGAGGGGTTTGCAGGTTAAATGCCTGCAAGGCAGTTTGCAAATAACCAATGAGTTGATAGTGCACTCTTTAAAACTGTGGAAGTTATTCGATTCTGTATTGACCCCATACCATTGTGCATTTCAACCATAGGCTAGGATGACTTAAGTAATATATTAGTTAACTTTATTCTGTCTACTGTATCCATATTTCACTACTCAGTTGCCTGTTGAGACTGAGTCATTCGGTATTGAATGTCTGACCCAGCCAAAGTACAAAGTTCAAAGATCAAAGCATATTTATCATCAAAATACATTTATGTCACCATATAGACCATAAGACAAAGGAGCTGAAGTTGGCCATTTGGCCCATCGAGTCTGCTCCGCCATTTCATCATGAGCTGATCCAATCTCCCCTTTCGTCCGCCTTGTCACCATAACCTTTGATGCCCTGACTACTCAGATACCTATCAATCTCTGCCTTAAATATACCCAATGACTTGGCCTCCACTGCTGCCCATGGCAACAAATTCCATAGATTCACCACCCTCTGGCTAAAAAAAAATTTTTGCATCTCTATTTTGAATGGGCATCCTGCAATCCTCAAGTCACGTCCTCTGGAACTAGACTCCCCCACCATGAGAAACAACTTTGCCACATCCACTCTGTCCATGCCTTTCAACATACGAAATGTTTCTATGAGGTCCCCCCTCATTCTTCTAAACTCCAAGGAGTACAGTCCAAGAGCGGTCAAACGTTCCTCATATGTTAACCCTCTCATTCCGGGAATCATTCTAGTGAATCTTCTCTGAACCCTCTCCAATGACAGCACATCCTTTCTTAAATAAGGAGCCCAAAACTGCACACAGAATTCCAAGTGAGATCTTACTAGTGCCTTATAGAGCCTTAATGTCACAACCCTGCTCCCATACTCTATTCCTCTAGAAATGAATGCCAACATTGCATTCGCCTTCTTCACCACCGACTCAGCTTGGGGGTTAACCTTAAGGGTATCCTGCACGAGGACTCCCAAGTCCCGTTGCATCTCAGAACTTTGAATTCTCTCCCCATTTAAATAATAGTCAGCCTGTTTATTTCTTCTACCATATTCTTTCCGACATTGTAATTCATTTGCCACTTCTTTGCCCATTCCCCCAATCTATCCAAGTCTCTCTGCAGACTCTCTGTTTCCTCAGCACTACCGGCCCCTCCACCTGTCTTTGTATCATCAGCAAACTTAGTCACAAAGCCATCTATTCCATAATCCAAATCATTGATATACAATGTAAAAAGAAGCAGCTCCACCACGGACCCCTGTGGAACACCATTGGTAACTGGCAGCTAACCAGAATGGGATCCCTTTATTCCTACGCTCTGTTTCCTGCCAATCAACCAACGCACTATCCACATATGTAACTTTCCTGTAATTCCAAGAGCTCTTATCTTGTTTAGCAGCCTCATGTGCGGCACCTTATCAAAGGCCTTCTGAAAATCCAAATACACAACATCCACTGCATCTCCCTTGTCTAGCCTACTTGTAATTTCCTCAAAAAATTGCACTAGGTTTGTCAGGCAGGATTTGCCTTTAAGGAAACTATGCTGAGTTCTGCCTATTTTGTCATATGCCTCCAGGTACTCCGTAACCTCATCCTTGACAATCGACTCCAACAACTTCCCAACCACCGATGTCAAGCTAACATGTCTATAATTTCCTTTTTGCTTCATGCCCCCTTCTTAAATAGTGGAGTGACATTTCCAATCTTCCAGTCCTCCGGAACCAGGCCAGAATCTATCGACTTTTGAAAGATCATTGCTAATGCTACTGCAATCTCCACTGCTACTTCCTTCAGAACACGAGGGTGCATTCCATCTGGTCCAGGAGATTTATCTACCCTTAGACTATTCAGCTTCCTGGGTACTTTCTCTGTCATAATTGTGACTGCGCATATTTCTCTTCCCTGACACCCTTGAATGTCTGGTATATTGCTGATGTCTTCCTCAGTGAAGACTGATGCAAAATACTCATTCAGTTCCTCCGCCATCTCCTTATCTCCCATTACAATTTCTCCAGCATCATTTTCTATTGGTCCTATATCTACTTTCACCTGTCTTTTACTCTTTATATACTTGAAAAAGCTTTTAGTATCCTCTTTGATATTATTTACTAGCTTCCTTTCATAGTTCATCTTTTCCCTCTTAATGACCTTCTTAGTTTCCTTTTGTAAGCTTTTAACAACTTCCCAATCCTCTGTCTTCCCACTAATTTTTGCTTCCTTGTATGCCCTCTGCTTTGCTTTTACTTTGGCTTTGACTTCTCTAGTCAGCTACAGTTGCATCCTTTTTCCTTTCGAAAATTTATTTTTCTTTGGAATATATCTGTCTTGCACCTTCCTCGCTTCTCGCATGAACTCCAGCCACTGCTGCTCTGCCGTCCTTCCTGCTAGTGTCCCTTTCCAGTAAATCTTGGCCAGTTCCTCTCTCATGCCACTGTTATTTCCTTTATTCCACATATACTACCATGAGATTCACTTTCTTGCAGGCCAAGGCATGTTGGTTTATAAAAAGAAAGATTCTTGTACTGGAGGAAGTCAATGGCTAAGTTAGGATATCATCAAATTAATTTTCAGAGTGACTTTATTTAACATGTCATTAGAAGGGTCTCACAGAAAACAGTCCACCTGGATGCATCATGACTTGGTATGGCAATTGGAACTGACACCACTTTTTATCACTTTTTATAGTAACATGGCTCATTAGCTCCTCAGCGGACTCAATGGTGGGAAAACCACCTTTCTCAAACTTCATACGTCTAGGGTTGGTATGATTTGGGTTCAACCAAAACTTGGAAGTTGGGATGTTTCGACCACCTGAACCCCGATCTGTGTGAATGCTATGTAACTATTGCTCCCATGCAATTAGACATTGGCAAGAAATGATAGATCATACACTGCATGCAATTATAATGAAAGTATATTTACAAATTTCAACTTTATCGAACAGATAGTAGGAAAAACAAAAGAAAAAAATAAGAGAGCCCAGTTAACCCAGTCCAAATGTGCACATAAATTTGTAGCTCATGTTGATCTTGTCTTTAACTCACGCACTGGACCCACACACCATCTTCTGAATGTCGGTTGAAATCTATCTCAACAAATGGGCTCCCACATGGGAGTATTGGCCCTTTCTCCTTGAAGCCATTCAACTGTACAAAGCAGCCGGTGTCATCTGGACAATATCCTCAGCCATCTTCCCTCCTGTCTTCTTCCAGCTCCCACCAAAAAGACCTCCACCCACACCAGTGTCTGGAACAAAAAACCTCTCTGCCCAACTTCTTCTGGAGCTTTCTTCCATGCTGTGAAGATTACTGACTTGGTCATGACTAGACTGAACTCTTGCCTCAGTAAGGACCTGGACCCATTTCAATTTGCCTATTGCCACAAACGGTCAATGGCAGATGCAATCTCAATGGCTCTTCACATGACTTTAAACTACCTGGACAACACAAACACCTATGTCAGGATGCTATTTATCGACTGTAGCTCAGCATTTAATATCATCATTCCCACAATCCTGATTGAGAACTTGCAGAACCTGGGCCTCTGTACCTCCCTCTGCAATTGGATCCTCGGCTTCCTAACCAGAAGACCACAATCTCTGTGTAGATTGGTGAAAACATCTCCTCCTTGCTCAGGATCAACACTGGTGCACCTCAGGGATGTGTGCTTATCCCACTGCTCTACTCTCTGTATACACATGACTGTGTGGCTAGCCATAGCTCAAACACCATCTATAAATTTGCTGATGATACAACCATTGTTGGTAGAAACCCAGATGATGACAAAAGGGCGTACAAGAGTGAGATATGCCAACTAGTGGAATGGTGTCGTAGCAACAACCGGGCACCGGCATCCTCAGAGGGATCAGAAGTGGAGAGAGTTACCAGTTTCAAGTTCCTACGTGACAAGATCTCTGAGGATCTAATCTGATCCAAACATATCGATGCAGTTATAAAAAAGGCAAGACAACGATACTTAATTAGGAGTTTGAAGAGATTTGGTATGTCAACAAATACACTCAAAAACTTCTATAGATGTACTGTGGCGAACATTCTGACAGGCTGCCTCATTGTCTGGTATGAGGTGGGTGGGGCTATTGCACAGGACCAAAAGAAGATGCAGTTGGTTGTAAATATGGTCAGCTTCATCTTAGGTACCAGCCTACAAATTACCCAGGATATCTTCAAGGAGTGGTAACTCAGAAAGGTAGTGTCCATTATTAAGCACCTCCAGCACCCAGGGCATGCCCTTTTCTTACTGTTATCATCAGGTAGGAGGTACAGAAGCCTGAAGGCACACACTCAGTGATTCAGGAACAGCTTCTACCCCTCTGCCAGCTGATTCCTAAATGGACATTGAACCCTTGGACACTAACTTACTTTTTCAATATACAGTGGCATGCAAACGTTTGGGCACCCCTGGTCAATATTTCTGTTACTGTGAATAGCCAAGTGAGTAAAAGGTTACTTGATTTCCAAAAGGCATAAAGTTAAAGATGATACATTTCTTTAATATTTTAAGCAAGATTACTTTTTTATTTCCATCTTTTTCAGTTTCAAAATAACAAAAAAGGAAAAGGGCCCAAAGCAAACGTTTGGGCACCTTGCATGGTCAGTACTTAGTAACACCCCCTTTGACAAGTATACCAGCTTTTAAACACTTTCTGTAGCCAGCTAACAGTCTTTCAATTCTTGTTTGGGGGATTTTCGTCATTCTTCCTTGCAAAAGGCTTCTAGTTCTGTGAGATTCTTGGGCCGTCTTGCATGCACTGCTCTTTTGAAGTCTATCCACAGATTTTCGGTGATGTTTAGGTCGGGGGATTGTGAGGGCCATGGCAAAATCTTCAGCTTGCTCCTCTTGAGGTAGTCCGTTGTGGATTTTGAGGTGTGTTTAGGATCATTATCCTGTTGTAGAAGCCATCCTCTTTTCATCTTCAGCTTTTTTACAGATGATGTGATGTTTGCTTCCAGAATTTGCTGGTATTTAATTGAATTCATTCTTTCCTCTACCAGTGAAATGTTCCCTGTGCCACTGGCTCCAACACAAGCCCAAAGCATGATTGATCCACCCCCATGCTTAACAGTTTTGCACCCTTATTTCTCCAAATATACCTTTACTCATTGTGGCCAAAAAGTTCTATTTTAACTTCATCAGTCCATAGGACTTGTTTTCAAAGTAGACAATAGACGCAGGAGTAGGCCATTTGGCCCTTCAAGCCAGCACCACCATTCAATGTGATCATGGCTGATCATCCACGATCAATACCCTGTTCCTGCCTTCTCCCCATATCCCTTGACTCCGCTATCTTTAAGAGCTCCATCTAACTCTTTCTTGAAGGCATCCAGAGAACTGGCCTCCACTGCCTTCAGAGACAGAGCATTCCACAGATCCACAACTCTCTGGGTGAAAAAGTTTTTCCTCAACTCTGTTCTAAATGGCCTACCCCTTATTCTTAAATTGTGGCCTCTGGTTCTGGACTCCCCCAACATTGGGAACATGTTTCCTGCCTCTAGCGTGTCCAATCCCTTAATAATCTTATATGTTTCAATCAGATTCCCTCTCATCCTTCTAAATTCCAGTGTATACAAGCTCAATCGCTCCAATCTTTCAACATATGACAGTCCTGCCATCCTGGGAATTAATCCCGTGAAGCTACGCTGCACTCCCTCAATAGCAATAATGTCCTTCCTCAAATTTGGAGACCAAAACTGAACACAATACTTCAGGTGTGGTCTCACCAGGGCCCTGTACAACTGCACAAGGACCTCTTTGCTCCTATATTCAACTCTCCTTGTTATGAAGGCCAACATGCCATTAGCTTTCTTCACTGCCTGCTGTATCTGCATGCATTAGGCTTGTTTAGATGTTCCTTTGCAAACTTCTGAAGCTGAATTTTGTAGTGAGGATGCAGGAAAGGTTTTCTTCTGATGACTCTTCCATGAAGGTCATATTTGTGCTGGTATTGCTGCACAGTAGAACAGTGCACCACCACTCCAGAGTCTGCTAAATCTTCTTGAAGGTCTTTTGCAGTCAAATGGAGGTTTTGATTTGCCTTTCTAGCAATTCTACAAGCAATTTTCTCGGAACGTTTACTTGGTTTTCCAGATCTCAACTTGACCTCCACCGTTCTTATTAACTGCCATTTCTTAATTACAGCATGAACTGAGGAAACAGCTACCTGAGAATGCTTTGCTATCTTCATATAGCCTTCAGCTGCTTTGTGGGCATCATTTATTTTAATTTTCAGAGTGCTAGGCAGCTGCTTAGAGGAGCCCATGGCTGCTGATTGTTGGGACGTTTGAGGAGACAGTGTATTTATAAAGCTTTGAAATTTGCATCACCTAGCCTTTCCTAAAGATGACTGTGAACAAGCCATAGCCCTAACAAGCTAATTAAGGTCTGAGACCTTGGTAAAAGTTATCTGAGAGCTCAAATCTCTTGGGGTGCCCAAACTTTTGCATAGTGCTCCTTTCCTCTTTTCACTCTAAAATTGTACAAAACAAAAATAATACACTAATCTTGCTTAAAATATTGAAAAGAATGTTTCATCTTTAACTTTATGACTTTTGGAGATCAGTTCATCTTTTACTTAACTATTCACATAACAGAAATTTTGACCAGTGGTCAAACATCTGCATGCCACTGTATATTATTTCTGTTTTTTGCATGATTTTTAATCTATTCAATATATAGAATATATATTGAATAGATTATATGCAATATATAATTATATTCAATATACCAATGCTGTCATTTATTTGTTTGTTTGTTTATTTATTTATTTATTCTTCTATATTAGGTATTGCATTGAAATGCTGCTGTTAAGTTAACAAATTTCATGACACATGCTGGTGATAATAAACCTGATTCTGATTCAGTTTTACCTTCCTGATGGCTGACCCAATGTTCCTAAGTTGAATATCATTAACTGCTTGTCTCTAACTGAAACCCAAACAGTCAGCAGAGCACTCTGCTTGTACAGAAAAATAGTTAATTAAATACCCTAGAGCGTTTGCAGTAAAATCTTAACCAGGGCATTATAGTACACTGACAGTTAGACTGGTAAATGGATACTAAAGATTTAGCATGTTATGAGCCAAATATAGATACCTTGGGTTCAGGCACTTTGGTCAGCATGGACCAGTCAGGCCAAAGAGCTGTAGAACTTTATGAAGTACTCTGGCCAACACCACAAGGAATGGCAGGGAGTTGTGGACACAGCTCTGCACATCTTGGATACCAGCTTTCCCCCCATTGAGCCTACTTAAACTTCTCACAGTCTTTAGCACAGCATTATGGTTCAACCTCTGCACACAGCTTGGACTCCCTACCGAACCTACCTCTCACTTCTTCTGCATCACAGACATCAACAGATTTCCCATAGAATCTGGGATGGTCAGAGTGCAAACACAGCTATGTATGAGCATCAGGGAGCACCACAAGTCCATCCAATTCCTCCTGATCCATTCACCCAATTCTCCATTCATCTTTGGTTACTCTTGGCTCTCCACTCATGACCCTCACTTCAGCTGGTCATCCAGTTCACTGCTGAGTTGGGGACCCACCTGCTGGCCCATCTGTCTGCAACCTCTGTTGACTTCACCCAGTAAATCTGTGGAGACAGAGGAAACTTTTGACCTCACCAAGCTCCCACAGGAATACCATAACCCTGCCATCAGCTTCAATCAGAGGGAAGCCAGCATCCAGCTGCCTCACAGACCATACGATTGTGATATCAACCTCCATCTGGGTACCACCCCTCCCTGAGATCATCTGAACTCCCTCTCCCCTCCTGAGACCCATCATAAATGACTACACCATTGAAGCACTACAGCATAGCTTCATTCAACCATCCCAGTCCTCAGCAGGTGCAGGATTCTTCTTTGTCAAAAAGAAAGATAGGGTCTTCCTCCCAGCATCTTGGATGAGTCTTCGTGCAAGACTTCCAGAAGGTTAACTTACAGGTTGAGTCTGTGATAAAGAAGACAAACACAATGTTGGCATTTATTTCAATATAAAAACTGAGGCTTTATAAGACACTAGTCTGGGAATGAAGAGATTAACATATGAGGAGCATTTGGCAGCTTTGGGCCCGTACTCACTGGAATTTAGAAGAATGAGGGAGATCTCATTGAAACCCATTGAGTGGTGAAAGGACTAGATAAGGTGGATGTGGAGAGGATGTTTCCTATGATGGGGGTGTTCACAACTAGAGGGCAGAACTGCAAAATTAAGGGGTGACCTTTTAGAACAGAGGTAAGGAGGAATATTTTTAACCAGTGTGTAGTGAAACTTTGAAATGCTCTTCCACAGACTATGGTGGAGGCCAGTCCGTGGGCATATTTAAGGTGGAAGTCGATCATTTCCTGATCTGTCAGGGCATCAAAGGATATGGCAACAAAGCAGGTGTATGGGGTTAGGTGGGATCCAGGAACAGCCATGATGAAATGGCAGAGCAGGCTCGATGGGCTGAATGACCTCAGTCTTATGGATTATCGTGGACTCAACTAACTCAATTAAGAACTGCTACCCTCACCCCTTGATGGATAGCACAGTCGAAACACTGTGTGAGGCCCAAATCTTCACTAAACAGGATCTACGGAGCATGTCCAACCTGATTCTCATCTTCAAGTGGGATGTGTGGAAAACAGTGTACGTGACATCAACTGGCCACTGCAAATACTTGGAGATGCCTTTTGGATTTTTCAACAATCCAGCCATTTTCTAAGCCTTCTTTAACAAGATCCTTTGAAACATGCTATGCAGGTATGTGTTCATCTACCTTGATAACATCCTCATCTTCTCCAAAGACCCCCAAGACTATGTCCGACTGGTCCTTTCAGTCCTTCAGCATCTCTTTAAAAACCAACAGTACTGTAATTTAGAAAAATGCCAGTTCCACACCCTAGTCATTTCCTTCCTGGGTTACATCATTTCACCCCAAGGCATAATCAATCTTTGAATGACCCCAACTGTACTCCCTCTAACTGCTATAGCATTTTGTGGGATTCTACAACTTCTGCTGCCAGTTCATCAAAAAACTACAGCTATAGTGTGCTATATTCTCTCTCAATACTGACTCTTCTTCACACAGTCCGTTCCAAGAAAACCTGGATTATAAATTACCTATTCCTGCCACTGTGGATGACAACAGGAAGCAGATCATCTTCAGCCTCCACTTCCCAGCCTCAGGCTGAGTTGATATATGCCACACATCACACTTTGCTCCAAAGAATTTTGCATGAGAAGACCAACTGAGTATAGCCCACTGGCTCCATTAGTCTACAGGAGGAAGCAGACCAGCCAAAGGGTTTCCTCAACGCATCAGTTTCAAGTAGGATGACAGCACGGTCAGATGCAGTGACCACTTGGTGTTGAAATAAACGTGCATTTGTTTGTCTTCAAAGTCTTTGCTATGATCACATACCACTGCTGGATTCTAAGAACATCAAGTACTACAGGACTATCCCATCAGCAAATCGCTCAATAGTGATGTTTGCCACTTGATTGTGCCTGTGTAAGTAATCAGATTGAGTTAAAATGCTGCAGGATCCTGTAGTGTGCTGGTTTGTTTTTGGATTCTCCTGGAATTTTCTGCATTTATTGTGTAGAATTTGTTGGACTTTAATTGTGTATTTTTGAAATTTTCTGTGTTAACCGAGTGATCCTATATTGCCACAACCAAATCCTTTGTTTCTGAGAAGACGTCTTCAACACTGAGCCAGATGTTTGAAGCTTCTGCTCAGATCATAAGGATGTCTTCAATGGAGGGTCATAATCCTCCATTGGTTAACATTTTCTTCTAGAGTGATAATTTCTTTATTTTTCTGGGCTGTGCTTTCATTCAAGTTTAGTGGTGTGTAGTTCTTATCCAAAATACATATGCTTGCGTGGAATGTTGAAACTCAGTTTTCATTGATGAAATATAACTTTGGAAGATTTATCTGACTGTTGTGTAAACTTATAATTTCTGTTATTTCTCTTCCTCCTGTCTTAGGTAGTGTTAATCTAATTGTGTTTGAGTATACATATTGTTTTCTAAAATTTTTCATTTCAGTCCATATTTTTCTTCGTAAATTTTCCATAAGAACATAAGAAATAGGAGCAGGAGTAGGCCATCTGGCCTGTCAAGCCTTCTCTGCCATTCAATAAGATCATGGCCGAACTGACCATGGACTTATCTCCACCTATCTGCCTTTTCCCCATAACCCTTAATTCACTTTCTATGCAAAAATCTATATAACTTTGTCTTAAATACGTTTACTGAGGAAGCTTCCACTTTTTCATTGGGCAGAGAATTCCACAGATTCACCACCCTCTGGAAAAAGCAGTTTCTCCTCAACTCTGTCCTAAATCTACTTTCCCAAATCTTGAGGCTACGTCCCCTAGTTCTAGTCTCACCTACCAGTGGAAACAACTTTTCTGCCTCTATCTTATCTACCCCTTTCATGATTTTATATGTTTCTATAAGATCTCCTCTCAGTCTCCTGAACTCTAGTGAGTACAATCCCAGGCAGTTCAATCTCTCCACATAGTCTAACCCCCTCATCTGTGGAATCAACCTGGTGAATCTCCTCTGCACCACCTCCAAAGCCAATAATCCTTTCTCAAGTAAGGAGACCAGAACAGCATGCAGTGCTCCAGGTGCAGCCTCACCAGTAACCTGTACAGTTGCAGTATAACTCCCTGCTCTTAACTTCAATCCCTCTAGCAATTAAGACCATCATTCCATTTGCTTTCTTGATAGCTTGCTGCACCTGCAAACCAAACTTTTGTGGTTCATTCACAAGCACTCCCAAGTCACTCTGCACAGCAGCATGCTGCCTTTTATTGCTAACTAAATAATAATCTGCTTTTTCATTTTCCCTTCCAAAGAGGATGACCTCACATTTACCAACATTGTACTCCAAGGCCAGATCCTTGCCCACTCACTTAAGCTATCTATATCTCTCAGCAGACTCTCTGTATCTTCTGCACAATTTGCTTTTCCACTCAATTTAGTATCATCAGCAAACTTTGATACACGACACTCGGTCCTCTCTTCCAGATCATTAATGTATATCGTGAACAGTTGTGGACCCAGCATTGACCCCTGCAGCATACTGCTCACTACTGATTGCAAACCAGAGTAACACTCATGTATCCCAACTCTCTGCTTTCTATTAGTAAACCATTTCTCTATCCATGCTAATACATCAACCCCAATTCTATGTATCCTCCAGATCAGTTTGCCAATAGAATATATTAATATGTGTATAGCAAAAGTGTTTATTGCCTTTGTTATATTTTTATTGTTTAGCTCTGTTTGGCAGAATTTCTTAAACCTTGAAGTAAATCCTGTTGAAAGTTATTCCTTTATCACACTATGTCTATTTTCCTTGCTTGTTGAATCTGTAATACAATATTCATATTCATCCATCAGTTGTATTGTATCCTGCTGCTCTGTTTTGTATTCTATTAGCTCTATTGCACCTTTCTTTATGTTTAATATTCTGCATTTATCAAGTCAAGTCACTTTTATTGTCATTTCGACCATAACTGCTGGTACAGTACATAGTAAAAATGTAATGTTTTTCCGGACCATGGTGTTACATGACACAGTACAAAAACTAGACTGAACTACGTAAAAAAAAACAACACAGAGAAAGCTACACTAGACTACAGACCTACACAGGACTGCGTAAAGTGCACAAAAACAGTGCAGGCATTACAATAAATAATAAACAGGACAATAGGGCAAGGTGTCAGTCCAGACTCTGGGTATTGAGAAGTCTGATAGCTTGGGGGAAGAAACTGTTACATAGTCTGGTCATAAGAGCCCGAATGCTTCGGAGCCTTTTCCCAGATGGCAGGAGGGAGAAGAGTTTGTATGAGGGGTGCATGGGGTCCTTCATAATGCTGTTTGCTTTGAGTATGCAGCGTTTAGTGTAAATGTCCGTGAAGGTGGGAAGAGAGACCCCGATGATCTTCTCAGCTGACCTCACTATCCGCTGCAGTGTTTTACGATCCGAGGTGGTTCAATTTCTGAACCAGGCAGTGATGCAGCTGCTCAGGATGCTCTCAATACAACCCCTGTAGAATGTGATGAGGATGGGGGGGGGGGGGGTGGGAGATGGGCTTTCCTCAGCCTTTGCAGGAAGTAGAGACGCTGCTGGGCTTTCTTTGCTATGGAGTTGGTGTTGAGGGACCAGGTGAAATTCTCCATCAGGTGAACACCAAGAAAGTTGGTGCTCTTTACGAGCTCTACTGAGGAGCCATCGATATCCGGTCCTAAGTTCATGTTTATATCTTTTATGTTTATAGACAATAGTTCTATTATTTGAATTAATTGCTTTAACGTTACTGTTGAAGGAATAATAATTATTAGTATTATATTATCATTTTATATAATTTCAAATTGTCTTTATATAGAAGGTAAGTCAAGGTATAATTCATTCTGTCATTTCTGATTTAATACCTAATTTTTGTCCAATTCAGTAAATGAGAGAATGGTTTTAATGCTGAACAAAGCCATAGTGGGCTAAGAGAGATGCCCCAGAAAATATTTTGATAACAATGGTTGTTCTTTTTTGGTTGGTATGTCAATGCTTCATCAGATATTGAAGGAATTTCACAAGTATTGGATGTAGTTTATATATATTAAGAACTTGTACAAACCATGATTGTGAGACAAATTGAAATGCTTTTTGGTAGTCAATATAACAACATGAAAGATTTCTGCTTTTCCGCTGGGCTTGATTTAGAATTACGGAATCTATTATCAGTTGTTCTTTACATCCTTTCATACCTTTTCAGCATCTTTTCTGCTCTTCTGTAAGTATATTGTGGTTATCTAAGTGAGTGGTGATTAGTTGCTAGTTGCTTGATGTTACAATCTTATATATAGTTTGTAAACAAATCATATTACAATATTTTGATGGGTCATTTGTGATTTCTCCTTTAGGTAAGAGCTATGTTTTGCCTTCTGTCAAATATTTGGACACTTTATCAGAATTTTTTTTAAAATTATAGATATGTTTTAATAGGTATAGAAGAAGGCAAGCAAATTTTAACCATATAACCATATAACAATTACAGCACGGAAACAGGCCATCTCGGCTGTTCTAGTCCATGCCAAACGCTTACTCTCACCTAGTCCCACTGGCCTGCACTCAGCCCATAACCCTCCGTTCCTTTCCTGTCCATATACCTGTCCAATTTTACTTTAAATAACAATACTGAACCTGCCTCTACCACTTCTACTGGAAGCTCATTCCACACAGCTACCACTCTCTGAGTAAAGAAATTCCCCTCATGTTACCCTTAAACTTTTGCTCCCTAACTCTCAACTCATGTCCTCTTGTTTGAATCTCCCCTACTCTCAATGGAAAAATCCTATCCACGTCAACTCTATCTATCCCCCTCATTATTTTAAATACCTCTATCAAGTCCCCCCTCAACATTCTGCACTCCAAAGAAAAGAATAAAGACCTAACTTGTTCAACCTTTCCCTGTAACTTAGGTGCTGAAACCCAGGGAACATTCTAGTAACAGACACAAAATGCTGGTGGAACATAGCAGGCTGGGCAGCATCTATAAGGAGAAGCACTGTCGACGTTTCGAGCCGAGACCCTTCATCAGGACTGACTGAAGGGAAAGATACTAAGAGATTTGAAAGTAGTGGGGGGAGGGGGAAGTGCAAAATGATAGGAGAAGACTGGAGGGGCTGGGATGAAGCTAAGAGCTCCAGCTCCGGTCCCTCCGGTCTTCTCCTATCATTTCGCATTTCCCCCTCCCCCCACTACTTTCAAATCTCTTAGTATCTTTCCCTTCAGTCAGTCCTGACGAAGGGTCTCGGCCCGAAACGTTGACAGTGCTTCTCCTTATAGTTTCTGTCTGGCCTGCTATGTTCCACCAGCATTTTGTGTGTGTTGTTTGAATTTCCAGCATCTGTAGATTTCCTCCTGTTTACTCTTAACATTCTAGTAAATCTTCTCTGTACTCTCTATATTTTGTTGACATCTTTCCTATAATTCGGTGACCAGAACTGTACACAATACTCCAAATTTGGCCTTACCAATGTCTTGTACAATTTTAACATTACATCCCAACTTCTATACTCAATGCTCTGATTTATAAAGGCCAGCAAACCAAAAGCTTTCTTCACCACCCTATCCACATGAGATTCCACCTTCAGGGAACTATGTACCATTATTCCTGGATCACTCTGTTCTACTGCATTCTTCAATGCCTTACCATTTACCATGTATGTTCTATTTGGATTATTCTTACCAAAATGTAACACCTCACACTTATCAACATTAAGCCCCATCTGCCATCGTTCAGCCCACTCTTCTAACTGGCCTAAATCTCTCTGCAAACTTTGAAAACCTACTTCATTATCCACAACGCCACCTACCTTAGTGTCATCTGCATACTTACTAATCCAATTTACCACCCCATCATCCAGATCATTAATGTATATGACAAACAACATTGGACCCAGTACAGATCCCTAAGGCACACCACTAGTCACCGGCCTCCAACCTGACAAACAGTTATCCACCACTACTCTATGGCATCTCCCATCCAGACACTGTTGAATCCATTTTACTACTTCAATATTAATATCTAACGATTGAACCTTCCTAACTAACCTTCCGTGTGGAACCTTGTCAAAGGCCTTACTGAAGTCCATATAGACAACATCCACTGCTTTACCCTCATCAACTTTCCTCGTAACCTCTTCAAAAAATTCAATAAGATTTGTCAAACATGACCTTCCATGCACAAATCCATGCTGACTGTTCCTAATCAGACCCTGTCTATCCAGATAATTATATATACCATCTCTAAGAATACTTTCCATTAATTTATCCAGCACTGACGTCAAACTGACAGGCCTATAATTGAAAGGTTTACTCTTAAAACCCTTTTTAAACAATGGAACCACATGAGCAATACGACAATCCTCCGGCACCATCCCCGCTTCTAATGACATTTGAAATATTTCTGTCAGAGCCCCTGCTATTTCTACACCAACTTCCCTCAAGGTCCTAGGGAATATCCTGTCAGGATCTGGAGATTTATCCACTTTTGTATTCCTTAAAAGTGCCAGTACTTCCTCCTCTTTATTTTGCTATTAATATAACTGTAGAAAACCTTCGGATTTATTTTTATCTTACTTGCCAAAGCAACCTCGTATCTTCTTTTAGCTTTTCTAATTTCTTTCCTAAGATTCTTCTTACATTCTTTATATTCCTCAAGCACCTCATTTACTCCATGCTGCCTATATTTATTGTAATATCTCTCTTTTTCCTAACCAAGTTTCCAATATCCCTTGAAGACCATGGCTCTCTCAAAATTTTAGCCTTTCCTTTCAACCTAACAGGAACATAAAGATTCTGTACCCTCAAAATGTCACCTTTAAATGACCTCCATTTCTCTATTACATTCTTCCCATAAAACAAATTGTTTCAATCTACTCCTTCTAAAACCTTTCACATCGCCTCAAAGTTAGCCTTTCTCCAATCAAAAATCTCAACCCTGGCTCTAGTCCTATCCTTCTCCATAATTATATTGAAACTAATGGCATTGTGATCACTGGACCCGAAGTGCTCCCAAACACATACCTCCGTCACCTGACCTATTTCATTTCCTAACAGAAGATCCAACACTGCCCTTCTCTAGTTGGTACCTCTATGTATTGCTGCAAAAAGCTATCCTGCACACATTTTACAAACTCCAAACCATCCATCCTTTTTACAGTATGGGCTTCCCAGTCTATGTGTGGAAAATTAGAATCTCCCACAATCACAACCCTGTGCTTACTACAATTAACTATCTCCTTGCAAATTTGCTTCTCCAATTCTTGCTCCCCATTAGGTGGTCTATAATACACCCCTATAAGTGTTACTGCACCTTTCCCATTCCTCAATTCCACCCAAATAGTCTCCCTAGATGAGCCCTCTAATCTATCCTGCCAGAGCACCACTGTAATATTTTCTTTGACTAGCAATGCAACACCTCCCCCTCTTGTCCCTCCAATTCTATCACACCTGAGGCAACGAAATCCAGGAATATTTAGTTGCCAATCACACCCCTCCTGCAACCATGTTTCACTAATAGCTACAGCATCATATTTCCAGGTATCAATCCATGCTCTAAGCTCATCCACCTTTCTTACAATGCTCCTACCATTAAAATAAATGCATTTAAGAAATTCTCCAACTCTTCCTCTCTGTTTATCTCTAACAGTACAAAGAACTTTACTGTCTTCTTTTTCTTCCTTCTCCCATACATCTGTTCCTACACTCTGGTTCCCCTCCCCCCTCGTATCTAGTTTAAATCCACTGGAGCCTCTCTAGCAAACCTACCTGCAAGAATATTTGTCCCCCTCCAATTCAGATGGAAACCATCCCACCGGAACAGGTCCCACCTTCCCTGGAAAACTGCCCAATTATCTATAAATCTGAAGCCCTCCCTCCTGCACCATGTCTTCAGTCACGTGTTGATCTGCACTATCTTACTATTTCTAAACCCACCTACACGTGGCACTGGTAGCAATCCTGAGATTGCTATCCTGGAGGTCCTGTCCTTTAATTTGGTACCTAGTTCCTTAAACTCACCTTTCAGTACCTCCTCACTCTTCCTACCCATGTCATTGGTCCCTACATGGACCACGACATCTGACTGCTCACCCTCTCTCCCGAGAATACTGAGAACTTGATCCGAGATATTGTGGACCCTGGCACCAGGGAGGCAACAGACCATCCAGGATTCTCAATCTCTTCCACAGAACCTCCTATTTCTCTCCTTAACTATCGAATCCCCTATCACTACTGCTCTCCTCTTTTCCCTCCTTCCCTTCTGAGCTGAGGGTCCAGTCTCGGTGCCAGAGATGCAACCACTGCAAATTGTCCCTGGTAGGTCGTCCCCACCAACAGTATCCAAAACGGTATACTTATTGTTGATGGAAATATACCAATAATTATGGATATTATCACTGCCACTACTTTTCCAGTTTTAGGTATTTTCGTTAACTCTTATTATAATTATTGTATTTATTTTTTCTCAGCACAAATTGAACATAGCCAAGCACACTCATTTCTCAATTGCTGGGAACTTTCGGACTATTCTAGTGGAGTTTAGCATTGTGGCTTTCTGAAGATTTACATAAATATTGTTAATTAGGCCTTAATTGTTTAATGCTATTGTGTAGTGACTTTGGGATGATACCAGTTGTAGGTATTACTATCGGGACAATGTATATCCTGTTCATGTTCCAAAGTCTTTCAATTTCTTCTTTTAATTCAGCGTATTTCTGGTGTTATTTTTTACTAATTGATTTCTGTACGGTATGTGTGCTTCGAATGGCCCATGTATCTCAAAGATTCGATGATTCAAAGTGCATTCATTATCAATGAATGTATAACTTATACAACCTTAAGATTTGTTTGCTTAACAGTGACTCACAAAGGAAGAAACCTGAAAGAACCCAATTTAAAAAAAGTAGATCAACCCCCAGTGCCCACAGAGAAAGCAAAAAAAATCAAAACAAATGAAATAAAAATAGAAGTGAGCAACAATGACATTCCGATCGAAATTCAGTCCTTAGGTCCAAATCCCCAGGGTAACTTGGAGTAGGCCCAAAGCCTCGATATTCAGTTCATCATTTTGGCAGGTCAATCCACCAGACATGAAGCATTCTCTCAGCCTTAGTGTCACAGAGGGACGAGCTCACAGACTCTCTGGGCCAGCATTTAAATTGTCCAAACCTTGCACTAGGAACTGGCCCCCACCATAGTGAATCACTCTAAGCCTAGATTTCACTGTTGAAGAATCCGTTCTCAACTTCTTCAAATCAGCTCAGCTCTTAGCGTGATCCAACTTCACCAGGCTCTCAACACCCTGCCTTGCTAGTCTTTATGGGCCAGTGTTTAGTTTGTCCAAACAGCATATTGTACCTCGTATTAGGACCCAGGCCTTGCCACAGCGAATCACTCTGGGCCTAGCACATGCCACCCAACAATTTGCTTCAGACCTGGATTGTGCAGCTGAAGAAGCCATTCTAGACCTTTCCAAATTGGATCGGCATCTAGACCGATCCACCCTTGCACCCGGGTTAGTTGGGCGGGCATCAGAACTCCTCAGTCCTTTCTTCTCCCCTCTGAATTGTCCACTCCAACTAGTATGCTTCGGCTCCAACTCCAAGTGCATCGATTTTGCAGCGCACAGGCAGTGCCCATGTCACAAATTTGTTTTACCCTCACTCGCATCTTCACTGTTTCTGGTGATAGGTTACCACATTTATTTCAAAAATGAGTTATTAATTACTGCATGTATTTAATCAAATTTCTTTGGTTTAAAACCACAAGTAAGCTGTTGCACATATTCAAAAGTGCTATCTTAAACAGGGTCTTGAGAAAGTTGTTCTTGCTTGTTTATCCTGTATTATTATATCCAGAAGGTTAATATGGATTGTCCTATCCATAAGAACTAATCAGTCATCACATAACTTGTGGGACTCTGATGCTAAAATTGGATCAGAATTGTATTCATAATAAGGTATGGTTTCTTTTATGAATTTGTATTTTAAAGCAAGATTTTGGTGAATGATGTTGGCCACTTGATTCTGCCTGCATAAGTAATCAGATTGAGTTCAACTGTTGGAGGATCCTGTAATGTGTTAGATTGCTTCTGGTTTCTCTTGGCATTTTCTGCATTTATTGTGCAGAATTTGTTGATCTTTTATTATGGTTTTCTGATTATTTTTATGTTAACCACCTGGTCCTGCATTGCTACAAGGATCCCTTCTGTTTCTGGGAAGAGGTCTCCAACTCTGAGCTAGGCATTCAATGTTTCATTGTTGACATATAGTCTGCTCAGATCGGGGAGATGTCTTCCATGGAAGGTCATGCTCTTCACTGGTTAACTTTTTCTTCAATAGTTATAATCTCTTCATTTTCCTAGTTTGTGGTTACATTTAAGTGTAGCAGTGTGTCCGTCTTATTAGAATTGCACTTGCTCACATGGAGTGCTGAATCTTGTTTTAATTGTTGAAAGTATTTCTTTAAAAGTGACTGTTGTGTAGATTTTTGATGTCTAATATTCCTCTTCTCCCTTCTGTCCCAGGTAGCGTTATTATTACTATTATTTTTTTCTCACCTGAGGTACAGGCATAGCCAAGCATGCTAATTTCTCAATTGCTAGGAACTTTTGGACTCTTCTAGAGGTATTTAGTATTGTGGCTTTCTTTAGATTTACATAGCTGTTACTCTGTAGCCCGAACTGTTTAATGCTATTGCGTATTGCCTTTGAGATGACACCAATTGTAGATATTACTATCCAGACAATGTATACCTTGTTCATGTTCCAAAGTTTTTCAATTTCCTCTTTAATACAGCATATTTCCAGTGTGTTTCACTTATTGATTTCTGTAAGTTATGTGTGTTTGGAATGGCTATATCTATTAAATCAGTTATTTTTGCTTGTTTATCCTGTATTATTGTATCCAGACAGTTATTATGCTTTGTCCTGTCTGTAATAACTGATCAGTCATGATATAAGTTGTGATATTCTGATTCTAAAACTGGATCAAACTTCTATTTATAGTAAGGTGTGATTTTATATATGAGTTTGTATTTTAAAGCAAGCATTTTGTGAACGATTTTTGCCAGTTGATTGTGCCTATATAAGTATTCATATTGTGTTAAACTGCTACAGGATCCTGTAATGTGTTGGATTGTTCCTTGTTTTTCTTGGCATTTTCTACATTTATCACCCTGAATTTGTTGGTCTTTTATTATGTACTTTTGATATTTTTCTGTGTCAACCACCTGGTCCTGTATTTGCACAAGGAACCCTTTTTTTTAGAAGAAATGTCTAACTCTGAGCCGGGTGTTCAGTGTTTCCATGTCAACATCTAGTCTGTTCAGATTATGGGGATGTTTTCCATGGAGGGTCATGTTCTTCCATTGGTAAACTTTTTCTTCAATAGTGATAATGTCTTCATTTTTCTGGGTTTACATCTAATTTAAGTTTAGTGATGTGTACTTCTTATCAGAATTGATTATGCTTGTGTGGGGTGCTGATTCCTGTTTTTGTTGATGAAAGTATATCCTGAGAAGTTTTATCTGACTGTTGTGTAGATTTTCAATCTCTGTTATTCATTTCCCCCTTCTGTCCTTTGTAGTGTTAATCTAAGCACATTCAAATGTATATAATGTTTTCTGAAATTTATCATTCCAGTTCTTGTTTTTCTTTGTAAATTTTCCAAATCAGTTTTGGACCAAGATATAACAAGTGAATACAATAATATAGATATAGCGGAAGTGTTTATTGCCTTTGTTATATTTTTACTGTTAAGCTCTGTTTGGCAGATTTTTTTAAGCCTTGAAGTAAATTCTGTCAGAAGTTTTTTTCCTTTATCACACTATGATCTACTATCTTTCCTTGTTGTTATCTGAGATAATTATAGGTTTCATATTCATTCATCAGTTGTATTGTATCCTGCTGTTCTGTTCTGTATTCTATTAGCTCCATTACACCTTTCAGTATGTTTAATATTCTGCATTTATCCAGTCCAAAGTTCATGTTTATATCTTTTGAAAATGCTACTATTTGAATTTTTTTTTTGACTTAACTGATGAAGGAGCATATAACTGCAAATCACCCATGTATAAAAGGTGTGTTAAAGTAAAGTTCATTTTGTTGTTTCTAATTTCATACCTAATTTTTGTCCAATTCAGTAAATTAGAGAGTGAGTTTAAAGCTATACAGAATGATAGTGGATTTAGAGATTCACTTTGGAAAGTGTCTTGGTTTATTTTGATAACAGTAGTTGTTAATAGATAGTGTGATTACAGTATGCCAATGCTTCATCAGATGTTGCAGGAGTTTCATAAGTATTGAGTACAGTTTATATATATTTAAAAACCTCTACTAACCATGATTGTGGACAAATTCAAATGCTTTTTGGTAGTCAATATAACTTGAAATATTTCTGCTTTTTCATGGGCTTGATTTAGAATGATAGAATCTATTATCAGTTGTTCTTCACACCCTTTCATACCCTTACGGCATCCTTTCTGCTCTTCTGTAAGTATATTGTGGTTCTCTAAGTGAGTGGTGATTAGTTGCAAGTTGCATGATGTTACAATTTTATATATAGTGTTACGAACCCACAGGTTTTGTTTACTGTGGACTGTTGCTTCAAGCGCCTAAGTGAGGCAGGACTATGATGTTAGTCACAGGCTGTCGCAGTCTGTGCAGATTATAATACAGAGACACAGTAAGAGAGAGAGTGAGAGAGACTGGGGAAGCCGGTAGCTTCAGCTTGTTGCAGCTGGGGCTTGGAACTCTCCTATGCCCACAAGGGTGGAATCAGCACATGGTGCATACCAAATGCATGACTGTTGCTTCGTATAATCCACAGGAGTGGGTTTTGGGGATATCCTGTGGGACCACTTATGTGTTAACCCTTGCCTGAGTATGTTGGGTGGTAACCACTAGAAGACGATATTCCTGTGACAGGTCACTTTTGGTGATAATTCGTTGTGGATTTGGGACGACATGATGGACAAGATCTATGGCGACTGTTAACTCATTTCCAGTGTGGAACCTATGGAATACTTTGTGATTACCTACTCTCTCCAGTACAACGTGGATTACAAATATATCTCTCCTCTCATTTATTCCATGGATGACTGAACTTTCCTACTTTACCATCTCAAGACTCCAAGCCTTGTTCCCCAAGCTCGATATAGTTTGGGAGCTATATTTACACACAACACTGTTAACTTCTGTTTATCTTGGTTGAGTAACTAAATTATAAGTAGTTACTAATAAAAAGTGGTTTTAACATCAAAACCAGACTCCATATGTAATTTATTGCTGCTGGTTCATTTCTAAAACATTACAGGTCGTAACAAATTGGGGGCTCATCCATGACATGAACAAATTTAAAGCTTATTGATTGATTATCAATCCTATTGGCTATTTCTCTTTTGATTGACTTGTGTGTGCAAACTAGCAGCAATAGATATTGGGGCATTTCTGGAAGCGCCAACCCCTGAGGCATTAGAGAAGGCCAAAAAGAATGAATTGTTGGCCTCTGCTAATGAGCTGAACCTTACAGAGGTAAAGCAGGGTATGAGAAAGCCAGAGATTCAGAGGAAAATAGTTGAGTACTGTATATCTAAGGTGTTTGATGAGGAGGTGTTAACAAGTTTTTCCCGTGAGTAAAGAGGAGATCCAGTTACGACTGGAACAAATGAAGTTTGATATATTTAGATTAGAGGCTGAGGAAAAAGAAAGACAGAGGCTGTTTGATGCCTGAGAAGCAGACAAACAGAGGGAAGAAGCAGAAGGAGACCCGGTTTGAAATGGATAAGTTAAGGCTTGAGAGAGAATTTGCTGGCTCTGAGGAACTGGCCGTACTGTTTAATGCCAGCCAGGAAGTTAAACTGGTTCCTTTATTTGATGAGACCGAGGTTGATAAATACTTCCAGTATTTTGAGAAGGTTGCTCAGAGCCTGAAGTGGCCAAAAGAAAGCTGGTCTCTCTTGTTACAGAGTGTAATTAAGGGTAAGGTTCAACAAGCTGCCGTATCAATTGGAGATGCAGTTAATTATGAGACAGTGAAACAGACTGTACTTAAAGTCTATGAATTGGTTCCAGAAGCTTGTAGGCAAAGGTTTAGAAATTTGAGGAAATCCATGAATCAGACAAGTGGAATTTGCTTATCAGAAGTTTGTTTTGACCACTGATGCACATCTAAAATGTGAATGATTTTAACAGCTTGAAAGAGTTGATTTTAATTGAAGAATTTAAGAGGCGTGTCCCTAATGAAATAAAGGCATATTTAGATGCAAAGGATGCTGCACTTCACAGGAGTTTGCTAGATTTGCAGATGAGTTTGCTTTAACCCACACAGTTAAGTTTACACCAAGTGAAAGCTGCCAAAAGAGTAGCATGGAAAGTCAGGGAAAACCAGACATTAAATCTGGGACTAGTGACAAAGGCAAGGATGAAGGGAAGCAAGTGAAGGAGAAATATTCTGGTCCTACTTGCCACTATTATAAGAGAACTGGTCATATTATGGCTAATTGTTCCATCCTGAAGAAAGAAAAGAAGACAGTCTCAGATGCTTGTATTCAGCATTGTGAAACACCTATAACCCCACAAGGGTCTGCACATTCTGATGAAGCTGTTATACAGGTGTTGTATCAGGACCCAAATGCAGGACACAGACACTGCAGTGCTAGGAACAGGGTAGGACGAGGGGCTGGGAACAAGGAGCCTGGGGTGGACTCCGAGCCTGATACTGGACAAGGACCCAGAACCTGAGTCTTGCCTCAGGCTCAGACCCCCAAGACCAGGCAAAGACATGACAAGGCTTGGCTAGAGGGTCAAGGCTTGGCTAGAGGGTCAAGGCTTGGCTAGAGGGTCAAGGCTTGGCTAGAGGGTCAAGGCTTGGCTAGAGGGTCAAGGCTTGGCTAGAGGGTCAAGGCTTGGCTAGAGGGTCAAGGCTTGGCTAGAGGGTCAAGGCTTGGCTAGAGGGTCAAGGCTTGGCTAGAGGGTCAAGGCTTGGCTAGAGGGTCAAGGCTTGGCTAGAGGGTCAAGGCTTGGCTAGAGGGTCAAGGCTTGGCTAGAGGGTCAAGGCTTGGCTAGAGGGTCAAGGCTTGGCTAGAGGGTCAAGGCTTGGCTAGAGGGTCAAGGCTTGGCTAGAGGGTCAAGGCTTGGCTAGAGGGTCAAGGCTTGGCTAGAGGGTCAAGGCTTGGCTAGAGGGTCAAGGCTTGGCTAGAGGGTCAAGGCTTGGCTAGAGGGTCAAGGCTTGGCTAGAGGGTCAAGGCTTGGCTAGAGGGTCAAGGCTTGGCTAGAGGGTCAAGGCTTGGCTAGAGGGTCAAGGCTTGGCTAGAGGGTCAAGGCTTGGCTAGAGGGTCAAGGCTTGGCTAGAGGGTCAAGGCTTGGCTAGAGGGTCAAGGCTTGGCTAGAGGGTCAAGGCTTGGCTAGAGGGTCAAGGCTTGGCTAGAGCTTGGAGGAAGACTAGGAACTGTACATAAACATAGAGCCAGGACTAATCTTTCACAAGACACTAACACAAGACTAGACAGAACATAGACATAGAGCCAGGACTTCTTTGACAAGCCAAGACTCAACTTTCACTCCACACCAAGGTGAGGCAGGACCATCCATCAGGTAATGGTAGAACAGCCAGAGGCAAAGACAAGACAGATTCCCCCCACAGGGCAATGGCAGAACAGCCTGACTTACCCCACAGAGGCAAGGGCAGGAAGAGACAAACACCAAAGAACAACAGACAGTTCCATCTCTGTTTTGAGGCTGCTCCAAGTGGCTATTACAGCCAGCAACCTTGGCTGGCTACAGAAACAACCAGATCCCTACCTAGCTCAGAGTGGCTGACAGCCACCCAGCTGCCCCAGGAAACAGCCAAACTCATACCACAATGACAGCTCTAACTACCAACAGCAAAGCTCCAAGAAGCAATGGTTCTCCAATACAGCCTAAAGATGGCAAATGGCCATACCAACCACTTACTCTATGACAACCTTGCCAGAGAAGCTTGATAAGACAACCCTCAAACCACACTCAATCCCAGGGCCACTTATATTCCCAGCCAACAAAATGAGCATCAGGTGTTTATAGTTTAGTCCAACCAAAACAAGGGACAACTG
This sequence comes from Hemitrygon akajei, assembly GCF_048418815.1. Taxonomy (NCBI): domain Eukaryota; kingdom Metazoa; phylum Chordata; class Chondrichthyes; order Myliobatiformes; family Dasyatidae; genus Hemitrygon; species Hemitrygon akajei. The sequence goes on along the minus strand of NC_133139.1, from coordinate 93,662,014 downwards.
GAGGACCCGGAGTCCGGAGCCCATGGACTGGAACGTGGACCCCGGACCGGACCACGACAGATGCTCAGTTAAGGACTGAGAGGTCTGACCGAGTTAGGAAGGGATTCGATCATTTTATGTCAGATGCGCTTGTGTCAGTAAAGAAAGGGTCAACCCCGGTACCAGCGAAAATTCTTCAAGATATTGGAGGTTCTCAGTCACTTATATTGGACAGTGTTCTAGAGTTTAGTGATGAGACTGACAATGGTGAGATAAGTATTATTAAAGGCATCAGGGCCGGCATTGTTTCTGTGCCGCTGCACAAGGTAACTTTAGTCAGGGTTAGTTTCGGGACTTGTTAAGATAGGACTCTGCTCTAATTTACCGGTGGAAGATGTTACTTTGTTGTTAGGGAATGACCTAGCAGATGGTAAAGTTGTTCCTGCAGTGCAGCTGACAACTAAGCCAACCACAGATGACCCACAGATGGATTCTACCATTTATCTCTCCTGCACAGTAACTTGAAGTCAGCCAATGCAGATAGTCCTGTGCAGCATGATTCTGCTACCCAGGATAGCCAGTCAGGATTCAGTTTTGATGACATGTCAGGGACTTCTCTGCCTTCATTGTTTCACCAGGATCCAGGTATTAAATCTGACGAGAAAGATTTTCTCTCTGTTTAGTCTGCCTTTGTATGCACTAAGCTTTTGCTTTAGTGCACCTATAAATTCTACCATTCTTTTGTTAGGCTTATTGAATCTTGTATGAACCTTATATCTCCTTAATTCTTCTTTAGCTTTCTTCTTAACTTTCTTGCTCAGATTTTCCTTTTTATACTCCATTAGGTGGGCTATTTCCGCTCCTAAAGTTTCAATTTTGTTTTTTAATCTCTTCTGCCATATCGGTGATTTTATTTCGCTACACAGTTTTGAATTTCTGTTAATGTGTACTTCTATTTTTATAACTGTTGCTCTGCTCTGCTTTTAATGCTGCACAGTATATTATTGTGTGTAGTTCTTTAAATGTTTCAAGTTTTCCTAAATGTTGTGGTAAGATAATGTTGTTGAGAGTATTAACAATTTTTGCAAATTTTGTTTTTGTCATGGTCTGGACCATGAAGTCCACGTTCCGGTTCATGGTCCGGTCCATGGACTCCAGACTCTGGGTCTTCCGGCTGTCCCTTGTTTCATTTAGGCTTTATCCTAGGCACCTGATTCTAGTCTTGTGGCCGGGAATATAAGTGGCCCTGAGTTTAAGTGTAGGTGCTGGTTCCTCTTGTTAGAATCCTGTCCTTGCCTCTGTGGGGTTTGTCTTGCATTTGGGTCTGTTCCCAGTGCCCACCTTATGACACAATGAACTAGCAATACATGGACCCAGCAAGGCAGACACTGTCATCTAACTCTTGTCATCCTGGGTTCCCTCCTGATTGAATACCTTCCCCCCCCCCCCCCACCTGTCCAAGTCATCCTTAGTCCTGGTGAGCCTGTTAGGTCAACTGGAGGCTCCCATGGGGGTGGGGGGGTACTGTCATGGTCCAGTCTGTGGACTCCAGACTCCAGGTCTTCCGGCTGTCCCTTGTTTCATTAGGACTTAATCATAGGCACCTGATTCTTGTCTTGGGTCCGGGAATATAAGGGGCTCTGGGTTCAAGTGTAGGTGCTGGTTTGTCTTGTCAGTATCCTGTCCTTGCCTCTGTGGGGGTTGTCTTGTATTTGGGTCTGTTCCCAATGCCCACCTTATGCTAGTTTTAGTATGTAGGGTATTTTAGTTGGGTCAATGCTCATATGTTTTGTTAGTGTAGTGTTAAATATTAGGATAATTTTGTCTATAAGCTCAGCTTCATCATCAGCTTTCTATGAAGGCTCTGGAACTGTCTTACTGCTGTTAATGTATAATTGTGAAGCAGTTGAAATAATTGTATTTTCATCAGTGAGTGGGTTGCATCTTCATTATTTTGTGTATTATTATTACTACTGTATTTGCACAGTTTGTTGTCTTTTGCACATTTATTGTTTGTCTATCTTTTTGGGTGCAATCTTTCTTTGATTCTATTGTGCATCTTAACTTTATTGTATATGCCTGCAAGAAAACAAATCTCAGGGTTTTATATGGTGACATATACTGTATGTATTTTGATGATAAATTTACTTTGAACTTGGCACTTTGACAATGACAGTGAACTTTGTCAGTTTGGAGATCCAGCTGTACAGATGCATTTAGGATTCCATGATTTGGTCAGCACTATGTAACACATTTTAAAATATTAAGGTGTTGCAAGCAAGGTAATAATTCATTGCTGACTTGAATTACAGTAACCTTTGTAGTGAAGGAACTCCCATAAAGTTTTAAAATAAGTTCCAAATTTAGTCCCAGGAAAGATTCAACTTATAGATGAGTATGGCAGAGAAATGGGCCCCTTTTGGACCATGATGTTGTGCCAATGACACCTCTCTTCTACCAGCACATGGTCCATTTTCTGCATCACCATCTGCCTTTCTAAAAGTGAGTGCTAAATAAGAGAACTGTAGATTTCCAAGTTAGGATGTGTGTAAGAGTGTAATTCCCTTCCCACCTCCATTTTGCCTGCCACCATTCTTTTTCAAGGATAAGGGTTCAAAATGAAAGGAGATGATTAATAGTTTCTCTGATAGTACACACAACAGAAACCTACTGTATATGTTAGAGGGAATGAACATTTGGGTCAGTGGATGGCTGTTGATCAAGAGGGCTCCCTCACAAGCACAAGACGGTGTAAACCAAAAGTGTTGTGTGACCTCAGTTACTCAGTTCTATCCAATAACTGCCTAGACTCTTAATTAATTTGGTGGTAGGATTCACAATTTTTGAATCTCATGGACAGTGGAAGCCTGATTAAGACTTCCATTTTGTTGTCATGATGCCATTACCCAGTCCTCCACAATTGACAGACATAATTATGATTCAGTGGCTTTGCCAAATTATTTTCAGATGCATGTCTGCTTTATCAGGTGGACCCTAATGGTTCATTTCATCCTCTGAAACTGCATTCTTTCACTCATTCCTGTAGAGCAATAGTGTCCTTAAATCATATGGTTTTCAATGAACTGCACCAACACAGCCTGACATCACACACAAGGATCACAATCTTCCTTAACAGACATTAGTGAACCTGATGGACCTTTATGACAAATTTATATTTTCATGTTCACCACTTAATTAGCTTTAATTCACATATTACTAAACTGACCCAATTTCAATTGGCCCAACAGACATGGTTAAATTTGATCTTATCACTTTAACTCATTAGATCATGGATTACTGGGCAAGTGGCATCCATCCCTTTCGTTACCAGTTTGAGTCTTTCTGCTTTGCTTTGAGAACTCCAGTAAATGAATGGTATTCCACACAAGTACAGTGGTGACTAATTATGACGGCAAAACAATGTCTAGAATGGTTCCATTATAAATAGAATCCACAAACATACAGAGGCAGTATTTAATTTTACATCTGCCAACATGCGTTTCTGTTTCTATCTGTCTGGTCATCAATGTGCAAATTTGTTTCCATATATGTTTTCTGTTGGGTTCCCAAGGACTTTTATCCACTGTCTAGCACTTGTTCATCCCTCAGAAGTGCTTGGCATGGAGCATTTCAATGAGCAGGTTGTTACATGGCACATCTCCATTCAAATGCTTGAGATAAAGGTACTCCTCAGCTTGCATGCTGATAGCTCGTATTTCCGGGAGCCGTAGGAGTAACTGCCCGAACTGGTCAACCTGTTGGGGGAAGCGCATGGTGTAGTCCATCAGAGCCCTGTTAACTTTTTCCTGGATACTTTCCACAAAGGGCTGGTTCTCTAGGTTCTTCACATCTGTGTAAAGAAAAGTTGACAACTTAGTGGCTAGAAGCTGATGCCCATTTGTTTGTTATTTACAGTAAAGATCTGTCATCCAAACATTCAGAAATCGCAATGACTTGGCATCAACAGGCTCACATTCAAGGAGGAGTGTTCAAAGGCCTAGATAGAGTGGATGTGGAGAGGATGTTTCCTATAGTGGAGAAATCTAGGACCAGAGGGCACAACTTCAGAATAGAAGAACCCCCTTCAGAACAGAGTTGAGGAGGAATTTTGTTGGTCAGAGTGTGGTAAATCTGGAATTCATTGCCACAGGTAGCTGTGAAAGCCAAGTCATCGGGTGAATTTAAAGGGGAGTTTGATAGATTATTGATTAGTAAGGGTGTTAAAGGTTATTGGGAGGAAGCAGGAGAATAGGGCTAGGAAGAACAGTAAATCAGGCATGGTGGAATGGCATAATGCTGCTTCTCTGTCTTATGCACTACACATCTTATGTTCTCAGTATTGTTTATTTTTTATCTGTACAATTTCTCTTCTTTTGAAGTTGGTTGTTTTGTCAGTCTTTGTTTATATATAGTTTTTCATTATATGTATTGAATTGTTTTTCTGTTGCATTGTCAATTACAAATTCATTACATTTCTTTATTTTCCTGTAAGTGCCTGCAAATAAATTAATCTTTAAAGTAAACTTTTTATCAAAGTAACATGTATGTACTGTGACAATAAATTTACTTTCTATTTAATTGACTTTGATCTCACAAGAAGACATTTCCATTTTCTGCTCATTGTGGCCACTGTTCCCGTGACCCATCCACTCACTGAAGCTCGGTCCCTCATTTCCCTTCAGCTGACCTGGTTTTGTTGGTGTCCTTTCCAGGAAACATAGCTCTTTCTGTTTCCTATACTCTCTTTAAATTAACTGGGTTCATTGAAATATTACTATGATTTCAAACCTTTTAGATTATCAATAAAATAACATCAGATAATGCAGAAAATTAAAAGTAAAAACAGTCCCCAAATTATCGGAGCTTTACTGTTATTGTTTACTGTGTTAGTGACAGACAATATTCATTGTCAATTCATTCTTACTTCAGAAGTAGTTAAGAGTCAAACACAGAGGCTGACGTTTTACATGGAGGTCAGCCAAGCAGGGCAAGGATTGCATATTTGCCTCCTGGAAGGACATCAGATCGAGGCACAACTGCATAAGTGCGTGGACATTAGTGAGATAAAAGGAAGACAATTTTATAGAGTGGGCATCAGATTAGAGGGAGACAGAGTATGAGGGTTTTGGCTCAATGGGACTTCGGCGATAATGGGTCAAGGTGAGGTAAATTACCTGTGAAGAATAGAAACAAGAAGTAAGTGTGTGAAGCCAGTGTTCTGTGCTGGGTGTCAGATGTAGGATATCTGGGTGACTCCCAGCCTCCTGGACGGACACACCTGTGCCAGGTGCATCGGGATGCAGCTCCTTAGGGACCGGGTTAGGGAACTGTAGATGCAGTTCAATGAGCTTTGTCTGGTCAGGGAGAGTGAGAAGGTGATAGATAGGAGCTATAGGCAAGTAGTCACACCGGGGCTTCGGGACACAGGTAAGTGGGTAACAGTCAGTAGAGGGAAGGGAAGAGTCAGATACTAGAGAGCACCCCTGTGGCTGTCGCCCTTAACAGTAAGTACTCTTGTTTGAGTACTGTTGGGGAGTATGGCCTACCTGGGAGAATTAACAGTGGCTGCGCCTCTGGCACAGAGTCTTGCCAGAGGGGTAGGGAAAGGAAGAGGATGGTAGCAGTGATAGAGACTCCATAGTTAGGGGTCAGACAGGCAGTAAAGAAACATGGTTGGTCATTTGCCACTCAGGTGCCAGGGTCCGGAATGTTTCTGATCGTGTCCATGATATCCTGAAGTGGGAAGGAGAACAGTCAGAGATCGTGTTACGTATTGGTACCAACAACAAAGGTAGGAAAAGGGAGGAGGTCCTGAAAACAGACTACAGGGAGTTAGGAAGGAAGTTGAGAAGCAGGATCCTAAAGGTAGTAATCTCTGGATTACTGCCTGTGCCATCAGACATTGAATATAAGAATAGAATGAGGTGGAGGATTGGAGCAGGGGGGTAGGGATTCAGATTTCTGGATCATTGGGACCTCTATTGGGGCAGGCATGACCTGTACAAAAATGACATGTTGCACTTGATATGAGGGGAACCAATATCTTGGCAGGGAGGTTTGCTAAGACTATTGGGGTGAGTTCAAATTAGAATTGCTGGGGGTTGAGAACCAAACTGAAGAGACAGAGGAAGGGGCAGTTGGCTCGCAAATAGAGAAATCTTTGAGACAGTGCAAAAGAGAGGATAGGCAGGTGATGGAGAAGACATGTGCTCAGCCCGATGGTTTGAGATGTGTCTATTTTAATGCAAGGAGTATTGTGAACGGAGTTTAGAGTGTGGATCAGTTCTTGGAGCTATGATGTTGTGTCCGTTACACAGACTTGGATGTCTCATGGGCAGGAATGGTTACTCAAAGTGCCAGGCTTTTGATGTTTCAGAAAGGAGAGGGAGGAAAGCAAAAGAGGTGGGGGTGTGGCACTGTTGATCAGAGATAGTGTCTTGGCTGCAGAAAAGGAGGAAGTCATGGAGGGATTGTCTACTGGGTCTCTGTGGGTGGAAATTAGACCACCCAATAGTAACAGGGACATTGAGAAGCAGTTAGGAAGACAGATTCTGGAAAGGTGTAATAATAACTGGGTTGTCGTGGTGGGAGATTTTAATTTCCCAAATATTAATTGGCTTCTCCTGAGAGCAAGGGGTTTAGATGGGGTGGAGTTTGTTAGGTGTATTCAGGAAGGTTTCTTGACACAATATCTGGATAAGCCTACAAGCGGAGAGGTTGTACTTGATCTGGTATTGGGGAATGAACATGGTCAGTTGTCAGACCTCTCGGTGGGAGAACATTTTGGAGATAGTGATCACAATTCTATCTCCTTTACCATAGCATTGGAGAGGGATAGGAACAGGCAATGTAGGGGAGCATTTAATCGGAGTAGGGGGAAATATGAATCTATCAGGGAGGAAATTGGAAGCATAAATTGGGAACAGATGTTCTTGGGGAAATATACAGCAGAAATGTGGCAAATGTTCAGGGGATATCTGCGTGTCGTTCTGTGTAGGTACGTCCCAATGAGACAGGGAAAGGATGGTAGGGTATAGGAACCATGGTGTATAAAGGCTGTTGTAAATCTAGTCAAGAAGAAAAGGTTCAAAAAACTTGGTAATGATAGAGATCTAGAAGATTATAAGGCTAGCAGGAAAGAGCTTAAGAATGAAATTAGAGGAGAGCCAGAAGGGGCCATGAGAAGGCCTTGGCAGGCAGGATAAAGGAAAACCCCAAGGCATTCTACAAGTATGTGAAGAGCAGGAGGATAAGACGTGAAAGAATAGGACCAATCAAGTGTGACAGTGGAAAAGCGTGTACGGAACCAGAGAAGATAGCAGAGGTACTAAATGAATTCTTTGCTTCAATATTCACTACGGAAAAGGATCTTGGCGATTGTAGGGATGGTTTACAGTGGACTGAAAAGCTTGAGCATATAGATATTAAGAAAGAGATTGTGCTGGACCCTTTGGAAAACATCAAGTTGAATAAGTCACCGGGGCCAGATGAGATGTACCCCAGGCTACTGTGAGAGGTGATGTAGGAGATTGATGAACCTCTGGCAATGATCTTTGCATCATCAATGGGACAGAAGAGGTACCGGAAGATTGGAGGATTGCAGATATTATTCCCTTATTCAAGAAAGGGAGTAGAGATAGCTCAGGAAATTATAGACCAGTGAATTTTACTTCAGTGGTTGGTAAGTTGATGGAGAAGATCCTGAGAAGCAGGATTTATGGACATTTGGACAGGCATAATATGTTTAGGAATAGTCAGCATGGTTTTGTCAAAGGCAGATCGTGCCATACGAGCCTGATTGAACTTTTTGAGAATGTGACTAAACACATTGTTGAAGGTAGAGCAGTAGATGCAGTGTATATGGATTTCAGTAAGGCATTTGATAAGGTACCCCATGCAAGGCATATTGAGAAAGTAAGGAGGCATGGGATCCAATGGGACCTTGCTTTGTGGATCTAGAATTGGTTTGCCCACAGAAGGCAAAGAGTGGTTGTAGACGGGTTATATTCTGCATGGAGGTCGGTGGCCAGTGGTATGCTTCAGGGATCTGTTCTGGAACCCCTTCTCTTCGTGATTTTTATAAATGACGTGGATGATGAAGTGGAGGGATGGGTTAGTAAGTTTGCAGATGATACAAAGGGTGGAGGTGTTGGGGATAGTGTGGAGGGCTGTCAGAAGTTACAGCAGGACATTGATAGGATGCAAAACTGGGCTGAGAAGTGGCCGATGTAGTTCAAGCCAGATAAGTGTGAGGTGGTTCATTTTGGTAGGTCAAATATGATGGCAGAATATAGTATTAATGGTAAGACTCTTTGCAGTGTGGAGGATCAGAGGGATCTTGGGGTCTGAGTCCATAGGACACTCAAAGCTGTATGCTGGTTGACTCTGTGGTTAAGAAGGTTTATGGTGCACTGGCCTTCATGAACCGTGGGATTGAACTTAGGAGCTGAGAGGTAATGTTGCAGCTATATAGGACCCTGGTTACACCCCACTTCGAGTACTGTGCTCAGTTCTAGATAGATAGATTGATAGATAGATAGATAGATACTTTATTCATCCCCATGGGGAAATTCAACTTTTTTTCCAATGTCCCATACACTTGTTGTAGCAAAACTAATTACATACAATACTTAACTCAGTAAAAAATATGATATGCATCTAAATCACTATCTCAAAAAGCATTAATAATAGCTTTTAAAGAGTTCTTAAGTCCTGGCGGTAGAATTGTAAAGCCTAATGGCATTGGGGAGTATTGACCCCTTCATCCTGTCTGAGGAGCATTGCATCGATAGTAACCTGTCGCTGAAACTGCTTCTCTGTCTCTGGATGGTGCTATGTAGAGGATGTTCAGAGTTATCCATAATTGACCGTAGCCTACTCAGCGCCCTTCACTCAGCTACCGATGTTAAACTCTCCAGTACTTTGCCCACGACAGAGCCCGCCTTCCTTACCAGCTTATTAAGACGTGAGGCGTCCCTCTTCTTAATGCTTCCTCCCCAACACGCCACCACAAAGTTCTGATAGCTTCCCTACAGGAAGGATGTGAAAACCACGGAAAGGGTGCAGAGGAGATTTACAAGGACGTTGCCTGAATTGGGGAGCATGCCTTATGAGAATAGGTTGAGTGAACTCAGCCTTTTCTCCTTGGAGTAATGAAGGATGAGAGGTGACCTGATGGAGGTGTATAAGAGGGTTAGAGGCATTGATCGTGTGGATAGTCAGAGGTTTTTTCACATGGCTGAAAAGGTATAGTTTTAAGCTGCTTGGAAGTAGGTACAGAGGAGATGCCAGGGGAATGTTGTTTACATAGAGGGTGGTGAGTGTGTTGAATGGGCTGTCAACTATGGTGGTGAAGGCGGATACAATGGGGTCTTTTAAGAGACTCTTGGATAGGTACAGGGAGTTTAGAAAAATTGAGGGCTATGGGTAACCCTTGGTAATTTCTAAAGAAAGTACATATTCGGCACAGCATTGTGGGCCAAAGTGCCTGTATTGTGCTGCAGGTTTTCTATGTTTCTATAAGATATAGAAGTAGAATTAGCCCATTTGGCCCATTGAGATTTTTGGCCCATTGGTCATTTTTATAAATGACGTGAATGAGAAAGTGGAGGGATGGGTTAGTAAATTTTCCATGACACAGTGGTTGGGTGTGTTGTGGATAGTGTGGAGAGCTGTCAGAGGTTACAGCGGGACATCGATAAAATGCAAAATTGGGCTGAGAAGTGGCAGATGGAGTTCAACCCTGAGAAGTGTGAGGTGGTTCATTTTGGTAGGTCAAATATAATGGCAGAATATAGCACTAATGGTAAGACTCTTGGCAGTGTGGGGGATCAGAGGGATCTTTGAGTCCGAGTCCAAAGCTGTTATGCTGGTTGACTGTGGTTAAGTAGGCTTATGGTGCATTGGCCTTCATCAACCATGGGAATGAGTTTAGGAGCTGAGAAGTAATGTTGCAGCTCTATAGGACCCTGGTCAGAACCCACTTGGAGTACTGTGCTCAGTTCTGGTCGTCTCATCATTTAGGAAGGATATGGAAACCACCAAAAGGGTGCAGAGGAGATTTACAAGGACATTGCCTGAATTGGGGCGCTTGAGTTATGATAATAGGCTGTGAACTCAGCCTTTTCTTCTTGGAGTGGCAGATGATGAGAGGTGATCTGATAGAGGTGTATAAGATGATGAGAGGTGTTGATAGTCAGAGGCTTTGTCCCAGGGCTGAAATGGCTAAAATGAGAGGGCACAGTTTTACGGTGCTTGGAAGTACATGTTTGGCACAGCATTGGGGGCCGAAGGGCCTGTATTGTGCTGTAGGTTTTCTATGTTTCTATACTGAATAGATTTTAAAAAAACATTCAAAAACAGAAATACTGTATTTAAAAAAAAAAGTGAGGTAGTGTCCAAATATTCAATGTCCGTTTAGGAATCAGATGGCAGAGGGGAAAATCTGTTCCTGAATCGCTGAGTGTGTGCCTTCAGGCTTCTGTACCTCCTACCTGATAACAGTGAGAAAAGGGCATGCCCTGGGAGCTGGAGGTCCTTAATAATGGACACTGCCTTTCTGAGACACCATTCCCTAAAGATGTCCTGGGTACTTTGTAGGCTTTTACCCAAGATGGAGCTGCTAGATTCCAACCTTCTGCAGCTTCTTTCGGTCCTGTGCAGTAGCCCTTCCATACCAGACAGTAATGCAGCCTGTCAGAATGTTCTCCACGGTGCAACTATAGAAGTTTTTGAGTGTATTTGTTGACATGCCAAATCTCTTCAAACTCCTAATAAAGTATTCTCGCTACCTTGCCTTCTTTATAACTACATCAGTATGTTGGGACCAGGTTAGATCCACAGAGATCTTAACACCCAGGAACTTGAAACTACTCACTCCCTCCACTTCTGATCCCTCTATGTGGATTGGTATGTGTTTCTTCACCTTACCCTTCCTGAAGTCCGCAATCAGTTCTTTTGTCTTACTGACATTGAGTGCCAGGTTGTTGCTGCGGCACCACTCCTGTACACACTCTTGTCACCACCTGAGATTCTACTAACAATGGTTGTATCGTCAGCAAATTTATAGAAAGTACTTGAACTATGCCTAGCCACACAGTCATGTGTATATAGAGAGTGGAGCAGTGGGCACTGCACACACCCCTGAGGTGCGCCAGTGTTGATTGTCAGCAAGGAGGATACGTTATCACCAATCCGCACAGATTATGCTCTTCCCGTCGAAGTCGAGGATCCAAATGCAGAGGGAGGTACAGAGGCCCAGGTTTTGCAACTTCTTAATCAGGATTGTGGGAATGATGGTATTAAATGCTAAGCTATAGTCAATGAACAGCATCCTGACATAGGTGTTTGTACTGTGCATTTGGTCTAAAGCCAAGTGGAATGCCATTGAGTTTCCATCTACAATTGACCTATTGTGGTGAAAGGCAAATTGTCATGGCAAATTCCTCCAACTCAAGCTACAAATTAACCTTTAGAAACACTGCACAAGGACTCCCAACTCCCTTTGGTCCTCAAATTTTTGAATTTTCTCTCGATTTAGAAAAGGTTTATGCAGGTATTTCTTCTACCAAAGTGTGTGACAATACACTTTGTGACACGATATTCCATCTGCAACTTATTTGCCCATTTTCCTAATCTGTCTAAGTCCTTCTCACTACTTCCTCAAAAGTACCTGCCCCTCTACCTATTTTAGTATTGCCTGCAAACTTGGCCTCAAAACCATCAATTCCATCATCAAAGTCATTGACATACAACATAAAAAGAAGAGGTTATGACACAGATGCCAGTGGAACACCATTAGTCACTGGCAGCCAACCAGAATAGGCTCCCTTTATATCAGTCTTTGCCTCCTGTCAATCAGCCACTGCTTTATCTATGCTAGTATATTTCTTGTAATACCATGGGTCGTAGCTTGTTAAGCAGTCTCATATATGGCACCTTATCAAAGTCCTTCTGAAAATCCAAGTACACAACATCCACAGATTCTCTTTTGTCTACCCTGCTTATTATTTCATCAAAGAATTACAACAGATTTGTCAGGGAAGATTTTCCCTTGAGTAAAATATGCTGACAGTGGCCCCAAATGCCCCCAAACCACATCCTTGACAACTGACACCATCATCTTCACAACCACTCAGGTCAGGCTAGCTGGCCTATAATTTTCTTTCTTCTACCTCTGTCCCTTCTCAAAGAGTGAAGTGATATTTGCAATTTTCCAGTCTTCTCGAATCATTCCAGAATCTAGTGATTATTGAAAGATCATTACTAATGCCTCCAGAATCTCTTCAACCACCTCATTTTAAACCTTGGGGTGTAGACCATCTGGTCCAGGTGATTTATCTACCTTCAGACCTTACAGTCTCCCAAGAATCTTTTCCCTAGTAATGGCAAATTCACACACTTCTAACCCCTGACACTCTCAAACTTCCACCATACTGTTAGTGTCTTGCACAGCAAAGACTGATACAAAATACTTATTCAGTTCATCTGTCATTTTCTTGTCTCTCATTACTACCTCTCCAGCATTGTTTTCCAGTGGTCCAATATCCACTCTCATCCCTCTTTTACACATTATATATCTGAAGAAACTTTTAGTATCCTCTGTAAAATTATTATGTCGCTTACATTTGTATTCCATCCTTTCCTTCTTGATGAGATTTTTTTCATTGCCTTTGCTGATTTTCAAAAGCTTCCCAATCCTATAACTTCCCACTAATATTTGATCTATTATATGCCCTTTCTTTGGCTTTTATGTTGGCTTTGACTTCTCTTGTTAGCCATGGTTCTGACATCTTGCCTTCAGAATACTTCTTCCTCTTTTGGAAGTACATATCCTATGCCTTCCAAATTGCTTTGAGAAACTTTAGCCATTGCAGTTCTGCCCTTATCCCTGGCAGTGTCCTTTTCCAATCAATTTTGGCCAGCTCTTTTCTCATGGCCTGTAATTCTGTTTATTCCACTGTAATAGTAGTACACCTGACTTTAGCTGCACCTTCTCAAAGTTCAGGATGAATTTGGTCATATTATAATCACTTGTCCCTAAGGGTTTTTTTTTTACCTTAAGCTATCTAATCAATTCTGGTTCATTGCACAGCACCCAATCTAGAATAGCTGATCTTCTATTGGGCTCAACCTTCAGCTTCTCTAAAAATCCACCTCATATACATTCTAGAAATTCCCCCTCTTGGCATTTGACACCAACTTGGTTTTCCCAATCTAGCTTGTCTGGTTCCCAGTGAACCAGACAAGCTGTTAGTAACAATCTCATAGTTTTATGGTTTCCCACTACAGCTACAGCACAATATAATTAAAAAGCCCATAATGGAAATCTGTTCATTGACCGCATTTTTAAACTCCACTGACACTATCACAGTACCTTAATAGTGCTGATGGAGGTTCTCGGCCTGAAAAGGCTACTGTTTAATCATGTCCACAGATGCTGCCTGACCTGCTGAGTTCCTCCAGCATTTTGTGTGTGTTGTTTTTTTTATTTTATTCCTAATGTAATTGATTACTTGAATTTTAATTCCCCAATTACTCTGGTGAGAATAAAGCTCTGATCTTCATTTCAATTTCTCAGCTATCCAGACATTCATCCATTAACTGATCTAAAATCTCATCATACCCCACATACTAGGAAATTCCAGGGGAACACTGGAGAGCTATCAACTACCAAGGGCAGTGGAGAGGAAGGAATTCTTAACTCCTGAATTCTTAAGGCTTACCTGGGCTGAAGAGAACCAAGAATTTCAGGCAGACAAACTCATGACGATCTATCTGCAGGGACTGGAGCTTGGCTACCAATTCCTGTGTGCGGTTCACCAAATTATTTAATGTGGCGCCTGATTGTGAAGCGATGGTTGAAAGGTCAATCTGAGAGCAGGCAGAGCAGAGTTAATCCAGGCAAGAATATTGCAAGTCATAAAATGTAAAGTTAAAGTACATGGTCATTCCCCCAAGTTACTTAATTACTCCAAATTTAAAACCCGACCTTTAGCATCTAAGATATTTGAGCTCCGGAATTACTGACATAAACGTTCCTACTTCACCTCTCCTTTAAAGATCCTTCTTATAACCTAAATTTTACACCAAGTTTTGACTTGATGTTGCCTTATTTAGTGCAATCAATTGCTATTTGATCTATTATTGTCTCATTAGAGTCAGTCAATTGTTACTTAATGTCATTCCGGTGAAGATGTTTGGGAGATCTTTTCTATAATAAAGGGATTGTTATTCCTATAAAGCTACTTCATTCTGGGAAAACTAATGCATCTCTCTTCCACAGAAAATGCTATTCTTTGGAAACTATCTTTTCAATGGGATTCTACCTGGTAGATGTAAAGGAGTTTGTACAACCTAGAAAAATGATATTCCAAAGCAGATAGAAAAGCAAATTGAGAAGATGCTGGATGTTTGAAATAAAGAGACAAGACTCTGGAGATAGTCAGGATTTTTGACAGCATCAGTTGAGAGAGAAACAGATTTGAAATCTCAGGTCAGTAATTCCCCAGCAGACTGGAAAAGTGAGAACACAAGCATGATTTATTGAATTATATTACTGTGATTCATTGGTGTGAGCAGGGGCAGATGGCAGAGGAGTTGTGTGGCGTTGGACTAGACCTTAAGCCATGGTGTCACCTGTTGTGGTCTATTATGGTTGGCTGCAGATTTCAGTGGCCTTCATAGAGACCATAAGATACAGGGGCAAAATTGAATTATTTGACCCACTCCTACTTCCACCCTGCCCTCAGATTTACCTGGTCCATTTCTGACACCACCTTCCCCTTTCTTAATCTCTCTGTCTTTGTCTCTGGAGACAGCAAATCTACTGATGTCTATTATGTGCCAGAGGTCTTTGAGTGTCGGGGAGAAGGAGCAAGTGCCAGTGTTATTACAAAGGAAAACTATAGGGTGTTAATGTGGGTAGGTTACCTGGACCAGGCGGACTACATCCCAGAGTCCTGAGGGAGATTGCTGAAGAGATAAATTATGCATTGGTCATGATCTTTCAAGAATCACTTGATTTTGGCATGGTCGTGGAAGTCTGGAAGATTGTAATTGTCAATCCACTCTTTGAGATGGGGAAAGGCAAAAGATAAGAAATTATAGGACATTTAACCTAACTGCAGTGGTTGGGAAAGTGTTGGAATCTATTATTAAGGATGATATTTTGAGGTACTTTGAGGTTAATGATAAAATAAGTCAAAGTCTGCATGGCTTCTGTGAAGGGAAATCTTGTCTGACAAATCTGTTAGAGTTCTTTGAGGAAGTAACAAGCAGGGTGGATAAAGGAGAGGCAATGGATGTCATTTATTTGGATTTTCAGAAAGCATTCCTGGCTGTAGAGGAAGTGCAGCGTAGATTCACGAGGTTAATTCCTGGGATGTCTGGACTGTCTTACGCAGAGAGGTTAGAGAGACTGGGCTTGTACATGCTGGAATTAAGGAGATTGAGAGGGTTTCTGATTGAAACATATACGATTATTAAAGATAGAGGCAGGAAATATGTTCCAGATGCTGGGAGAGTCCAGTACCAGAGGGCATGGTTTGAGAATAAGGGGTAGGTCATTTAGGACAGAGTTAAGGAAAAACTTCTTCTCCCAGAGAGTTGTGGGGGTCTGGAATGCACTGCCTCGGAAGGTAGTGGAGGCCAATTCTCTGGATGCTTTCAAGAAGGAGCTAGATAGGTATCTTATGGATAGGGGAATCAAGGGATATGGGGACAAGGCAGGAACCGGGTATTGATAGTAATTGATCAGCCATGATCTCAAAATGGTGGTGCAGGCTCGAAGGGCCGAATGGTCTACTTCTGCACCTATTGTCTATTGTCTATTGTCATTTGATAAGATACTACACATGAGGCTGCTAACAAGATAAAATCCTATGATGTTATGAGAAAGATACTGGCATGGATAGAGGAATGGCTGACAGGCAGGAGGCAGTAAGTGGGAATTAATGGGGACCTTTTCTGGTTGCTACCAGTGACTAGTGGTGTTCCTCAGTGGTGATGTTGGGACCACTACTTTTCACATTGTTTGTCAATGATTTGATTAGTGGAATTGATGGATTTGTGGCAAAGTTTGTAGATGATACGAAGATCAGTGGAGAAGTAGCTAGAGCTGAGAAAGCAATACATTAGGTGTAGGACTTAGACAAATTGGAAGAATGGGCAAAAATGTGGCAGACAGCACACAGTGTTAGGAAATGTACAATAATGCATTCTGGTAAAAGAAGCAATAGTGTGAACTATTATCTAAGTAGGGAGAATGTTCAAACATCAAAGGTTCAGAGATGCAGTGAACTTAGGAGTTCTCGTGCAAGACTCCCAGAAGGTTAATTTATTGGTTAAGTCTATGATAAAGAAGGCAAATGCAATGTTGGCATTTATTTTAAGGGGAATAGAATATAAAATTAAGGAGATAATGCTGGGGCTTTATAAGACACTAGTCAGGCCACACTTGGAGTATTGTCAACAGTTTTGGGCCCCGTATCTCAGAAAAGATGTGTTGTCATTGGAGAGAGTCCAGGGGAGGCTCAAGAGGATGATTCCAGGAATGAAGGGGTTAACATATGAGGACTGTTTGGCAGCTTTCGGCTTGTACTCACTGGAATTTAGAAGAGTGCCGTGGGGATCTCATTGAAACCTATCGAATGTTGAAAGGAGTAGATAGGGAGGATGTTTCCTATGGTGGGAGTATCCAGAACTAAAGGGCACTGCCTCAAAATTGAGGGGAAACCCTTTAGAACAGAAGTGAGGGGGATTTTTTTAGCCACAGAGTAGTAAAGTAGAGGAATGCACTGCCACAGACTGTGGTGGTTTCCAAGTCTGTGGGTATATTTAAAGCAGAAGTTAATAGTTTCTTGATTGGTGAGTTCACCAAAGGATATTGCGAGAAGCCAGGTGTATGGGATTGAGTGGGATCTGGGATCAGCAATGATGGAATGGCAGAGCAGACTAAATGAGCTGAATGGCCTAGTTATGCTCCTATGTTTTCTGGTCATATGTTCTTATAAATCCACTAACTCTCACAGCTACTTTTTCCCACCCTGTTCCTTGTAAAAATGCCATCCCATTCTCTCAATTCCTCAATCTGCTTTCAGGATAAGGCTTTTCATTCCAGAACTAAGAGATGTCCTCCTTCTAGGAAAGGGGTTTCCCTTTCTCCATCAACACTGCCTTCAACCACTTCTCTTCCATTTCGTGCCCATCTGCCCACAACCCATCCTCACCTACCACCCCACCAGCCACGGCATGCAGCACATAATTTTCCATAACTCCTGC
The DNA here is from genome assembly GCF_048418815.1 of Hemitrygon akajei. NCBI lineage: Eukaryota > Metazoa > Chordata > Chondrichthyes > Myliobatiformes > Dasyatidae > Hemitrygon > Hemitrygon akajei. The sequence continues at coordinate 93,644,755 of NC_133139.1, read as the reverse complement.
CATCTCCAATGGGATCTCACCACCAAGCACATCTTCCGCTCTCCCCGACTTTCTGCTTTTCGCAGGAATCACTCCCTCGTCTATTCATCCCTCCCAAATGATCTCTCTGCTGGCACTAATTCTTGCAAGCAGAAGTAGTGCTACACTTGCCCCTACACCTCCTCCCTTACTCCTATTCAGGGCCCCAACCAGTCCTTCCAGGTGAGGTGACACTTCACCTGTGAGTCTGTTGGGGGTCATCTATTGTATTCGTCGATCCCTTTGTGGCCTTTTGTATATCAGTTTGAGACCCAACGTGGATTGGGAGACTGCTTTGCCGAGCACCTACACTCTATCTAGCAGAAAAAGCAGGATCTCCCATAGGCCACCCATTTTAACTACACTTCCCATTCCCATTCCAACACTTCAGTCCATTGCCTCCTCTACTGTTGTGATGAGGTCACACTCAGATTGGAGGAGTAACACCTTATATTCTGTCTGGGTAGCCTCCATCCTGATGGCATGAACATTGATTTCTCGAACTTCTGGTAATTTCCCTCTCTCACCTTATCTACTTGCATACCTGCTCATCACCCCCCTCTGGTGCTACTCACCCTTTTCTTTCTTCCATTGTCTTCAGTCCTCTCCTGTCAGGTTTTCCCTTCTCCAGCCCTGTATCTCTTTCATCCAACTTCTCAGCTCTTTATTTCAGCACCCCCGCCCCGGGTTTCACCTATCACCTTGTAATTCTTCCTCCACTCCACTCCACCTTCTATCTCTGACTCCTCATCTTTTTTCTCTTGTCCTGATGAAAGGTCTTGGGCTGAAATGTCGACTGTACTCTTTTCCATAGATGCAGCCTGGCCTGCTGAGTTCCTCCAGCATTTGTGTGTGTTGTTTGGATTTCCAGCATCTGCAGATTTTCTCGTTTGGGATTAGTGTTTGGGTGTTTTTGCTTTACTTCTTTGCTGAAGTGGCACAGCATTGTGGACTGAATAGCCTGTTTCTGTGCTGTACTGTTCTATGTACTCTGTGGACTTTGTGCTGGTTGTTAGCGCAAATACCACATTTCGCTGTGCAGAATATTTTGATGTACAGGTGATAAGTAAATTTGAATATTGCTCTTGAAACGTTATTCATCAGAAACTCATGTGAAGCACAAGCATCAACAGTAACCACCTTGGTCCATGATCTGTTCTTTACCTGTTGCCCAGTGATAAGAAGAATACTTGACTCTTTCCCATGAGCCAGCTGCCTGCAGATATGGTCCATGATTAGCAGTTCACTCCAGCAATTCTGGAGAAGTTTCATCTGATCATCAACCTGTTAAATACACAGTAAACAGTAAACAGCAAACATCAATTCAGAGATCAAGATTGAGGCTTCATTCATTCAGTTTTCCACTGCTCCCTAAAGTGTGCAACTGAAACCAACCCTGCCCTCCAAACTGTATTCTCCCAAGTATGGTAAAGAACACAAAAATGCCATGGGCTTGATTTGGTCAAACCCCACATGCGTTTGTATTGAATAGGTCAGCGGGTCTTGTGCTGCACATTAGGGGTTTGAACTGTTGTAGAATTATGGGGAATTGATGACATAGAGGGATTCTATCCCACATTCCAGAATTTTTGGGCAAACACTTTCCCATCTTATGAGACAGTGAGTTTATATCCTACATCCTCAGGGTTAAATATGTTCTGTTATTGCTACTAAGTATTTTAAATCTATGCTCCATGGATTTTAACACCTTGATGCACCCCCCTTTATTTTATCTAGGCTCTTCATATTTAATTGATTCTGTCCTTAAACACCAAAAAGGTAAACCTAAACTGTCCAGGGTTTCTTCATACCACTATTTTGCAATTTTTGGCAACACCTTCATACTCTCCTTCTTCCCCTCTTCCTCCCCCTTCTCTCTTTTTATTAATCTCCATTCTGGTCACCCTTCCACCCCTTCTCACCTACTCATCACATTCTTCTAGTTTCCTTTCTACCATCAATCACTGTCCTCTTCTATGAAATTTCTTCTTCTTCAGCCCTTTAATTCTTTCATTTTCTTAATTCATCTTCCAGTCCTACTTATCCACCTTCACTTCACCTTGTCTTCCCTATCATCTGATAGTTTTCGTTCTTTCCCTTCTTCCACCATCTTATTCTGGCTTCTGTCCCCTTCCTTTCCAGTCCAGATAAAGGAGCTTGACCCAAAACATTATTCTTCTCCTTAGAAGTTGAGAGAGGTAGATAGATGGCTGAAAGGTGACGGGTAAAGGTGACTGTTTTTTTTAAAAAATGATTGCGGCAAACAGGCTAGACTGCACAGGCGTGTGATGTAGCGTGCCAAAGGTTTAAAAAGGAGAGGAAGTTTCCAACGGTTACTTAAATCGCAGCAAGAGACGGAGAGGGAAGAGGTAAAAGAAGCTCGGAGGGAAGCTGTTTTTTTTTTAACTGATTGTGGCAAAGAGGCTAGACTGCGCAGACATGAGAAAGTTGGCCTTTGAGATCAGTGGGGGGATTTAAAAAGCGAGCAGAGGCTGAGTACAAGCTTCACTCCAGGTGAGGTAAGGCCGGGTAAGCTCCTTTAATTAATCTAATTAGTTTAGGAGTAGGTAATGGAGGCAGCAGTTAGGGCAGTTGAGTGCTCCGTTTGCAGTATGTGGGAAGTCAGGGCGAGCACTGCTGTCCCTGATGACTACACCTGCAAAAGGTGCATCCATCTGCAGCTCCTGACAAACCGAGTTAGGGAACTGGAGCTGGATGAACTTCGGATCATTCGGGAGGCAAAGGCAGAAATAGATAGGAGTTTCAGGGTGATAGTCACCCCTAGGAGTCAAGAGACAGGTAGTTGGGTGACTGTCAGGAGAGGGAAGGGGAATAGACAGGAAGAGCAGAGCATCCCTGTGGTCATTCCCATCAACAGTAAGTGTACCATTTTGGATACTGTTGGTGGGGATGAGCTACTAGGGACAAGTTGCAGTGGTTGCGTCTCTGGCACTGAGACTGGACCCTCAGCTCAGAAGAGAAGGAGGGAAAAGAGGAGAGCAGTAGTGATAGGGGATTAGATAGTTAGGGAGACAGATAGGAGGTTCTGTGGAAGAGATTGAGAATCCCGGATGGTCTGTTGTCTCCCTGGTGCCAGGGTCCGCGATATCTGGGATCGAGTTCTCAGTATTCTCAAGAGGGAGGGTGAGCAGCCGGAAGTCATGCTCCATGTAGGGACCAATGACGTGGGTAGGAAGAGTGAGGAGGTCCTGAAAGGTGAGTTTAGGGAGCTAGGTGCCAAGTTAAAGGACAGGACCTCCAGGATAGCAATCTCAGGATTGCTACCAGTGCCACGTGCCGTTGGGTTTAGTAGTGCAAATCAACACGTTGCTGAAGACATGGTGCAGGAGGGAGAGCTTCAGATTTATAGATAATTGGGCAGTTTTCCAGGGAAGGTGGGACATGTTCTAGTGGGATGGTTTACATCTGAACTGGAGGAGGACAAATATTCTTGCAGGTAGGTTTGCTAGAGAGGCTCCAGTGGATTTAAACTAGATACGAGGGGGGAGGGGAACCAGAGTGTAGGAACAGATGTATGGGAGAAGGAAGAAAAAGAAGACAGTAAAGTTCTTTGTACTGTTAGAGATAAACAGAGAGGAAGAGGTGGAGAATTTCTTAAATGCATTTATTTTAATGGTAGGAGCATTGTAAGAAAGGTGGATGAGCTTAGAGCATGGATTGATACCTGGAAATATGATGTTGTAGCTATTAGTGAAACATGGTTGCAGGTGGGGTGTGATTGGCAACTGGATTTCATTGCTTCAGGTGTGATAGAATCGGACGGACAAGAGGGGGAGGTGTCGCGTAGCTTGTCAGAGAAAATATTACAACTGTGCTCTGGCAGGATAGATTAGAGGGCTCGTCTAGGAAGACTGTTTGGGTGGAATTGAGAAATGGGAACGGTGTAGTAAAACTTATAGGGGTGTATTATAGACCACCTAATGGGGAGTGAGAATTGGAGGAGCAAATTTGCAAGGAGATAGCAATTATTTGTAGTAAGCACAGGGTTGTGATTGTGGGAGATTTTAATTTTCCACACACAGACTGGGAAGCCCATACTGTAAAAGGGATGGATGGTTTGGAGTTTGTAAAATGTGTGCAGGATAGTTTTCTGCAGCAATACATAGAGGTACCAACTAGAGAAGGGCAGTGTTGGATCTCCTGTTAGGGAATGAGATAGGTCAGGTGACGGAGGTATGTGTTGGGGTGCACCGGGTCCAGTAATCACAATGCTATTAGTTTCAATATAATTATGGAGAAGGATAGGACTGGACCCAGGGTTGAGATTTTTGATTGGAGAAAGGCCAACTTTCAGGAGATGCGAAAGGATTTAGAAGGAGTGGATTGGGACAATTTGTTTTATGGGAAGGATGTAATAGAGAAATGGAGGTCACTTAAAGGTGAAATTTTGAGGGTACAGAATATTTATGTTCCTGTTAAGTTGAAAGGAAAGGTTAAAAGTTTGAGAGAGCCATGGTTTTCAAGGGATATTGGAAACTTGGTTAGGAAAAAGAGAGATATATACAATAAATATAGGCAGCATGGAGTAAATGAGGTGCTTGAGGAATATAAAGAATGTAAGAAGAATCTTAAGAAAGAAATTAGAAAAGCTAAAAGAAGATATGAGGTTGCATTGGCAAGTAAGGTGAAAATAAATCTGAAGGGTTTCTACAGTTATATTAATCACAAAAGGATAGTGAGGGATAAAATTGGTCCCTTAGAGAATCAGAGTGGACAGCTATGTGTGGAGCCGAAAGAGATGGGGAGATTTTGAACAATTTCTTTTCTTCGGTATTCACGAAGGAGAAGGATATTGAATTGTGTAAGGTAAGGGAAACAAGTAGGGAAGTTATGGAAACTATGACGATTAAAGAGGAGGAAGTACTGGCGCTTTTAAGGAATATAAAAGTGGATAAATCTACGGATCCTGACAGGACATTCCCTTGGACCTTGAGGGAAGTTAGTGTAGAAATAGCAGGGGCTCTGACAGAAATATTTCAAATGTCATTAGAAACGGGGATGGTGCCGGAGGATTGGCGAATTGCTCATGTGGTCCCATTGTTTAAAAAGGGTTCTAAGAGTAAACCTAGCAATTATAGGCCTGTCAGTTTGACATCAGTGGTGGGTAAATTAATGGAAAGTATTCTTAGAGATGGTATATATAATTATTTGGATAGACAGGGTCTGATTAGGAACAGTCAGCATGGATTTGAGTGTGGAAGGTCATGTTTGAGAAATCTTATTGAATTTTTTGAAGAGGTTACGAGGAAAGTTGATGAAGGTGAAGCAGTAGATGTTGTCTATATGGACTTCAGTAAGGCCTTTGACAAGGTTCCGCACGGAAGGTTAGTTAGGAAGGTTCAATCGTTAGGTATCAGTATTGAAGTAGTAAAATGGATTCAACAGTGGCTGGATGGGAGATACCAGAGAGTAAGTGGTGGATAACTGTTTGTCAGTTTGGAGGCCGGTGACTAGTGGTGTGCCTCAGGGATCTGTACTGGGTCCAATGTTGTTTGTCATATACATTAATGATCTGGATGATGGGGTGGTAAATTGGATTAGTAAGTATGCAGATGATACTAAGGTAGGAGGTGTTGTGGATAATGAGGTGGGTTTTCAAAGCTTGCAGGGAGATTTATGCCGGTTAGAAGAATGGGCTGAACGTTGGCAGATGGAGTTTAATGCTGAGAAGTGTGAGGTTCTACATTTTGGCAAGAATAATCCAAATAGAACATACAGGGTAAATGGTAGGGCATTGAGGAATGCAGTGGAACAGAGAGATCTAGGAATAATGGTGCATAGTTCCCTGAAGGTGGAGTCTCATGTAGATAGGGTGGTGAAGAAGGCTTTTGGAACGCTGGCCTTTATAAATCAGAGCATTGAGTACAGAAGTTGGGATGTAATGTTAAAATTGTACAAGGCATTGGTAAGGCCAAATTTGGAATATTGTGTACAGTTCTGGTCACCGAATTATAGGAAAGATATCAATAAATTAGAGAGAGTGCAGAGACGATTTACTAGGATGTTACCTGGGTTTCAGCACTTAAGTTACAGAGAAAGGTTGAACAAGTTAGGTCTCTATTCATTGGAGCGTAGAAGGTTGAGGGGGGATTTGATCGAGGTATTTAAAATTTTGAGAGGGATAGATAGAATAGACGTGAATAGGCTGTTTCCATTGAGAGTAGGGGAGATTTAAACGAGAGGACATGATTTGAGAGTTAGGGGGCAAAAGTTTAAGGGTAACATGAGGGGGTTTTTCTTTACTCAGAGAGTGGTAGCTGTGTGGAACGAGCTTCCAGTAGAAGTGGTAGAGGCAGGTTTGGTATTGTCATTTAAAGTAATATTGGATATGTATATGGACAGGAAAGGAATGGAGGGTTATGGGCTGAGTGCGGGTCAGTGGGCCTAGGTGAGAGTAAGCGTTTGGCACGGACTAGAATGGCCGAGATGGCCTGTTTCCGTGCTGTAATTGTTATATGGTTATATGGTTAAAGGGTTACCATGGGGTGCAGGATTAAGGTTACTGACCAAATCAACTTGATCTCTCATCATCTTGTAGTTGTATAAGATGATGAGAGGCATTGATCATGTAGATAGTAGAAGCTTTTTCCCAGGGTTGAAATGGCTTTTACGAGAGGGCACACTTTTAAGGCGCATGGAAGTAGGAACAGAGGAGATGTCAGGGGTAAGTTTTTTTATCCAGAGTGTGGTAAGCGTATTGAAGGGACTGCCGGCGATGATGGTGGAGGTGGATACGATAGCGCCTTTTAAGAGACTCCTGGACAGGTACCTGGAGTTCAGAAAAATAGAGGCCTATGGGTAACCATAGGTAATTTCTAAGATAAGGACATGTTTGGCACAGCTTTGTGAGCTAAAGGGGATGCATTGTGTTGTAGGTTTTCTATGTTTTTATGTTTCTATCTTGCTGAATGGTGGGATGGGCTTAAGAGCCATGAGGTATTCTCCATCTCCTAATACACATGTCCTTAAGAGTCAGACAGTCACCTGACCTCAGACTGAATGAATAACAAGCTGTCTGTCTCCACTTGCCCCATCAGACTCTAGTCCCTGTAGGAAGAGTTGCTCACACAATACTGCCCACTGCTGAATAATTATTTTAATTGGCATTTCGATGACAAACCTCCACCATTTTTTCACCGACTCTATGAAATTGGACAGTGGGCAGGGGAGCCGAAGGAAGCAGGATGGGATGCTGACTGATGTATTACAGGGGCTTTTCCTGAATGGCTCTCCCTGGATTAGTAAGGAAGTTAGAGACACGTTCAGGCATCCACACCACACAAGTGTCCCGTCAGAAAATGTGGGCATTTTCCTGTCATTTTCCGTGCACAGTGTTTTGTGTTTCCATCATCCTGTTTGACACAATCTCTCAAACACATTCAGTGCTAAACAAAAGAGCCAACAAGTCACAGAGAATAATGAGAGTACTGTCAGTAAACAAGTCCTTAGTGTTCTAACGTGTAACAGTCTGGCAGAACTTTGCAACAGGAAATCAGTGCATTGTTTACAGAGAAAGCACGTGTAGAAATGTCGCTGATAAATCTTGCAGCGTTTTGTCCTGTTTCTCCTATCCCTTTCCAATGATAACAATCATTCAGCCTTGAGCATCAATTAACAAAGTAATGTTCACACTCTGCCTGATGTATAAAGCAATATTCACTAGCAAAAAGTACTCTTACTCAAGCTCTGGGCAATACAGGATCTACCGAAAATATCTCCCATCTGCCAAGCAGTGAACAATGCAAGGTTTTGATCACAGTACTGGCTTCATGGGCAACAGATAATGGAAGTTTTATGCAGCACTTTTCTAGACATGGAGAAAGAACAATGTCCACTCAGTAGCCACTTTATTACGTACACATGTACAACTGCTCTTTATGCAAATATCTAAACAGCCTATCATGTGGAAACAACTCAACGCATAAAAGCTTGCAGACATGGTCAAGAGGTTCAGTTGTTGTTCAGACCAAACATCAGAATAGGGAAGAAATGGGATCTAAGTGAAATTGACCGTGGAATGATTGTTAGTACCAAACAGAGTGGTTTGATTATCACAGAAACTGCTGATCTCCTGGGATTTTCATGAACAACAGTCTCTGGAGTTTACAGAGAATGGTGTGTAAAAAAAATAAATCCATTGAGCAGCAGTTCTGTGGGTGAAAACACCTTGTTAATGAGAGTCAGAGGAAAGCAGCCAGAGTGGTTCAAGCTGACAGGAAGGCAACAGTAGTTCAAATAACCATGCACTACAACAATAGTGTGCAGAAGAGCAATATAGAAACATAGAAAACCTACAACACAATGCGGGCTCTTCAGCCCACAAAGTTGTGCCGAACATGTCCCTATGTTTTTTCTCTCAGAAATTACTAGGCTTACCTATAGCCCTCTATTTTACTAAGCTCCATGCACCTATCTAAAAGCCTCTTAAAAGACCCTATCATATCCGCCTCCACCACCGTTGCCGGCAGCCCATTCCACACACTCACCACTCCCTGAGTAAAAAACTTACCCTGACATCTCCTCTGTACCTACTCCCCAGCACCTTAAACCTGTGTCCTCTTGTGGCAACTATTTCAGCCCTGGGAAAAAGCCTCTGACTATCCACATGATCAATGCCTCTCATCATCTTGTACACCTCTATCAGGTTACCTCTCATCCTCCTTCGCTCCAAGGAGAAAAGGCCGAGTTCACTCATCCACAGGGGTACTCTCTAGTACCTGACTCTTCCCCTTCCCTTTCCTGACTGTGACCCATTTGTCCGTCTCCCGTGACCCAGTGTGACCACCTGCCTATCACTCATCTCTATCAACTCCTCACTCTCCCTGACCAGGCGAAGGTCATCGACCTGCATCTCCAGTTCCCTAACTTGGTCCCTCAGGAGCTGCAGCTCGACACACCTGGTGCAGGTATGGCCATCCGGGAGGCTGGGAGATTCCAAGAGCCCCCCACATCTGGCACCGAGCACAGAAAACCGGCCTCACACACATACTTCTTACCTCACCTTGTCCTTTTACCGCCTAAGCCCATTGAGCCAAAGTCCTACCACTCTGCTGCCCGCTGGATATGGCAGTCTGCTTTTTAAACCTTTCACTCTCTACTGGCTGACGTCACACGCCTGTGCAGTCTCGCCTCTTTTAAACCCGAGTAGTAAAAAACTCCTTTCGTTCCGAAAAATCATCAGTTCACTCGCAGCCTTCTTGCTCCAAATTTTAAAAAATGTTGAATCTTGAAGTGGATAGGCTACAGCAGCAGAAGACCATGAACGAACACTGAGTGGTCACTTTATTAGATACAGGAGGTTCCTGTTAAAAGTAGCTACTGAGTGTAAGTGGTTAAACAACAGTCCAGATTTTCAGATTCCAGATGATGCACGTTGCTTAGAGAGCACACTGGACATAGCCCAGGGATCTAGATTCTCAATAAGTGACCACTACCCACTACACAGTTCTGGTACTACATTCCTTTGCTTGGAACAATGAAGACCCATTGATCCATGTCCACTTGCCATCCATAACACAAGGGCAAAATATGTTCCCTTGCTCCCAGTCATTCTTCAGTTACACCTGTTACCCTTTCACTCTCTTCTGCAGCTCCGCACAAAGTGCAGGTACTACGTCAGACTGACACCCAATTTCCACCTGTGTCTCCCCTTACACTGTAGCTCTCTATTCCCATTTACCTCACAAATTCCTTCTCTTCCCTTGCTTCTGCACCACCAACAGAGTGCAAGTATTTACTTCCAATTACCTATTTACACCATATTCCCCTTCCAGTCCCTCCACCTCTACACAGTGGAGGTACAGCACACCTCATATCCTGTCTATCTTACACATGTCAACCCTTACTACTTGTTCTCTCTCATCCCCCCCCCACAAAGTGTACTGGAATGTAGGAAGTTGCAGAGAGAAGTGGATTCAGCCCAATACATCACAGGCACGTTCCTGTCCAACATCGGTAGCATCTTCATGGGGTGCTACCTCATGAATGCAACATCCATTATCAAAGATAGCCACTATCTGGGCCATGCTACCTTCTCACAGATACCATCATACAGGAGGTACAAAAGCCCAAAGGTCCACACAACCCTGTTCAAGATCAGTTGAACTATTTGGTTCTTGAATCAACTGGCACAACCCTAATTGCTACCTCAGTATACTAACATGGTGACCACACTTGGCACTACAATGGACTGTTTTTGTTCTAATTGTGTTTCCTCTTGTAAAAGTTATGTATGATTTATGTTTAATTCCTGTTCATTGTGTGAATACTAATTATATGATGCCATGTACCCGAAATGTTGCTACATCTAATGTCTTTGAACAGAAAATCCTACAAAAGGGAGTAGGTTTGGCCCAGCACATGTTGGGTAAAGTCCTCCCAATCACTGAGCACATCTACATGAAGTACTGTTGTAGAAAAGCAGCATACATATCAAAGATCCTCACCACCCAAGCCATTCTCTTTTCTCGTTGCTACTATCAGGTAAAAGTACAAGAGCCTCAGGACTTGCACCATCAGATTCAAGAACAGTTGCAACCCCTCAACCATTAGGCTCTTAAACAAAAGCGGATAAGTACACCTGTATCCCACAACCAATGATTTCAAAAAATAAAAAAATAAGAAAAATAAAAAGAAGCCATTACATTAACCATCCAAGTTTGTACATAAGCTGCAACTTATCTCAATGTTGTCTTTAACTCACGCGCTGAACCCACACCACCTTCTGAATGTCACTCAAAATCAATCTCAAACAAAAAGACTCCCCCACGGGAGTATTGTTCCTTCCTCCTTGAAGCCATTCATCTGCACAAAGCACCTTGTGCAACAGGGATGGCATCCTCAGCCATGTTCCCTCGTGTCTTCTCCCAGCTCCCCCCAAAAAGACCTCGACCTACACCAGTGTCCGTCCAAAAACCTCTCTGTCCAGCATTCTCTAGAACCTTCTCCCAATCCCACCATCCTGATTGGATGACACTATATTCCTAATAATGAACACCACAACCCCTTATCATTAGCTCAAACCCAAACATGGCTGAAAGCAGAACTGACTGCTCTTACAGAACTGCTAAAATTAAATACCTACCAATTGGCAGTAAAAATCTTAACCAGGGTGTTGTAGTCAGCGTTCTATAGATTTGCTGAGTAGGTCCACAAGAAAATGAATCTGAGGGTTGTATATGGTGACATTCAGTATAAGTACTCTGATAACAAATTTACTTTGACTTGATGTAAGTTTTATATTGCACACACACTCATGACAATAAGCTCAACTTTGACACTGACTGTAGCAATCCATTCACTCACACTGACCTTCCCTTCCACTCCCTCCTACTGTCATCCCAACATTGCTCAGGTACTTCACAATGACTCCAGTCACACTTGCTACCCTCTTCACTGTCCCCACACAGCACAAGTATTACATTTCGCTCATCTGGATAATACAAGGCCATGACTATCAAACATTGCACAATATGGCTACACAGTGCTTGGGTGTGGACTCACTATGACCCAGGATTGATATTTAGAGATTATGCCACCCAAAAACCTGAGGCTGTTCACCCTTTCCACTGCTGACCCCTCAATGAGAACTAATATGTGTTGTTGCAATGTCTCCATTCATTTATCATACCTGGGATGACATATTATTCTTTAAATGCAGCTGTTTGATGAATGGACATTAAACTGTTCTCTAAGTGCCTCTACTCCATTGAAGTGGGTTCTCAGTGTAAGTCATAGGCCTTGTGTGAACTCTATTGAATCCCATAGTGATCATTAGGGATATACATTGATCAAAGAAGCAAAACCCTGCAGATGTTGTAAATCTGAAATTCAGATAGACATTGCTGGAAATTCTTGGGCTTAAAGTGGAAAATATTCCACCATACGCAGCCACTGCACAAATCTGGATTCTGGGACGCTTGGAAAATATTCATGGGTGTGAATTCTCAGTCACTGGTCTTCATAGGTTTTACAGAGTTCAAAAAATTTTTCTCTCCACAGATGGTGTTGTCTTATTTTTATTTTGGATGTCCATCCATTCCTGGATTCCATAGAAGAAAAGGCTCTTAACTTCCAGGTAACTCAGTGAATGTAAAGAACCAATGAAGCCGCTTGTCCTCACTGAACAATAGAAACTAGCATTCCCATAAGCATACCTGTTGCAAGAGTGTATTTGAGGATGATATTTTTAAAAATATATTTAGAGCTAACTGAACGGTGACAGACCCTCTGACCCAACAAGACTGTGCTGCCCAGTTACACCCTGTGACCAATGAACCTACAAAATGTATTTGGAATGGTGTGAAGAAACCCATGTGGTCATGGGGAGAACGTATAATCTCCTTAAAAATAGTGGCAGAATTGAACCTGTGTCACTGATGTTGTAATACTGTTCCACTTACTGCTAAGCTGCATGCCACCCCGATGGTTTGACTCACTTCATGACTAATCAAAGTCTTTGAACTGAGTATAAGCCAAATGACACAGTGTGATAGAACACTCTCCCCTTGCCTGAATGAGTGCAACTCCAAAAACATTGGAAAAATTCAATAACATCCCAGTACAATGCAGCCCTCATTTGGTTTCCCATGCACTGTGGTCACTTGCCAAGGGTTCTTCAACATCACCTCGCAAAACTGTCTCTGATCTGAGGAACAACAGAAGATGCAGAAGTACCAATGACTTGTCAAGGATCCGAGGACAGAACCTCAGAATATAGGGACGCCCATTTAAAACTGAGATGAAAAATTCCTTCAGCTAGAGACTGACAAATCAGTGGAATTTGCTGCACAGAAGTGCAAGCTATTGGGTGTATTTAAGACAGGAATTGATAGGTTTTTGATTGGTAAGGGAGTTAAGAGTATGGACAGAAGGAAGGAGAATGTGGACGTAAAAACCAGCCATCACTGAATGACGAAGTGGACTCAATGGATCAAATGGTCTAATTTGGTTCCTACATCTTATGGCTGCAGATTCACACACTATCCTGGCTTGGAAATACGCTATTGCTCGTTCAATACTCATGGATCCAAATGATGGAACTCCCTATCTAATGGCACCATGAAAGCAATTTGATTGGATGAATTGCTGATATTTTGAAGGAGGAAAACCACTAATTTTTTGAGGGATGTGCAGTATGTATGGCCTTGGCAGCAATGACCACATATAGACAATAAATAACCCCCGATTCCTGGTAAATGTCAGTTAATTCCACCAGTTCTTGTGCATCACTTGGTTTGCGGTACATCCTAGCTGTCATTAAGCCTGGTATGGAGACTTCAATGCACAGGATTGCAAGGAGCTGAAGAGGGTTGTACACTCAGCCAGTTCCTTAACTAGCTTTCCTCCCATGAAGACATTTTCAAGATGCAATGCCTCAAGAGGTTGGTGTTCATTATTGGGGACCCTCACCATCCAGGACATGCCTCTTCTCATTGCTGCCATCGGGGAGGTGTTACTGGAGCCTGAAGACACACACTCAATGTTTTAAGAACAGCTTATTCCTCTCCACCATCAGATTACTGAACAGACCATAAATCTGTGGACTCTCTTTTGTGAAGTTCAGTTCTGAAAGCTATATGCTTACTTTTATTGTTTACATGATTGTTCTTTTTCTCTTTCTGCACATTTCTACACAGTCTCCTTGTTTTAATGGGCTCTATGGGGTTTCCTTGTTTCGTGGCTGCCTGTAAGGAGATGAATCTCAAGACTGTAAAAGTAAATACTGATAATAAATTTACTTTGAAATTTGATCTACCTCACTTGTTATTCTCTTTTTACACTAATTATTTTTATATTTCCTTTTTGTAATTTTTATGTATCGCACTGGAGTGCTGCCGTAAAACAAATTTCATGACATATGGCTGTGAAAATAAAACTTGATTCTAATTCTGATTCAGAGAAGTATACCAGGCAGAAACAGAATCAGTTTTCTCTTCACTAACGTTTGGAGAAGAGTGCTGTAAACATTAGCCTTACATTGGAAAGTGCGTTCAGTGGCAGCCTGGTGATAAAAAGACAGCATGAAGCAAAGAGATTCTCCGTTCTCGGGAAAAACAGGACGCTACATCCTGTTTATTTGCATTGTAAGGGCAGTTCCTGAGAGGAGACAAGGCACCATCCAGTACTGAGCAGATGAACCCTCAACAAGGAATGCACTTCCTGTTATAACTCACTTCCGCAGCTTCCCTACAACATATAACTACTGCTTCCTAACTTCCCAAAAGAACAATGGTTGACAGACGACTGGATTTTGATTTGGTTTGTTAAGGATATCACTGTTACAGATCACTGATAGCAATAACTTCCATTCATATCACACCTTATGAGTAGCAAAACTCCGTTCACAACAAATTCATTACTTGACTCTGAGCCACGGAAGATGATTAAGAGCACTATCTGAAAGGTTTGACCAGGGCAAATGGATCAAGAGAGGTCAGATTGGAGGGGCTTGGGAATTTTGGATGTGGATAGGATATTTCTAATAGCAGAGTGATCTAGGTCAAGAGGGCAGAGCCTCAGAATAGAAGGAAATACCTTTAGAACAGAGATGAGGAGGATTTTTTTTAGCCAGAAGGTAGTGAATCTGTGGAATTCATTGCCACAGATGACTGTGGAGGCCAAGTCATTGGAAATATTTAAAGCAGAGTTTGATAGGTTGTTGATTAATAAGGATTGTCAAAGGACTTGGGGAGAAGGCAGGAGAATGGGGTTGAGAGGGATAATAAATCAGCTGTGATGGGATGGGAAAGCTGTTTCAATGAGCTGAATGGCCTAATTCAGCTCCTCTGCCTAATGGTGCCTTGATACAGATCTATATTGAAGTTTATTTACCACATGTACGTCGAAAAATACAGTGAGATGCATTATTTGCAGTAACAACCAGCACATCCAAGGATGTAAGAACATAAGAAAATAAGAAATAGGAGCAGGAGTAGACCATCTGACCCGTCAAACCTGCTCTGCCATTCAATAAGATCATGGTTGATCTGGCCATGTACTCATCTCCACCTACCTGTCTTTTACCCATAGCCTCTAATTCCCCCTGTGTGCTGGGGGATGCCCATCAGTATTGTCGCACATTCCAGTGCAACTATGGCATGTCTATAATGCTTAGCAGAATAACAAAGGACACACCGAAGCAAAGCATACTAAGCAACAAAGCAATAACAGATTGAATTTAGGTGCTGAGAGGTAATGTTGCAGCTTTATAGGACCCTGGTCAGATCCCACTTGGAGTACTGTGCTCAGTTCTGGTCGTCTCACTACAGGAAGGACATGGAAGCCATAGAAAGAGTGCAGAGGAAATTTACAAGGATGTTGTCTGGATTGGGGAGCATGCCTTATGCGAATAGGTTGAGTGAACTCGGCCTTTTCTCCTTGAAACGATGGAGGATGAGAGGTGACTTGATAGAGGTGTACAAGATAATGAGAGGCATTGATTGTGTGGATAGTCAGAGGCTTTTCCCCAGGGCTAAAATGGTTAGCATGAGAGGGCATCGTTTTAAGGTGCTTGGAAGAAGGTACAGAGGAGATGTCAGGGGTAATATTTTTACGCAGAGAGTGGTGAGTGCGTGGAATGGGCTGCCGTCGGCAGTGGTGGAGACGGAAATGATAGGGTCTTTTAAGAGATTCCTGGATGGCTACATGGAGCTTAGAAGAATAGAGGACTATGGGTAAAGACTAGGGAGTTCTAAGGGCATGTTTGGCAGTAGTATTTTTTTACACAGAGAATGGTTAGTGTGTGGAAGACTTGCTGGGGTGGTGATAGTGGCATATTAATTATGTGCATTTAAAAAAATCTAAGAAGGGAACATGGATGCTAAAAAAAATGGAGGGCAATGTAGGAGGGAAAGGTTAGATTGAACTTAGGGTAGGTTAAAATGTCAGCACAGCATCGTGGGCTGAAGAGCCTGTATTGAGCTGTAATGTTCTCAGCTCTATAACACTGACAGAAATTACCATTATAAACTGTGTAATTTCCTTAGAGATTATTTTGTACGTTGAATTCTTCTAACAATCATTGGGATTAGTAATTGCATTATCTGATGCTCTGTGCCTATGATGCTTCAGTAAGTTTTTCATTGCACCGGTACATAAATTACTTGTACATATACAATAAATTTAACTTTGAATTTGTGTTTAGATCCATGACTTAACTTCCTATTCTTCTCCCTGCATCCGCTTAGAATTTGAGTTATCAGAAACCTCTCAGTCTCAGATTTTAAATTAACAATTGATTGGGCTTCAATTATTACTTGCAGGGAAGTGTTCCAAATTGCCACTGCACACTATTTGTCAAGCAAACCTCACCTTCTAGAGTCTTAGACACACAGTCCGGAAACAGATTCTTTGGCCCACTGAGTCCACACCAATCCTAATGATTCCTCTCCATATTTCCATCAACTCCCTCCAGAATGCACCCCTCAAATTCACATCAAAAACAATTCACAATGGCCAATTACACAGCCAACTTACATGCTTTTGGAATATAGGAGGAAACCGGAACACCCAGAAGAAATGTTTGTGGTCAGAAGGGGAATATGCAAACTCCACACCAGCAGTGCTGGAGGTTAAGATTGAATCTGGGTCTCTGGAGCTGTTAGACAGTAGCCTTGCTAGCTACATCTCTGTGCTGCTTTGGAGGCCCAGCTCTAATTTTAAAAATAGAGCCCTTGGACTCGAGTGAAGTATACAGTCATAGAGTACTACAGCACAGAAACAGGTTTTTTGGACTGTGCTGACCTTCTATTTCTGCTGTTTCATCTCCCCTGTACCTAAACCATAGCCCTCTATACTGCTATTATCCATATATAGTATCAAACCAAAGTTCTCTTAAATGTCTGTCCTTACATAGTCTGCTATATGTTACTCCAGAAAGGTGTTACCCAGCCAATCATTTCCAGGACAGTTAGGGGTAAACTTCTCCTTGTCAGTAGTCTTTGCATTTGAAGAACAATATGAGGTTAATTTCATGAAAATTCTTTGGGATTGTGCATTACCTTCAGTTCCTTGAAGTAGATACTACTTCTGGCCCACTCCACCAAGGAGAACAAGGTCTGGTCAGCCATCTTGCACATAATTCCAAAGGTGTTGAGCCTCTCGTGCTTTCCTCTGGAGGTCTGCTCTTGCTGCAGATAGTTTAAGATCTTCGCCTGGACCTGCGCCTCATCTGGCTCACATTTCACTAGCTCTTGCATCAACTGGGGCACTGTTGTGCTTGAGTTGGGCCTGTAGGCCATAATGTATGGGTTGCCAAGCAATGACTCCTGGGAGCCTGAGTAACTGGGGTCCATGTGCTCCGACTTGACATGACAGCCCGGGAAGGGGCTGCAGAGCTGATACCCTGAAATGGTGCCATGAGGTGCAACTGACATACTGACCGGCAAAGAGCCAATGGGGCTCCCATCCTGGTCTCCCATTGAAGATGGTAGGCCATTGTAGCTTAACGATAAGCACCTAGATACTGAGTGCAGACTTTCACTGCTGACTGGTCCACTCAGATCTGTTGGAACACTTTGCATCACGTATGTGGTGGGGTCCAATTTAACTCTGTTTCCATAGACAAGAGCCTTCTTCTGTTGCTTTAACGCCCTGTCTTGCTTGTACAAAGGTCCAAATTTATTGCGGCCACCTCTCATACGATCTGCCCTCACGGCTGTAAGAGGAAGTGTAACCAGTTAGGGCACAGGTAAATACAGATGTAAATACTGTTGGAGCCTTATCTTCAGCTTCCACTAAGCCCTTTATGGAATTTACATCCTAAACCTCTTCAGTTTCTTTTTCATATTTAACAGTATAGCAGTTAAACCAATGAAACAAAATCCTTACATAAGAAAGTTAATACACATTTTGAGGATGGCTTAATTGATATATGGAGGGATCTTTCCCCGACAGAAGGGATAACACTCATTATTCTGCTCCCCATTCTGTATATACAAGAATAGACTATTTCATAACATTTTGAAAAGACAAAGACAAAATAAACACCTGTGGAATTGGGACAATAGATATAAGTGACCATGCACTTATATATTTATCTGTTGATTTTGACCTACAACCAAAGAATACTATTTGGAAACTAAATTTAAGTCTACTCAATGATCCGTACTTTAAGGAACAAATTAAAAAAGAAATTGGTCTCTACTCAGAATTTAATGATAATGGAGAGGTTTCACCTCCCATTTTATGGGATACTCTGAAGGCTGTCTTAAGTGGGAAAATTATAGCGATATCTTCATATAAGAAAAAATAAGGAATAAAACATTAGAGATTACAAAATAGGCTGAAGGAACTAGAGAAAAAAATCAAATTGAATTTGGCACAAGTTCAATTTGGCACATTAGGGGAAATCCAAAAAAAATAGGAATGAAATTAATAGTTTGGCTACGCAAGAATTCAGGAAAAATTCAATGTTTCTGAAACAGAGACATTATGAAAGTGGATCAAAGTCTATGAAAATGCTGGTGTGGAAACTGAAAAAAAAGATAGCAGAAAATACAATTCATAGAATTAGGGACCCAAGAACAAAAATGATATAAAATAAGCTAAGTGAAATTCAAGAAGCTTTTGAAGTGTTTTACAAAATTCTATATTCTAATGTTCCAGGGGGAAGCATAATCCAAATTGACACCTTCTTGAATTCTCTAGAGTTACCCACTTTAAGCGAAGAACAAAATAGAACGATGACTGCTGACATAACTGAAGTTGAAGTAAAAGCTGCAATTAGTAGGCTTAAATTAAGCAAGTCACCAGGATCAGATGGGTATATGGCAGAGTGGTACAAAGAATTTAAAAATGAGTTAATTCCTGTTTTACTCCCCACACTGAACTGGGCTCAAAAAAAGGCACAAATGCCACCCAGTTGGAAGGAAGCGATAATCTCAGCTATACCGAAAGAAGGCAAGGATAAAATGGAATGCGGGTCATTTAGACCAATATCCATTCTTAATGTAGATCATAGATTATTTACCTCCATTATGGCCAAACCATTAGAGGAGTTTCTACCCATACTGATACGTAATGATCAGACAGATTTTATACGACAACACAAAATACAAGACAATATACCAAGGACACTTCACATTATGGATCATACACAAAAAAATAAAATCGCAGCAATAGTGATAAGTATGGATGCTGAAAAGGCATTTGATTTAGTTAATTGGAATTTTTACATAGAGTTTTACATAGATTTGGTTTCCAAGACAAAATTATTAAAACTATACAGACACTATATGACAACCCTACTGCTAGGATTAAAATCAATGGATATTTATCAAATAGTCTTACCCTAGAAAGGGGCACGAAACAGGGTGGTGCATGGTCACTACTTCTCCTCGCATTATATCTGGAACCATTAGCTCAATACATCAGACAAAATGAAGATATCAGGGGAATTACTATTAAAGGGACAGAGCATAAATTGGCTTGTGACGCGGATGACATTTTGATCTATCTAGGGCAACCAACATACTCTTTACCTAAATTGATGCAATCCTTTGAACAATATGGTCAATTATCAGGATACAGGATCAACATAGATAAAACCCAATTACTTTCATATTACTATAGCTCACCAAGAGAAATTGAAAGTAGATATCCCTGGGAATGGCAAGCAGAGTCTTTCAAATATTTGGGCATCATTATGCCAAAAGATTTGGCAAAATTAACCGAATGTAATTATCAGCCTTTATATTAAAAAATTAAGGAAGATATGGCAAGATGGAACCTGATTCCATTTTTCAGTCTCAGTTCAAGGATTGAGTCTATTAAATATCCCCCTCTATTAAACAGCCCAGACTGTTATATCTTTCAGACCCTACCAATAGAGATTAATCAAAAGCAATTCAATGAATGGAACAAGATGTTATCAAGGTATATTTGGCAGGGTAAAAGGCCTAGAGTTCGTCTAAAAACTTAGCAATTAGTAAAGGAAAAGAGGGGGATGGGGCTTGCCTTTTCTTAGAGATTATTATTTTGCAGCACAGTTGAGAGCTGTGATATGTTGGTGCAACCCATCATATGACACTCAATGGAAAAACATTGAGGAGTGGGTACTTCCCATCCCCAACAAGCAATTTTGGCTGATAACAACCTGCAAAGGTACATAAATACTATTGATAAGCCATGGGTGAAATTGACTCTTAAAATATGGAAAACTGCTATAAAAGAATATAATCTAGAGGGAGATATTGCAATTCTTAAATGGTGTGCATATGACTCGGATTTTACACCAAATAAATTGGATGCAAGATTTAAGGACTGGACCTCTAAAGGAATAACAGTTCTTTGCAATATAATGAAAGAAAGAACACTGTTCAGTTTTGAAATGCTGAAAGAGAAACACTTATTAGAAAAACAAGATTTTTATTGGTATTTACAGATGTGACAATATGTTAATAAGACGCTTAAAAATGTAACCAAGGCAAGTACCGTATATGCTTGATAGAGCTATTTCGAAAAGCATATAATTCAGATAACGGTAGTAGAATCATTTCAAGCATGTATAAGGGGTTGTCAAATCTTAAAACACATTCAACTTCATACATTAAAACAAAATGGGAGAAGGAAGGAGGGATAATTATATCTGAGGAAGAATGGACAATAATATGGAGGTATCAATGGAAGTGTACCAGTTCACAGAAATGGAGGGTGTTTGGATGGAAAAACTTGATAAGATATTTTATTACACCCTGTCAGAAATCCCATTATGATAGTAACCTCCCTGTTTGCTGGAGAAATTGTGGAAATCAAAATGTAAATCATTATCATATTTTTTGGGACTGCCCTGTTATCAAAGACTATTGGAGGGGGATACACAATGCCCTACAAGACATCTTTAAATGTGAAATACCCAAGAATATAGTCTGTTCTTGATCTTCAGTCTTTAGAGCTAATCCCACAATCCCAGTAGAGGTGGTGGATCAGTTGGGATTGGATGTATGGAGTCAGACATTAGGTAGAACACTGACAACATTGATCTAAGGTGGGATTTTGACTAAGCAGTGTTCAATCATGATCCCACAGATGGCAGCTTCAACTATTGGTTCTTCAGGTAAACTTATACCTCAAAAGTCTGAATCAATGTTCCTCATATATATAGAGCAGGACTGCATCAGTACAACAGCACATTATCAGTAAGGCAAAATGAACCTGTCTCATGGTGGTCTAAAGCAGCCCAGATTCTGTTAGAGAATTCCAGAAAGAAAAGTAGGAAAAAGAAGGAATGATCTGCCACATAATCCCACAAACTGTGAGATAAATGAGGAAAAAAATGTTCCCTTAGTTTATGGATATCTTGTACTATCTAACATTTGAGGCCAGATGTCTGCTTATGTTACGTTCTTTTAACATATGATTAATACTCAGTCTATTCCTTTATAAGTACCTAAGTCACCCGAACCAGAGGAGCTGCACCCTAGGGTTCTGAAAGAGGTAGCGTTAGAGATTGTGGTGGCATTAGAAATGATCTTTCAAAAATCATTGCACTCTGGCATGGTGCCAGAGGACAGGAAAACTGCAAATATTACTCCATTCTTTAAGAAAGGAGGAAGACAGCTGAAAGGAAATTATAGACTAGTTAGCCTGACCTCAGTGGTTGGGAAAATGTTAGAATTAATTGTTAAGGATGAGATGATGCAGTACTTGGTAACACAGGACAAGATAGTACAAAGCCAGCATGATCTCCTTCAGAGAAAATCCTGCCTGATGAACCTTCTGGAATTCTTTAAGGAGATTACAAGTAGGATATATAAAGGGGATGTAGTGGATGTTGTATATTTGGACTTTCAGAGGGCACAAGGTGTCACACATGAATCTGCTTGCCAAGTTAAGAACCCATGATATTACAGGAAAATTACTAACATGATTAGAAAAACTGGCTGATTGGTAGAAGTCAGTGAGTGGGAATAAAAACAACCTTTTCTGGTTGGCTGCCAGTGACTAGTGGTGTTCTGCGGGGGTCAGTGTTAGGACCGCTTCTTTTTGTGCTGTATATAAATGATATAGATGATGGAATAGATGGCTTTGTTGCCAAGTTTACAGATGATACGAAGATTGGTGGAGGTTTCAGGTAGTGTTGAGGAAATAGGTAGGATGCAGATGGACTTAGATTAGGAGAATGAGCAAAAAGGTGGCAAATGAAACACAATGTTGGAAAATGTATGGTCAATAACTTTAGTAGTAGAAATAAAGGAGCCAACTATTTTCTAATTGGGGAGAAAATCCAGGAATCTGAGATGCAGAGCTACTTGGGAGTCCTTGTGCAGAACACCCTGAAGGTTAACTTGTAGGTTGAGTCGGTAGTGAGGAAGGCAAATGCCATGTTAGCATTCATTTCAAGAGGTCTAAAATACAAGAGCAAGGATGTGATACTGAGGCTTTATAAGGCACTGGTGAGGCCTCACCTTGAATATTATAACAGTTTTGGGCCCTGCATTTTAGAAAAGATGTGCTGGCATTGGAGAGGGTCCAGAGAAGGTTTACAAGGATGATTCTAGGAATGAAAGGGTTATCATATGAGGAACGTTTGATGGCTGTGGGTCTGTACTTGCAGGAATTTAGAAGGATAAGGGGAGATCTCATTGAAACCTTTTGAATGTTGAAAGGCCTAGACAGTAGATGTGGAAAGGATTTTTCTCATGATGGGAGTGTCTAGGACAAGAGGGCACAGGCACAGGATAGAGGATTGCCCTTTCAAAACAGAGATATGGTGAAATTTCTTTAGCCAAATGGGTGGGAAATTTGTGGAATTTGTTGCCACATGCAGCTATGGAGGCCAAGTCACTGGGTGTATTTATGAATGAATGAAATTAATTTATTTTGTTCAATACAAACATAACAAAAAGCATCATTTACAACGATGATTTCATTGGACAAAATTACAACAAAAAACATAGATTTTTAAAAAAACAGACTGAAAGGGTTTAGGCTGAAGCTACAGCTTATTATGCCTACCCCTCTTACTTATACAACAACATATTTAGTGTCAATCATCACATCAAAAACAAAAAAATTCATAATCTTTTAACACAAAATCCAATTCCAAATATCATTTATTTACATTACTCCCATTCATTTTAAATCATGTATTCTATATTTGTTTATTAAATAATTTTTTAAACTTGTTAAGTGTAGTGCATGTTTTTAAAATGCTTACTACAACTGTTCCATAGATTTATCCCCCTGACTGAAATACAATGATTTTTAACATTTGTTCTTATCCTTTGTTTTTGAAATATACACGTTCCTCTCAAATCATGTTGACTTTCTCTCATTTTAAACAACCTTTGGATACTTTGTGGTAGCTGTCCATTTTTTACTTCATACATAATTTGTATTATTTTAAAATTGACAAAATCTCTGAATTTTAAAGTGTTTAGTTGAATAAATAGTGGATTGGTTGGCTCATAATAACTTGTCTTATTTACAATTCGTATAACTTTCTTTTGAAGTAGAAAAATTGAATTTGTATTTATTTTGTATGTATTTCTCCATTCCTCTGCACAGTAACTCATGTATGGGACTATAAGTGAACAGTATAATGTATACAAAGATTCCTGATTTAAAAAATCTTTTGCTTTGTACAGTATTGCAATAGATTTTGACATTTTTGCTTTAAAATAATTTATTTGTGGTTACTAGCTTAATTTACTATCTATTATCACCCCTAAAAATTTTGTTTCCTTATCAATTTCAACATCATTTATTCTAAGTTTACTATATGAGTTTGGTGCACAGTTTCCAAATATTATGAATTTAGTTTTACTTAGATTCAGTGATAATTTGTTAGTATCAAACCATTTCTTTATAATTTTTAGTTCTTTCTCCACTGTATCCAAAAGTTGTTTCAGATGTTTCCCACTACAAAATATAGTTGTATCATCAGCAAGTAACATACATTTTAATGTCTGAGAGACCATACATATATCATTTATATACAAAATGAACAGCAATGAACCAAGCACTGAACCTTGTGGAACCCCACAAGTTACCCTCAAAAATTTTGAATTCGAATTGTTTATATGTACATACTGATAACTCTCTTCCACATAATTATTTAACCAGTCATGTGCCACCCCTCTAATACCATATCTTTCTAATTTTGTTAATAATAATTTATGGTCAATGGTGTCAAATGCTTTTTTAGATCAAGGAATATTCCCACTGTGTGTTCATTTATTTCTATAGTGTTTGATATTTCTTCTACAAAATCTATTAATGCTATTGTAGTGGTTCTGTTTTTTTTTCTGAAACCATATTGCTGTTCACAGAGTATATTATGATTTTATAACAAAACATTTAACCTTCTTACAAATATTTTTTCCAATTTAAGGCAGAGATTGATAGGTTCTTGATTGGACATGGCATCAAAGGCTACGGAGAGAAGGCCAGGAACTGGGGTTGAGGAGGAGATAGAAAAAAATGATCAGCTATTATTGAATGGCAGAGCAGACTCGATGGACCAGATGGCCTAATTCTGCTCCTATGTCTTATGGTCTGTGGTCTTTACCTTCTAGTAAGGTTACCAAAGGTATCTTGCCTGCAAAGAGGATTTAGGATTGACTTGTGACTCTCCATCCTTCCAGTACTCAAGTAGAATGATAAGGGAAACTAATTTTCACAATGCCATTGCTTAGAGAAGGAATTGCTACCAATCAGCTGTAATCAAATGGAAAGACAGTATAGTTTTGGATGCAAGTGTCTAAATGAAAAAATGAGACTTTATAAGGCATTGGTCAGACTGCATGTGGAGCATTGTGAGCACTTTTGGGCCTCTTATCTAAGAAAGGATATGCTGGTATTGGAAAGGGTCCAGAGGAGGTTTAAAAGAATATCCTTGGAAAAAAAGGGGTAATGCTTGGTGAAAGTAAAACGAAGAGGGAGCTCATTGAAACCTATCTACTATTGAACAGCCTAGATAGAATGGATGTGGAGAGGGTCTACGACAGAAGGCACACCCTCAGAACATAAAGGCATCCTTTTAAAACAGAGTTGTAAAGGAATTTCCTTAGGCAGAGGGTGGTACATCTGCAGAATTCATTGCCTCAGGCAGCTGTAGATGACATTGGATATATTTAAGGCTGAGATTGATAGGTTCTTGTTTAGTAATAGCATCAAAGGTTACAGAGAGAAGGCAGGAGAATGGGGTTGGGAAGGATGATAAATCAGCCATGATGGAATGGCAGAGAAGACTCGATGGGCCTTGTAGCCTAATTGCTGTTCCTATGTCTTATGGTCTTATGGACATGAAAATTAGTACTCTTATGAGACTAAGGAAGTTTGTCTAAAGCTGTATCAAGATGTAGATCAGCTGGAAAGTTGGGCATAATGCTAGCAGAATTAAATTAATTGAAAAGAATTGACTTATTTTGGGAAATCTAAAAGGAGTAGGGCATACAGAGTGAATGATAGGGCATTAGGGGACATTAAGGAACACAGTGACCTTGATGTTCAAGCCTATTGTTCTCTGACAGTGACAGCACAGGTCTAAGGGGCAGGGAAGAAGATATACAGCATGCTTAGCTTCATACGCCATGGCATAGAACATAATCATTGGGACATCATGGTGCAAGTTTACAAAACACTGGTTGAATCAGCCTTGGGGTCTGGAATGTAGTTCTGATTGGACCACGTTTTGGGTCTGGAACACAGTTCTGGTTGGACCACTTTTGGGGTCTGGCATATAGTTCTGGTTGGACCACTTTTGGGGTCTGGAATGTAGTTCTGGTTGCCACACTGAAGGAAGGATGTGATTGCATAGGGGGAATGCAGAGAAGATTACTGGGAGAGGAGGACTTCAGTTATTGGGAAAGTTTGGATAGGTTGGGCAAAATAGGCTTAGGAATGACCGGATTATGGTATATGTGATTATGGGATGCATATATAGGTATATATGATTGTGGAATATATATATATATATAGGAGAGATAGAATTACTTCCCCATGGCAGTAGTACCAAAAGGGTATCTGATGGTTGTTTTGTTTTGCGCAAAGAGCAGTTCATATTTAGAACACATTTCCAGAGGAGATTTTAGAATCAGACACACAAAATTACCATATTTAAGAGGCATTTGGGCATATACTTAATGGTCAAGAGATAGAAGGATATAAACCTATTGAAGGAAAATGTGATTAATGTAGATGGGCAAGAGGGTCAGAAGGGAAGTAAAGGGGCAGGAGACCTGGTTCTGCTCTGCACAAATTCCATGTTGGTAAATATGGCAAATTTACTGGGAATTTTAACTAAATAATCCCATATCAATTAAAGGTTGAAAGAATAGTTTTTTTTTACATTAACTTGCAGATTTACTTAATTACTGGAGTTTAAATTTCCTAGTGATTCAGATCGCTGCCTGTGTCAATGGTCCAGAACCATTGCTACTGGTCTGGCACCTCACTAATATGCCACTATACCACCAGTTACTGCTCTTCACAAAAACAAGTGTGAAATACATAAATACCTTCCAGCTTCATCCCCACAGTCAGACATTTCTGAAATCGACAGTAAGGACAACGTTTCCTCTGGGCTTTGTCAATCTGACAGTTCTGGTTTTCCACACAGGTGTAGTGTTTGTTGTTCTGAACTGTGCGCTTAAAAAAGCCCTAAAAATAGAAGAATACACATGGCTTCTTAATTTAGTTAATCAACAACATTTCCTCTGTGATGCAAGAGGCAGCTGCCTTTACAAGGCATGTATCAGCAAGGAAGTTGTGCTCTGACCTCTCACTTCCAGCCGGAGATTCTGACTGCATCTGATGACCCATCATGGGGCTGTTTTAGCCCATGACATAATTATTGGCCAAGTTCTATGTAGCTGATTTCTGCTCGTAACTTCTCTACTCCCTACATTGCCTGTAGGTGGTTGAATTAGAAACAAACAGCCATGGGTCTGTAGTAGATCACAATATAGGCCTTGCTTTCATCGATCAAATCATGCCTTAATTTGTGATAGATAGATAGACGGATACTTTATTGATCACAAAGGAAATTACAATGTTACAGTAGCACTACAAGTGTATGGATATACAAATATTAAAAAAAGTTTGCTTAAATATAAGACGTACAAGATTTGCGAGCCAAAGATTACAGCATTTACAAGATTTACAAGTTCACATTGATAAGATGGCAATGCAAGAATTACTGTAATATTTTACAGTAATGGGTGCACCTTCACACCTTCCAGATAAGAAGTGATGATGGTATTGCACAACATTGCACAGAGTGTCCGTGATAGCAGGGTGAATCAGAGAAATAGAGTTTGAACAGATCTCTAGTACATAGAAGTTAATAGGAGGCAGGTCATCACTTCTCCAGCTATAGGTTGACTCATTATAGAGTCTAATGGCTGAGAGTAAGTAAAACCTCATTTAACATGTTTTGGAGCAGCACAGTGGTCCTAGCCTATTACTGAAAGTTCTCCTCTGTTCAGCCAAGGTGGCACACAGACGGTGAGAAAAATTGTCCAGAATTGCTAGGATTTTCTGTAGGGTTCTTTGTTCTACCACAGCTCCCAGCATGTCCAGTCTGACTCCTATAAGAGAGCCAGCCTTTCTAATCAGTTTATTGAGCCTGTCAGCCTCACCCATGTTGATGCCATTAACCCAGCACACCACTGCACCGAGAATTGTACTAGTAACAACAGACTGGTAGAACATGTTAAGTAGAGGCCTGCATACTCCAAGGAAGCTCAGTCTCCACAGGAAGTAGTGGCAACTCTGGCCCTTCTTGTACACAGCCTTTGTGTTGGTGCTCCACTTAAGTCTGTCATCCAGGTGCACCCCCAGGTATTTGTAGGTCCTCACCACATCCACGTCCTCACTATCAATAGTAGCAGCAAGCAGTGCAGGCTTGGTCTTCCTAAAGTCTGTTACCATTTTCTTTGTCTTACTGATGTTGAGTTGCAGATGATTCAACCTGCACCATTTGAAATGTCCTCCACCAGGGCCCTGTATTCATCCACCTGTGTTCCCATTATGCACCCAACTATTGCTGAGTCATCAGAAAATTTCTGCCGATGACATGACTCCGTGTTTTATCTAAAGTACAAGGCATACAGGGTAAACAGGTAGGGGAGACAATATAGTCCCCTGTCTTGCTTATAACCATGTCTGACGCATAGCTCTCTAGCCATACAAACTGTGGATACAACATTTCAGAGAACTCAGAATCAGAATCAGGTTTATTAACACCTGCATTTCACGTGAAATTTGTTAACTTAGCAGACTCTGTTATTTTGTTATATTGATGTATGTTATATTATTTCATGTTTTTATTTATTGCTATTTATTCATATCTGTATTTTTACAATTTGTTACAATGAACAGTTCCTGATGTTTACAGCTTACTGTCACTGTTCTATAGATTTGCTAAATATGACTGCAGAAAAAGAATCTCAGGTTGTATGTGGTGACAAGTATGTACTACTCTGATAATAAGTTTTACTTTCAAACTTTGTAGCTGCTCTAACATCTCACTTTGCACTTATTTTTACTGCCTTATATAACTCCATGGTTCCATGGTTCAATTTAATATCAGAGAATGTATACAGTACACAACCTGAAATTCTTACTCTTCACAGACATCTATGAAACAGAACAATCCCCAAAGAATGAATGACAGAAACATCAGAACCCCAAATCCCCCACTCTTCCATCCCATGCTCAAGTAGCAGCGCAAGCATCGCCCCTCCTTCCACTTGCGCCAGAAAAAATATGTATTATTCATGTTTTTTAAATCTATCTGCTGGTAATGGTGCTACAAATAATGTTTCCATTGTCCCGTCCCCTGCCATACTTGTGCCTATAACAATAAACTAGGCTTGACTTTAACACTCAATCCTAATTGGCCACTGAACCATTTGGCTTTCTACAGGAAATCACAGGGCAATTAAGAACGTATCATATTACACCATGTCCAGAGTCACATATAAATCAAGTAGACCAGCAGTTTTATTTCTCTGAAGCACAAACATAAATCAGCAATATTTTACAAACCATAATGATTACATCTTCTCTTCAGTTTCTTCAGATCCATAAAGTGTAAAAGAGAGGCGAGAGTGGATATTGGACTCCTGGAAAATGATTCTGGAGAGGTAGTAATAGGGAACAAGGAAATGGTGGATGAACTGAATAAGTATTTTGTATCAGTCTACACTGTGAAAGACACTAGCAGTATGGTGGAAGTTCCAGGTGTCAGAGGTCATGAAGTTACCACTAATAGAGAGAAGGATCCATGGAAATGGAAATGTCTGAAGGTAGTTTTATGGGAAGGATGTAAAAGAGAAATGGAGGTCATTTAAAGGCGAAATTTTGAAGGTACAGAATCTTTATGTTCCTGTTAGGTTGTAAGGAAAGGTTAAAGATTTGAGAGAGTCATGGTTTTCAAGGGATATTGGAAACCTGGTTAGGAAAAAGAGAGATATCAACAATAAATATAGGCAGCATGGAGTAAATGAGGTGCTCGAGGAATATAAAGAATGTAAAAAGAATCTTAAAGAAATCAGAAAAGCTAAAAGAAGATGAGGTTACTTTGGCAAGTAAGGTGAAAATAAATCCAAAAGGTTTCTACAGTTATATTGATAGCAAAAGGATAGTGAGGGATAAAATTGGTCCCTTAGTGAATCAGAGTGGACAGCTATATGTGGAGCCGAAAGAGATGGGGAGATTTTGAACAATTTCTTTTCTTTGGTATTCACTAAGGAGAAGGATATTGAATTGTGTAAGGTAAGGGAAACAAGTAGGGAAGTTATGGAAACTATGACGATTAAAGAGGAGGAAGTACTGGTGCTTTTAAGGAATATAAAAATGGATAAATCTCTGTATCCTGACAGGATATTCCCTAGGACCTTGAGGGAAGTTAGTGTAGAAACAGCAGGGGCTCTGACAGAAATATTTCAAATGTCATTAGAAATGGGGATGGTGCTGGAGGATTGGTGTATTGCTCATGTGGTTCCATTGTTTAAAAAGGGTTCTAAGGTAAACCTAGCAATTATAGGCCTGTCAGTTTGATGTCAGTGGTGGGTAAATTAATGGAAAGTATTCTTAGAGATGGTATATATAATTATCTGGATTATTAGGATCCAATTAGGACCAGTCAGCATGGATTTATGCATGGAAGGTCATGTTTGACAACTCTTATTGAATTTTTTGAAGAGATTGCTAGGAAGGTTGACGAGGGTAAAGCAGTGAATGTTGTCTATATGGACTTCAGTAAGGCCTTTGACAACGTTCCGCACAGAAGGTTAGTTAGGAAGGTTCAATCATTAGGTATTAATATTGAAGTAGTAAAATGGATTCAACAGTGGCTGGATGGGAGATACCAGAGAGTAAGTGGTGGATAACTGTTTGTCAGGTTGGAGGCTGGTGACTAGTAGTGTACCTCAGGGATCTGTACTGGGTCCAATGTTGTTTGTCATATACATTAATGATCTGGATGATGGGGTGGTAAATTGCATTAGTAAGTATGCAGATGATACTAAGGTAGGTGGTGTTGTGGATAATGAAGTAGGTTTTCAAAGCTTGCAGAGAGATTTAGGCCAGTAAGAAGAGTGGGCTGAACAATGGCAGATGGAGTTTAATGCTGATAAGTGTAAGGTGCTACATTTTGGTAAGAATAATCCAAATAGGACATACATGGTTAATGGTAGGGCATTGAAGAATGCAGTAGAATAGAGTTATTTAGGAATAATGGTGCATAGTTCCCTGAAGGTGGATAGGGTGGTGAAGAAAGCTTTTGGTATGCTGGCCTTTATAAATTGGAGCATTGAGTATAGTAGTTGGGATGTAATGTTAAAATTGTACAAGACATTTGTAGGGCCGAATTTGAAGTATTGTGTACAGTTCTGGTCACCGAATTATAGGAATGATGTCAACAAAATAGAGAGAGCACAGAGAAGATTTACTAGAATGTTACCTGGATTTCAGCACCTAAGTTAGAGGGAAAGGTTGAACAAGTTAGGTCTTTATTCTTTGGAGCGTAGAAGGTTGAGGGGAGACTTGATAGAGGTATTTAAAATTATGAGGGGGATAGATAGAGTTGACGTGGATAGGCTTTTTCCATTGAGAGTAGGGGAGATTCAAACAAGAGGACATGAGTTGAGAGTTAGGGAGCAAAAGTTTAAGGGTAACAAGAGCGAGAATTTCTTTGCTCAGAGAGTGGTAGCTGTGTGGAATGAGCTTCCAGTAGAGGTGGTAGAGGCAGGTTCGGTATTGTCACTTAAAGTAAAATTGGATAAGTATATAGACAGGAAAGGAATGGAGAGTGTTGGGCTGAGTGCGGGCCAGTGGGTCTAGGTGAGAGTAAGCGTTCGGCACAGATTAGAAGGGCCAAGATGGCCTGTTTCTGTGCTGTAATTGTAACATGTTATATGGTTATATAAATAAGTCACCTGGACCAGATGGTATACATCCTCGGTTTCTGAAGGAGGTGGCTAAAGAGATTGTGGAGGCGGTGATAATGATCTTTCAAGAATCACTATTTTCTGGAAGATGGGAAATTGCAGATGTCATTCCACTCTTTGAGAACGGAAAGAGGCTGAAGAAAGGAAATGAGAGGCAAGTTAGATTGACTCAATGGTTGGGAAGATGTTGGAGTTGATTATCAAGAACAAACTTTCAGGGTACTTTGAGCCACATGGTAAAATAAGCCACAATCAGCATGGCTTCCTAAAGGAAAAACTTGCCTGATAAATCTGTTGGAATTCTTTGAAGAAACAACGATCAGGATAGACAAAGGAGAATCAGTTGATGTTGTGTACTTGGATTTTCAGAAAGCCTTTGACAAGTTTCCACACATGAGGCTGCTTAACAAGCTACAAACCCATGGTATTACATGAAAGATTCTAGCATGGCTGATCGGCAGAATGCAAAGCAGTGGGAATAAAGCAAGTCTTTTCTGCTCGGTTACCGGTGACCTGTTGTGTTCCACAGGATTCTGTGGTGTTATCGATTCTTTTCATGTTATATGTCAATGATTTGGATGATGGGATTGATGGTTTTGTTGCAAAGTTTGCAGATGATATGAAGATAGGTAAAGGGGCAGGTAGTAGAGAGAAAGTAGAGAGGCTATAGAAAGACAGTCAGATTCAGAGAATTGGCAAATAAATGGCAGATTGAATACAATGTCAGGAAGTGTATAGTCATGTACTTTGGTAGAAGGATGCTTAGAAACTGGAGAGGGTTCAAAGAAAGTTCATGAAAATGATTCCAGAATTAAATGGATTGAATAGTGAAAGGCCTTGATAGAGTGGATGTGGGAGGATATTTTCTATGATGGAAGAGTCTAAGACTAGAGGACACAGTCTCAGAATATTTTTTGAAGTAGTTACGAGGAATGTTGACGAGGGTAAGGCAGTGGATGTAGTCTATATGGACTTCAGCAAGGCCTTTGACAAAGTTCCACATGGAAGGTTAGTTAAGAAGGTTCAGTCGTTAGGTATTAATGCTGGAGTAATAAAATGGATTCAACAGTGGCTAGATGGGAGATGCCAGAGAGTAGTGGTGGATAATTGTTTATCGGGATGGAGGCCGGTGACTAGCGGGGTGCCTCAGGGATCTGTTTTGGGCCCAATGTTGTTTGTAATATACATAAATGATCTGGATGATGGGGTGGTAAATTGGATTAGTAAGTATGCAGATGATACTAAGGTAGGAGGTGTTGTGGATAATGAGGTGGATTTTCAAAGCTTGCAGGGAGATTTATGCCGGTTAGAAGAATGGGCTGAACATTGGCAGATGGAGTTTAATGCTGAGAAGTGTGAGGTTCTACATTTTGGCAGGAATAATCCAAATAGAACATACAGGGTAAATGGTAGGGCATTGAGGAATGCAGTGGAACAGAGAGATCTAGGAATAACAGTGCATAGTTCCCTGAAGGTGGAGTCTCATGTAGATAGGGTGGTGAAGAAGGCTTTTGGAACGCTGGCCTTTATAAATCAGAGCATTGAGTACAGAAGTTGGGATGTAATGTTAAAATTGTACAAGGCATTGGTAAGGCCAAATTTGGAATATTGTGTACAGTTCTGGTCACTGAATTATAGGAAAGATATCAATAAATTAGAGAGAGTGCAGAGACGATTTACTAGGATGTTACCTGGGTTTTAGCACTTAAGTTACAGAGAAAGGTTGAACAAGTTAGGTCTCTATTCATTGGAGCGTAGAAGGTTGAGGGGGGATTTGATCGAGGTATTTAAAATTTTGAGAGGGATAGATAGAGTTGACGTGAATAGACTGTTTCCATTGACAGTAGGGGAGATTCAAACAAGAGGACATGATTTGAGAGTTAGGGGGCAAAAGTTTAAGGGAAACACGAGGGGGCATTTCTTTACTCAGAGAGTGATAGCTGTGTGGAATGAGCTTCCTGTAGAAGTAGTAGAGGCCTGTTCAGTTGTGTCATTTAAGGTAAAATTGGATAGGTATATGGACAGGAAAGGAGTGGAGGGTTATGGGCTGAGTGCAGGTAGGTGGGACTAGGTGAGATTAAGAGTTCGGCACGGACTAGGAGGGCCGGAATGGCCTGTTTCCGTGCTGTGATTGTTATATGGTTATATGGTTATAATATAAGGGCGTCCCTTTAGAATGAAGATGAGGAGGAATTTCTTTTGCCAGAGAGTGGTGAATCTGTGGAATTTGTTGTTGCTACAAGCAGCTGTGGAGGCCAAGTCTTTATGTATATTTAAGATAGAGGTGGATAGATTCTTGATTAGTCAGAGCATGATGTGATACGGTGAGAGGGAAGGAGATTGGGACTGAAAGGAGAATTGAATCAACCATGATGAAATAATGGAGCAAACTTGCTGAGCTAAATGGCCTAATTCTGCTCCTATTTCTTATGGTTTTATGGTCTAATATCTTTTATTGTTCCAATTTGACCAAATTTTGTGGTGTCACAATTAGATTTGAACTCTGGACTCCAGACGGTCTGTTCGATCTTCCACTAATTGAGTACAATAGAGTCATAGAGTTTTTCAGCATAGAAACAGGCATTTTGGCCTCACTCATCCAAGCAACAAAGTTGCTACCTGTGCTGGTAACATTTACCTGCATTTTGGCAATATTCCTGCAAACGTTTCCTAACCATGTACCTGTCCGAATAATTGACTAACACGCCAGATAGTAAACTTTCCACCTCCTACTCTCTGAATTGGTTTCCAAAACTTTGATCTCATCATACTGTCTTGGTCCTGAATCATTTAAGGAATATTTCTGGAAGGATACAAGATCCAAGTTCCTCTTGGGATTTTGAGGCCTTGTAAAAAATAATTGTTGAGCAGATAGCCAAACAATTGCCAATAGGTTATTGCCTAATGCATTTTTTTAAATGACCAAACTGGTTGATTCTCTGTTATTGTGGTAGTTCTTGTCACCCCATTATGGGAGGGATGTTTAAAGACCATCACAGGAAAAGACTTCCCCACCATTGAGCACATCTACAAGGAGAACTGTCATGAGAAAGCAGCACATCATCCATCATAAAACGTAAGACATGCTCCACATTCCTTCATGGCTGATTTATTACCTTTCTCAACTCCATTCTCTTGCCTTCTCCTCATAACCTTCTATGCCTTGACTAATCAAGAACCTATCAACTTCCAACTTAAATATACTCAAAGACTTGGCCTCTATAGCTGCCTGTGACAATGAATTCCACAGACACACCACCTTCTGGCTACATAAATTCCTTCTCATCTCTGTATTAAATGGATGTCCCTCTATTCTGAGGCTGTGCATTCTGGTCCTAGACTCATCCACTGAAGGAAGTATCCTCTCTATATCCACTCTGATTAGGGCTTCCAAAATTCTATAGCTTTCAAAGCATCTCTGCCCACTCCACCACCACCCCGCCTGATGCATTCTTCTAAACTCTAGAGAATACAGGCCCAGAGCTATCAAACACTCCTTATACATTAACCCTTGCATTCCTAGAATTATTCTCGAGAATCTCATCCAAACTCTATCCAAGGTGGTCTGACCATTGCTTTATAAAGCTTCAGCATCGCATTAAAACTCTTTTATTCTATCCTCCCAAAATGAACACTAACAGTGGATTTGCCTTCCTTACTGTTGGCTTATCCTGCAAATTAACCTTTGAGGAATCCTGCACAAGGACTCCAAAGTCCCTTTGCATCTCTAATTTTATTTTTTCCCTATTTAGAAAATACTCAAGACACCCATAATCCAGGCCAGGCTTTTTTCTTGATGCTGCCTTCAGAAAGGAGGTACAGGGACTTTGGGTCTCACAATACTAGGTTGAGGAACTGTTATGAACCTTCAGCCATCAGGCTCCTGAACCAGCATAGGTGACTTCACTCACCTCAACACTGTATTGATTCCACAACCTGTGGACTCATTTTCAAGGACTTTACGTCTTATTTTGTCAATATTAATTATCTATTTATCTATTTATTTATTTGTTTATTTGTTTATTTATTATTTGCTTTTTTGTATTTGCACAGTTTGTTTGCTTCTTCAGGGTCTTGGCCTGAAACATCATCTGTTTACTATTTTTCCATAGATGCTGCCTGACCATTGAGTTCCTCTAGAAATTTGTGTGTATTACTTTTGTCTTGTTTGTCATGGGTATGAACCTCCTCACATCAGCAGCAGCAGATGTAACCAGCGGCCCAGTGTCAGAGCCTGACGTCCAATAACCTGCAATATGGGGGTTCATGGATGACATCTCAGTAACTACTGTAACCCATATCCAAGCAAGATGGGTATGAAAACCCTGGACAATGTAGCTACCTGGGCTATTATGACCTTCAAGGTCAGGAAATCCAAATGCAAGGTGATCAAAAAGAACAAGGTTACTAGCAAGTTCAGTCTTCAGGTACAGTGAGAAGTTATTCCATCAATAGAGGACAACCCAGTGAAGTGTCTTGGAAAGTGGTTTAATGCAGCAATGATGGAGAGCACCAACATCATTGACACTGTAAAGCAGACTAAAGAGTGGCTGAAGAAGATCAACAAAAATGAACTCCATGGTAAATTTAAGACATGGCTGTATCAACATGGTCTTCTATCAAGTCTGCTTTGGCTTTCCGCAGAGTATGAGTCCCCCATCACCACCGTAGAAGGCATTGACAGGAAAGTCAACAGCAATCTCTGGAGGTGGTTGGGGATTCTCCCCAAGTTTTTCTTCAGTGGGACTCTACATAAGATCAGGCTAGCTACAGCTCCCATTGTCATCGGTAGTGGAGAAGTTCAAGGTGACAAAGTGTATAGTTGTGTTAACACTGAGGGGCTCCAACAACAGACTAATAAACCAGCAAGATTGGGCTAAAAGTGGGATGCTAGCTCGGCCATAGATCAGGTTGTGAGCTCCCTGCAACTGAGAGACATCATTGGCAACCCATGCCTGGGATGACAAGGCCTCGACTCAGCACACTTCCAATGATGGACAAGTGTAAGTGCAAGGAATAGGCGTGACATGGTCCAGGCAGAGGCACAAAAATGTGAGGATGAAAGGCGGGTATCAAAGGCAGTGGAGTTAGGGTCACAAGGTGCCTGGATGAAATAGGATCTTCCTAAGTGCAAGATCACTTGGGCAGAGCTTTGGAGACTGAAGCCCTTTTGCATTTCTTTCCTCCTGTGGTCTGTGTGCAACACTCTCCCTACACCATCACAACTGCACACATGGGGGCTGAGAGAGAACCCTAACTGCAAGCTTTGTGGTCAGCAGGGTTCACTGGTACACATACTGTCAGGATGTAAAACAGTTTTAACCCAAGGACAGTATAGGTGGTGCCACAACAAGGTCTTGCTGTCTCTTGCTGACACACTGGAATGGGAGGGTTGTAGAAAGAGACCAGCTGGCAGAGGGGTTAACAAAGCATCAAGGAGAGGGCTACACCAGTCATATTAACCAGGCTGAAATCCAGTCTGCTGCAAACTGCCAAATCATAGGAGATGAGGGTCGATGTGGGGAGGAAGATGCAGTTCCCAGAGGTGATGCAAACCACACTTGAACCAGACATTGTACTGTGGTCCATGACAAGAAAATCATCCTGGTGGAGCTCACAGTACCATGGGAGGAAGGATGTGAGGAGTCTCATGAGAGGAAGGCCCTGAAGTACCAGCCCTTAAGGCTGATTTATACTTGTGCATTGCATCTATGCCGTAGGTACCGCATACCCTACGTGTACCTACGCTGTACCCTATGCCTCAGGGTGATATGCACCTCCCCAAAAAAGTAACTGACGCATTACAGCGACATAGACCACAACAACTGTGATTGGTCTGCTTAGTAGCATCACATTTCCTCCTATACATTTCTGGTTGCTTCTTCTCCGCCATGTCTGTACACCAATGTGAAATAGATGAACCAAATCATCAAATCTACCTGCTGACATCCGAAAATGTTTGAAATGCATTTCCTCGTCCATGTCTCTCATGAAGAAACTCAACACAGTGGCATATAAACCCCACCACCAACTTGCGTTTTGGCACACACCAATGCATACTTGCTATGGTGTAGAGCAACACAGAAGTGAAAATCAGGGCTATGGCATAGGCTGCGGCATAGTCTGTACGCATGAGTATAAATCAGCCTTCAGTCCAGGAGTGCAGGGGTAAAGGATAGCAGACATGGCTATTCCTCATGGAGATTGGCTGTAGAGGGTACCCAGTAAGGTTGGTAAGGAGGTTGCTGTCTGTATTGGGCCTTGATGAAAAGAACAAGAACCAAGTAGCTTACAGGATGGGGAGAAAGCAGAAAGAGCTGCTTGCTGGGTATGGAGCAGACAAGAGGCGTTGAGCTGGAAGTCAGAAGCAGATGGGCAATGACTTGGCCATCACTGCTGATCCACCAATTGGAAAGTGTAGTGCTTAAGGGTTGAAACATTCTACGAAGGTTGGGCACCACCTGACGACATCTGCTCCTGGCCAAAGGCTACAGTTACCTCATCAGGTAATGGTAGAGATCACCTGGGTACATGGTGCAAGGATTTCCAGCATCTGCACACTTTTTCATGTTAGAAATACTAGAGAAAATAACTCTAGGTAGGGTGAGAGGGGGAAAGCTTAAACAAGGATTGCACAGGCAAGTGGAGTTTTTGCACGGAGAGTAGTAAGTGCCTGGAATGCATTGCTAAAGTTGGTGATGGAAGACAACACAACAGTGACACTTACAGGCATTTAGACAGATCAAGTCAAGTCAAGTCAAGTCAACTTTTATTGTCATTTCGACCATAACTGCTGGTACAGTGCATAGTAAAAATGAGACAACGTTTTTCAGGACCATGGTTTACATGACACAGTACAAAAAACTAGACTGAACTATGTAATATAAAAAAAAACCCAGAGAAAGCTACACTAGACTACAGACCTACACTGGACTGCATAAAGTGCACAAAAACAGTGCAGGCATTACAATAAATAATAAACAGGACAGTAGGGCAAGGTGTCAGTCCAGACTCTGGGTATTGAGGAGTCTGATACCTTGGAGGAAGAAACTGTTATATAGTCTGGTTGTGAGAGCCCAAATGCTTCGGAGCCTTTTCCCAGATGGCAGGAGGGAGAAGAGATTGTATGATGGGTGCATGGGGTCCTTCATAATGCTGTTTCCTTTGTGGATGCAGTGTGTAGTTTTAATGTCCGTGATGGCAGGAAGAAAGACCCCGATGATCTTCTCAGCTGACCTCACTATCCGCTGCAGGATCTTGCGATCCAAGATGGTGCAATTTCCGAACAAAGCAGTGATGCAGTTTCTCAGGACGCTCTCAATACAACCCCTGTAGAATGTGATGAGGATGGGGGGTGGGAGACGGACTTTCCTCAGCCTTTGCAAAAAGTAGAGACACTGCTGGCTTTCTTTGCTATGGAGTTGGTGTTGAGGGACCAGGTGAGATTCTCAGGCAGGTGAACACCAAGAAATTTGGTGCTCTTTACGATCTCTACCAAGGAGCTGTCAATGTCCAGTGGGGAGTGGTCTTTCTGTGCCCTCCTGAAGTCAACAGCCATCTCTTTTGTTTTGTTCACATTAAGAGACAGGTTGTTGGCTCTGCACCAGTCAGTTAGCCGCTGCACCTCTCTGTAAGCTGACTCATCATTTTTGCTGATGAGACCCACCACGGTCGTGTCATCGGCGAACTTGATGATATGATTCGAGCTGTGTGTTGCAGCACAGTCGTGGGTCAGCAGAGTGAACAGCAGTGGACTGAGCACGCAACCCTGGGGAGCCCCCGTGCTCAGTGTGATGGTGTTGGAGATGCTGCTCCCGATCCAGACTGACTGAGGTCTCCCAGTCAGGAAGTCCAGGATCCAGTTGCAGAGGGATGTGTTCAGGCCCAATAGGCTCAGCTTTCCAATCAGTTTCTGGGGGATGATTGTGTTGAATGCTGAACTAAAGTCTATGAACAGCATCTGAACGTATGTGTCTTTTTTGTCCAGGTGGGTTAGGGCCAGGAGGAGGGTGGTGGCAATTACGTCATCTGTGGAGCAGTTGGGATGGTACACAAACTGCAGGGGGTCCAGTGAGGGGGGCAGCAGGGTCTTGATATGCCTCATGACGAGCCTCTCGAAACACTCCATGATGATGGATGTAAGTGCTGTTACGAATGTGCCACAACTCTGAGGGGCCGAAGGGTACAAAGTAGCCCCCTCCTTTTTGAGAATTGCAAGATCGCTATTAATTCAGGTCTGGGGATCCAGGAAATGAGAGAGAGAATCCTCAAGGGTTTGGAATGTGTGTCCTGCCCTCAGCAAGACAAAGCCACGGATACCGGCCATTGTCTCTTGGAGACGGAATTGTGTATTGAGTACTGTACTATTCATTGAAGCCCTCAGGGAATGACCAGAGTGGGCTGGTTGAGGGATTGCATCATCCCAACCTGATTGACATCTGAGACCCCGTGAGTAAGGATAAAAGGGGGTCTGGGGAACAACCCTGTGAGACGCACCAGGAGAAACGCTAGAAATCCCATGACAGCGTTTAATAGCGACAGCCGGTGGGGGGCCCGCGTGCGTCCTTTTCCATTTGCCTAGGAATTGGTAGGCCTTACCACGGAAGACGGTTTAGCTAAAGAAGAGACCACCACCAATGAAATTTCGAGGGATCGACATCATAAAAAGGAAAAGCTGACAAGTTTCTAAACATCTGTCCAAAGGCTGCAGCCTGCATGAGCTGAATGACTTTTATATTTCCATCGGACAATACATTATCCCCTAGACAATGATAGAGCTTATTTCTTATTGATTATTATTATACCCGCACTTTTAGAGTTAGTATTGACAACGTATATTATCTGTATGTTTGCATTGATATTATTTTTGTGTATTTTTACCAATAAATACTGTTAAAAATAGTACCATCAGACTTCAATGGAGCTCTCTATCTTTGCTGGTAAGTGACCCAGTTACGGGGTTCGTAACAGTGCAATGGGACAGTAGTCATTTAGGCAGGACACTGAAGACGTCTTTGGCATGGGGACGATGGTGGCAGCCTTGAAGCACGTTGGAATAGTGGCGCTGCTCAGGGAGATGTTGAAGATGTCAGTGAGAACATCTGCTAGCTGGTCTGCACATCCTCTGCGCACTCTACCAGAGATGTTGTCTAGTCCAGCAGCCTTCCGTGGGTTGACCCTGCACAGGGTTCTTCTCATGTCAGCCACGGAGAGACACAGCACCTGGTCATTCGTAGGAGGGGTGGACTTCCTCGCCGCCACGTCATTTTCTGCCTCAAACTGGGCCTAGAAGTTATTCAACGCATTTGGAAGGGAGGCATCACCTGCACAATCAGGTGATGTTTTCTTGTAATTGGTGATGTCCTGGATGCCCTTCCACATGTGCTGTGTTTCACTGCTGTCCTGGAAGTAACTGTGGATTAGCTGGGTATGTGCACGCTTTGCCCCTCTGATGGCCCGGGACAGTTTGGCCCTTGCTGTTGTTAGAGCTGCCTTGTTGCCTGCTCTGAAGGCGGAGTCGCGGGACCTCAGCAGCGCACGAACCTCTGCGGTCATCCATGGCTTCTGGTTGGCACGTATAGTGATGGTCTTGGACAGAGTAACATCATTAATGCACTTGCCGATGTAGCTGGTCACTGATACTGTGTACTCCTCTAAGTTGGTAGAGTCGCCATCGGTTGCAGCCTCCCTGAACATGTGCCAGTCAGTGTGCTCAAAGCAGTCTTGAAGAGCAGAGATGGCCCCTGCTGGCCAGGTTTTCGCGTGCTTCTGAACTGGTCTGAAGCGCCTGACGACCGGTCTGTATGCTGGGATTAGCATAACAGAAATGTGGTCTGAGTATCCGAGGTGGGGGTGAGGCTCTGCCCGGTACGCATCGAGAATGTTTGTGTAAACCAGATCCAATGCGTTCTCCCCCCTCGTTGCAAAGTCCACATACTGATGGAGTTTGGGGAGCACTGACTTAAGGTTCGCGTGGTTAAAATCACCGGCGACAATAAACAGACCAGTTTGCTAATAGCCCCGTACAGTTCACAGAGCGCCTCCTTAGCATTAGCGCTGGAGGGAATGTAGACACCGAATATAAAGACAGAGGTGAATTCCCGTGGCAAATAAAATGGTCTGCATTGAACTGTCACAAACTCCACTAACGATGAGCAGTGTCTGGAAACCAGCACAGAGTTCTTACACCATTCCATGTTGATGTAAACACAGACACCGCCACCGCGAGCCGTACCGGAGACAGCTGCATCTCTGTCATACTTGCAGATACATGAATATGAAGCGAAGATGTGCAGAAGGACAGATCTGGTTTAATTTGGTATCATAGTCAGCAGGCCAAAAGACCAACTCAATGATGTACTAATTGCTAAGGTTACTTTGTGACCATTGAACTGTCACGAATGTCCCACGCAGAGACTCACCAGTAAGTTGCACACCACAGTAACTGGGGATGGGCTTCATGGTTTTAAAATGCTACACAGTTGTTGATACTTCAGAGGCAGCTTTCACATTCTACAACAGTTGTGAATCCTATATCAGGATATTGTGTTGGGGGATGGTGGTCATTTTCCATCAGCTATTTACACAAACTAAAGCACAGCAAACTTTTGAACTTTTGTTAACAACATCCATTTTCTCTGAAGATAATTAAGTCATTGTCACCTATGATAGGCTGGGAATTTTTTGTTCTCTTCAGTATCTTGATTGTGACTGTATTTTCAATGTCCTCTTACAGCATTATACAGGGATACAGAGGAAAACTGCCATATCTTCCTTTTACGAAATTCACAATGACCCATTCGTTCATAATCCCTAGTTCTAGAGACACAATAATATGTTCTCTAGAACATATTATTGTGACACAGAAGTATGGCACAGTGCTAGGACAAAGTAATGATAATGCACATCAAGATAGTGAACTTGCTAAATCCTGGAACAGCAACTTTGCTGATGGATATTGGAGGCTCCTTTGTGAAACTAATTTGTGCCTGAATACCAAACATCCCACTAACCCTGTGCAGCCAGTCACTGTCATAACCAGGCTTTCATTAGTGATTGCCACATCGGTATTGTCACTGGCATTCCTGTGGAATGAGTTCCTCAACAGTGAAATGATGAAAAGGTTCTCAATGCATTGCAGCAAACACTGAAAGGTGTTTCAGCAGCATGTACCCGGTTCCAAAGATCAGCAGTATCTCTCATCGAAACAAACACATAAAACTAGCACAAGGTTTCCTTGTACCACACATTCAACATCTCCCACAAAAAATATCATTTGTGTTGTTATGGGAGGAAGTATACAACCAATTGCATCATAAAGTGGATAGCTGATATTGGAAAAATGATAGACACACTAATGTGAATTAAATGCTGCACAGGATCAGAAAAAGCTGCAGAGGGTTATAAGCTCGGCCAGCTCCATCATGGGCACTAGCCTCATCACCATCTAGGACATCTTCAAAAGGCAATATCTCCAAAAGGTGGCTTCCATCATCCAGGACCTCCACGACCCAGGGCATGCCCTCTTCTCATTGATACCATCAGGAAGGAGCTTGAAGACACACATTCAATGTTTTAGGAACATCTTCCCTTCTACCATCAGAACTCTGAATGGAAAATAAATCCAGCTATATTACCTCGCTATTTTTGCTCTCTTGTTGCACTATTTAGTATTCAATCATGGCTGACTTTTTTCTATCTCCTCCTCAACCCCAGTTCCCAGACTTCTTCCTGTAACCTTTGATGCCATGTCCAATCAAGAACTATCGATATCTGCCTTAAATACGTCCAACAACCTGGCCTCCACAGCTGCATGTGACAATAAATTCCACAAATTCACCACCCTTTGGCTAAAGAAGTTTCTCTGCATCACTATTTTGAAAGGGTGCCCCTCTATCCTGAGGCTGTGCCTTCTTGTCCTAGACTTCCCCACCATGGAAAACATCCTTTCCACTTCCACTCCGTCTAGGTCTTTCAACATTCAAAAGGTTTCAATGAGATCCCCCCTCATCTTCTGAATTCCAGCGAGTACAGACCCAAAGCCAGCAAAGGTTCCTCATGTGATAACCCTTT
Organism: Hemitrygon akajei; assembly: GCF_048418815.1. NCBI lineage: Eukaryota > Metazoa > Chordata > Chondrichthyes > Myliobatiformes > Dasyatidae > Hemitrygon > Hemitrygon akajei. The sequence goes on along the minus strand of NC_133139.1, from coordinate 93,601,244 downwards.
CATTCCTGGAATCATCCTTGTGAACCTCCTCTGGATTCTCTCCAATGCCAGCACATCTTTTCTAAGATGAGGGGCCCAAAACTGTTCACAATACTCAAGGTCAGGTCTCACCAGTGCCTTATAAAGCCTCAGCATCACATCCTTGCTCTTGTATTCTAGACCTCTTGGAATGAATGCTAACATGCCATTTGCTTTCCTCACCACTGACTCAACTTAACCTTCAGGGTGTTCTGCACTAGGACTCCCAAGTCCCTCTGCATCTCAGATTCCTGGATTTTCTCCCAGTTTAGAAAATAGTCGGCACATTTATTTCTACTACCAAAGTGCATGACCATGCATCTTTCAGCATTCTATTTCATTTGCCACTTTCTTACGTATTCTCCTAATCTGTCTAAGTCCTCCTGCATCCTACCTATTGCTCAACACTGCCTGCCCCTCCACCAATCTTTGTATCATTTGTAAACTTGGCAACAAAGCCATCTATTCCATCACCTAAATCATTTATATACAGTATAAAAAGCAGTCTCAACACTGACCCCTGTGGAACACCACTAGTCACTGGCAGCTAACCATAAAATGATCCTTTATTTCCACTCACTGCCTCCTACCAATCAGCCAATGCTCTAACCATGTTAGTAACTCCTGTAATATGATGGGCTCTTAACTTGGTAAGCAGCCCCATGTATGACACCTTGTCAAAGGCCTTCTGAAAGTCCAAATATACCACATCTACTACATCCCCTTTATCTATCCTACTTGTAATCTCCTGAAAGAATTCCAACAGAGTTGTCAGGCAGGATTTTCCCTGAAGGAAGCCATGCTGACTTTGTACTATCCTGTCCTGTGTCACCAAGTACTACATTACCTCATCCTTAACAATTAACTCCATCATCTTCCCAACCACTGAGGTCAGACTAACTAGTCTATAATTTCCTTTCAGCTGCCTTCCTCCTTTCTTAAAGAATGGAGTAATATTTGCAATTTTCGTCTCCTCTGGCACCATGCCAGTGTCCAATGATTTTTGAAAGATCATTTCTAATGCCACCATAATTTCTAATGCTACTCTTTCAGAACACTAGGGTGCAGTTGCTCTGGTCCGGGTGACTTATATACCTTTAGGTCTTTCAGCTTTTTGAGCACCTTCTCTCTTGTAACAGTAACTGCACCCACTTCTCTTTCTTAACACACTACAACATCAGGCACACTGCTAGCGTCTTCCACAGTGAAGACTGATGCAAAATACTCATTTAGTACATCAGCCATCTCCTTGTCACCTGTTATTATTTTTCCTGCCTCATTTTCTAGCGGTCCTACATAATTTCTCTTTGAGTTTTAACATACTTGAAAAAACTTATACTATCCACTTTGATATTATTTGCCAGCTTGCTTTTGTATTTCATCTTTTCCTTTCTGATGATTCTTTTAGCTGCCCTCGGTAGGTTCTTAAAAACTTGCCAATCCTCTATTTTCCGACTGATTTTTGCTTTGTTTTATGCCCTTTCTTTTTCTTTTACAATACCTTTGACTTCTCTTGTCGGCCACAGTAATACTATTTTACCATTTGAGTGTTTCTTCATTTTGGAATATACATGTCCTCCACCTTCTTCATTTTCCCCAGAAACAATTGCCACTGCTGCTCTGCTGACATCTTTGCCAGCAGCTCCTTCCAATTTACTTTGGCCGACTCCTCTCTCATACCACTCTAATTTCCCTTACTCCACTGAAATATTGCTATGTCAGACTTTACTTTCTCCCTCTCAAATTTCAAGTTGAACTCAATTATTTTGTCATCACTGGTTCCTAAAGGTTCTTTTACCTTAAGCTCCCTAATCACTTCTAGTTCATTACATAACACCCAATCCAGTATAGCTGATCCCCTAGTAGGCTCAATGACAAACTGCTTTAAAAAGCTATCTCCTAGGCATTCAACAAACTCACTCTCTTGAGATCCATTACCAACCTGATTTTCCCAATCTACCTGCATGTTAAAATCTCTCATGACTATCATAACATTACCCCTTTAGCTCGCCTTTTTTATTTCCTGTTGTAATCTGTGGTCCACATCCCAGCTACTTTTGGGAGGCCTATGCATAACTGTCATCAATGTCCTCTTACCCTTGCAGTTCCTTAACCCACAAGGATTCAACTTCTTCCAATCCTATGTCACATCTTTCTACTGATTTGATGCCATTCTTTACCAGTAGAGCCACACCATCCCCTCTGCCTACCTTCCTATCCCTCTGATATAATGTGTAACCTTGGACATTCAGTTCCCAACTGCAACCATCCTTCAGCCACATTCAGTGATGACCACAACATCACACCTGGCAATCTGTAATATTGCAACAAGATGATCCACCTTATTTCTTATACTATGTGCATTTAGATACAACACCTTGAGTACCATATTTGCTGTCCTTTCTGACTGCACATCCCTAATGATTTGATACTCAGCCTGTTGGCTGCAACTAAGTCCCATCACCTGCCTGCCCTTCGTGACAATCTGACTACATGCTATCTTTACTCGTTTTTTTATTTATTAAATTTTTAGAAAATTACAAAGAATAAATGTAATGATAAAATAGTAAGAAAGAAAAAATAATATTAACACTCCCCCCTCCCCTTAACCCTCCCCCCCCTTAACCCTTGTCTAAATAAAGAAAAAAAGAAAGAAAGAAAGAAGAGAAAGATTGCCTGGATATCGAAGGATCCCCACATGCTCCATGGAGTTCAAAATAATTTTAATATTTATTTTTACTTTCCCCAATTACTTTATAATTTTATCTTCAAAGGACCTATGTATTTAATCCTATCTTTTGTAGATATGGGAGCCAAATTTTCAAAGATATATCATATTCATTTCTTAGATTGTATGTAATTTTTTCAAGTGGAATACAACTATATATTTCATTATTCCAACGATCTATAGTTAAATATAAATCAGATTTCCAAGTAACTGTGATAACTTTTTTATCTACTGCCAATGCAATTTTTATAAATTTTTTCTGATACTTATTCAATTTAAGTTTCGGTATTGTCCCTTCAATGTCTCCTAATAAAAATAATATTGGACTATATGGGAGTTGTACTCCAGTAATTTGTTCCAATAAAAGTCTTAGATTTATCCAAAATGATTGAATTTTAAAACAAGACCAAGTAGAATGTAAAAAAGTACCAATTTCTTGATTACATCGAAAACATTGGTCAGACATATTTGAATTTAATCTATTTATTTTCTGTGGTATTATATATAATTGATGTAAAAAATTATATTGTACTAATCTAAGTCAAACATTTATTGTATTTATCATACTATCAGAACATAATCTTGACCGGCTTTTTCCATCAATTTTAATATTCAAATCAGATTCCCATTTTTGTCTTGATTTATGAATTCCTGATTTGTCTGTTTTTGAATCAAATTGTACATACAGGATGTAAATTTTTTAATTTTTCCTTTTTGAATTAATATTTCTATTTCACTAGGTTTTGGCATCAACATTGTTTGACTCAGCTTTTCTCGTAAATAAGCCTTTAATTGAAAATAACAGAAAAGAGTGTTGTTTGATATTTTATATATTTTTTTTAATTGATCAAACGACACCAATATACCTCCTACAAAACAATCACCTATATATTTAATCCCCTTTTGGAACCAATTATGTAAAAGTTTATTATCCATTGTAAAAGGAATAACCCTATTTTGAATTAAAGTTCTTTTTGCTAATAAAGATTTCTTTATCTCATCGTTCATATTTACCTTATTCCATAAATCAATCAAGTGTCTTAATATAGGAGATTCTTTTTTTTCCCGTATCCATTTGGATTCCCATTTATATATAAAATCTTCTGGTGTATTTTCTCCTATCTTATCTAATTCTATTCTAATCCATGCCGGTTTTTCTTCATCAAAAAAAGACGCAATAAATCTAAGTTGATTTGCTTTATAATAATTCTTAAAATTTGGAAGTTGTAACCCTCCTAAATCAAATTTACATTTCAATTTTTCCAATGATATTCTTGACATCTTTCCTTTCCGAAGAAATTTCCTTACATGTTTATTCAGTTCTTGAAAAAACTTCTGAGGCAATTGTATTGGTAAATTTTGGAATAAATATTGCAATCTAGGAAATATATTCATTTTTACAGCATTAACTCTACCTATTAATGTTATTGGTAACATCATCCATTTATCAAGATCCTTTTTTTATAATGGCAAATAATTTTGTTTATATAAAATTTTTTACATCATTATCAACTCTAATACCTAAATATTTTATCCCATTTATTCACCATCAAAATTGAGTTACTAATTGACATTGATTATAATTTCCTTTGGTAAGGGGTAAAATTTCACTTTTATCCCAATTTACTTTATACCCTGATACTTTCCCATATTCTTCCAATCTAAAAGATAGTCTTTGCAAAGATTGCAATGGGTTTGTTAAATAAATCAAAACATCATCAGCAAATAAATTAATCTTATATTCTTCTTGATTAACTCTAAAGCCCCCAATGTCTGAATCTGTTCTAATTAATTCAGCTAATGGTTTTATTGCCAATACAAATAAAGCAGGTGATAATGGGAAGCCTTGTCTAGTTGACCTCGTTAAGCAAAATGGTGTTGAAATCTGACCATTTGTAACTACTTTAACTTGAGGATTAGTATTTAAGGTTTTAATCCATTGTATAAAAGATTTTCCTAACTCGTATTTTTCCAATACCTTAAATAAAAAATCCCATTCCAATCTATCAAATGCTTTTTCTGCATCCAAAGCAACTGCCACACTCATTTCCTCTCTTTTTGGTGCCAAATGAATTATACTAAGTAACCGGGTTATATTATCCATTGATTGTCTGTTTTTAATAAAACCTGTTTGATCCACATGTATTAATTTTGGTAAATATTTAGATATTCTATTAGATAAAATTTTGCTATTATTTTATAATCTGTATTCAACAAAGAAATAGGCCTATATGATGTTGGTTTTAAAGGATCTCTTTTTTTTGGCAGTACAGTTATGATCGCTGTTAAAAAAGATTGTGGGAGTTTATGCATTCTTTCCACTTGATATATTAATTCCATAAAAGGAGGAATTAATAAATCTTTAAATTTTTTATAAAATTCAGGAGGAAAACCATCTTCTCCTGGGGATTTATTACTCTGAAGTGTTCCTAAAGCTTCTTCAACCTCTTTTAATGTAAAGGGCATATCTAATCCTTTCTGTTCTTCCAAATTTAATTTTGGAAGGGTTATTTGTGATAAAAAATTTATCTATCTCAGCAATCTTATTTTGTGATTCTGATTGATATAGTTCAGTATAAAATTTTTTAAAAGTTTCATTAATTTCTAAAGGTTTATAAGTAATCTTATTTGCACTTGTTCTAATTGCATTTATTGTTTCAGAAGCCTGTTTTGTTTTCAGCTGCCAAGCAAGAATCTTACGTGATCTTTCACCTAATTCATAATATTTCTGTTTAGTTCTCATAATTACTTTTTCTGTACGATATGTCTGGAGTGCTTTATATTGTAATTTTTTATTAACAAGTTGTCTTCGTTTTTCTTCTGTCATATATCTTTGAGATTCTTTTTCTAACTTTATGATATCTTTTTCCAATTGATCTATTTCTGCCATGTATTCCTTCTTAATTTTAGATGTATAACTTATAATCTGACCCCTTAAATATGCTTTCATCGCTTCCCATAATACAATTTTATCCTCAACTGAATGTAAATTTGTATCCAAAAAAAATTGAATCTGTTTTTCATAAAATCACAAAAATCTTGATGTTTTAATAAAATTGAATTAAATCTCCATCTATAGATCGATTCCTCCTTATCCATCATTATCATTGTCATTATCAAGGGGCAATGATCTGACAGTATTCTTGCTTTATATTCCACACTTTTCACTCTATCCTGAATATTTTATGATAATAAAAAACAAATCAATCCTTGAGTAAGTTTTATGTCTATTTGAATAAAATGAATAATCTCTTTCTCTTGGATTAATTTTTCTCCATATATCAATCAGGTTTAAATCTTTCATTAATGATAAAGTTAGTTTTATTACTTTTGATTTTGAGGCAACTTTAGTTGACCTATCCAAAACTGGATCTAAACAAAAATTAAAGTCTCCACCTATTAATATTTTATCATGTGCATCAGCCAAGTTCAAAAAAACTTCTTGTATGAATTTTGCATCATTTTCATTTGGTGCATAAATGTTCATAAGAGTCCATAATTCTGAAAAAATTTGACAATGTATAATCACATATCTCCCCACAGAATCAATTACTACATTTTGTATTTTAATTGGTAAAGTTTTATTAACCAAAATTGCAACTCCTCTCAATTTTGAATTAAATGAAGCTGCAATGACATTTCCAACCCAATCTCTCTTTAATTTCTTACGTTCTGTTTCTGTTAAATGTGTTTCTTGTAGAAAAGCTATATCTCCTTTCATTTTCTTAATATATGTTAAAACTCTTTTTCTTTTCACAGGTTCATTAAGTCATTAGCATTAAAACTTTAAAAATTAAGTAAATTAATCATTCATAATACCTTGGGAACTCTTTAAAATTCTCCATGTTGCTATGAGTCTCTCCCCAACCATCCAGGCAAAAAAGAAGAAAAATAGAAGAAAGGTAACTAATATATAAGAAAAAAAACAAAATACCCCCCCCCCCCACTAATGTTGCGATTAAAAAGAAACACAACATTACCCCCCTCATTTTATGGGTCATGGCAATCGCCATGATTGTACACGTGAAACTCACAGCCATCGATCAGGAGCTCCTCCAGCTCCCCCGCAAAAAAAAAGAAAGAAAATATATTAGACAAGAAAAAAAAGAAAATAATTAAAGTCTCTACTCCCAATTAATACTCCTCAACTATTTTTTTTTCTTATTCCTTATAAATGTCCGTCAAGTCCAACCTTATTTCAGTCTTCATCATTAGTCCACTTCATTTCTATAATTCTTTACTCCTCCTCGTGGATATCAGGTAGTTCTTGTACAAATTTCTCTACTTTCCGGTAGTCAATGAAAAATCTTTCTTCGTTATCCAGGAAAATTATCAATTTTGCTGGGTAGCTCAATAAAAATTTATAGCCCTTTTCCCATAAAGATTTTTTCACTGGATTAAATTCCTTTCGCCTCTTCAGAAGATCGTAACTTATGTCTGGATTTAAAAAAAACTCTTCTTTTCTATCATCAATGGCCCATTTCTCTTTTTAGCACCTTGAGTAGCTGCCTTCAAGATCATATCTTTATCTTGGTACCTTAAGTATTTTATCAAAATTGATCTTGGCTTTTGATCTTGTTGAGGTTTTGGTCTTAAAGCTCTGTGTGCTCTTTCAATTTCATTTACTTGACACTCTTCTTTCATTTCTATGCTATCTTTACTCTTTTACCATCTGTCCTTTCCTGAGTTCCATCATTCCAGAACCCACCCCCTACCAAGTTAGTTTAAACCCTCCCCAAAAGCTCTAACAAACCTGTCTGCAAGAATATTGGTCCCCATTGGGTTCAGGTGCAACGCATCACTTTTGAACAGGTCATACCTTCCCCAGAAGAGATCCCAATTATCTGAGAACCTGAAGCCCTGACCCCTGCACCAGCTTCTCAGCCACACATTTATCTGCCAAATCATCCTGTTTCTACTCTCTCAGGCACATGGCACAGGCAGCAATCAAAAATTACTACCTGGATGCTCCAACTTCTCAGCATTCTACTTAGCTCTCTAAATTCTCTTTTCAGGACCTCTTTGCTTTTCTTTCCTATGACGTTGGTACCAATATGTACCAAGATGTTGTGGACGTGATCTGAGACTTCCCTGACCTTGGCACATGGGAGGCAACATACCATCCTGTTCATGTCCACAGAATCTCCTGTCTGTTCCCCTCACTATCGAGTCCCCTGTCACTTCAGCTCCCTTCTTCTCTCTCTTTCCCTTCTGCACCACAGACCCATAATCCGGTTGCCGTGGCATTCTCCCGGGAGGTCATCCCCCACAAAACTATCCAAAGTGGTATTCTTGTTTTTGAGGGGGAATAGCCACAGGGGTGCTCTGCTCTAACTGCCTATTTCCATTTCTCCTGACAGTCACCCATCTACTTGCCTCCTGCAACTTCGGGGTGACTACTTCCCTGCAACTTTGATCAGTTATATCCTCGCTCTCCCATACAAGCCAAAGGTCATCCCGTTGCTGCTCCAGATCCCCAACACGATCTTCAAGGAACTGCAGCCAGATGCACTTCATGCAGGGAAGCATATAAAAGCAAGGAGACAATGCTGAGTCTTTATAAGACACTAGTCAGACCACACATGAGGTATTGTCATCAGTTTTGGGCCCCATATCTCATAAACGATGTGTTGTCATTGGTGAGAGTCCAGAGGAGGTTTACAAGGATGATTCCAGGAATGTTAGAGCTAACATATGAGGAGTGTTAGAAGCTTTGAGTTTGTGCTCACTGGAATTTAGAAGAATACATTGGGATTTCATTGAAATCCTACTGAATGTTGAAATAACTAGATATGGGTGGATGTGGGGAGGATGTTTCCTGTGGTGGGGGTATCCAGAACTAGAGGGAACAACCTCAAAATTGAAAGGCATCCTTTTAAAACAGAGGTAAGGAGAATTTTGTTAGCCAGAGGGTAATGAAGCAGTGGAATGCTCTGCCATAGAATGCAGTGGAGGCTAAGTCTGTGGGTATACTTAAGGCAGAAATTGATTGTTTCCTGATCAGTCAGGGCATCATAGGATAAGCAGGTGTATGGGGATTGAGTGGGATTCGGGATAAGCCATGATGGAATTGCGGAGCAGACTTGATGGGCTGAATGGCCTAATTCTGCTACTATGCCTTATGGTCGTATATTGAAAGAAATCGCAGGGGTTTGTAAACTCAGCCAGCACCATTACAGGCACAACCCTGTCTACCACTGGGGGCATCTTCCAGAGAAGAAGGCAGTATCTATCACTTAAGATCCACAGAATCTGGAGCATACTCCCTTCTCATTAATACCATTGAGGAGGAAGTACGGGAACCCAAAGACCAACACTCAATGATTCAGAACAGTTTCTTTCCTCTGCCATCAAGTTTCGGAATATTCCGTGAATCCCTGAACACTACCTCATTATTCTTTTACTGTCCACTATTTATCAATCTCTAAATTTCTTGTATTTTTTATATCTTTACTTGCACTGCTGCTGCAAAAAGGCAAATTCCATGTCATATGTCAAAGATAATAAATCTAATTTTAATTCTGATTTATGGAAATATTGGCTAATGGACCTGGGAACAGCCTGTATCTGCATTTTATCACACACCACACTACTCCACAGTTAAAGAAAAAAATCACTTCCTGATGAAGGATCTCGACCCAAAATGTCCACTATTTATTCTTCACCATAGTTGCTGCCTGACCCGCTGAGTTCCCTCAGTATTTTGTGTGTGTTGCTTTGGATTTCCAGCACCTGCAGACTTTCTTGTTATTGTAATAAAGAAATAAATAAATATATATATAGTCCTCAGCACTGGAGTGTTTTGCAAACAGAACTGTCAATCATTTAAAAAATATAATTAATGAATGTGTCTTTTAAGGGCTGGTTTTAAGGCCAAGATTTTCCAAATCCATCATGACTACTAAAAAAGGAATTTCCTGTTTATGAACATGGTTTGACAGTGTCGTATCTCTTTCCACTAATCTCTGTGTTAATTTGTCAGTAAATAAATCCTGTGTAGGCAGCAGGAGGCCCCTCCAGCAGGTTCATCCTGGATATGAAAATGGGTGTCACTGCCCATTGACTCCCTCCAACAGGAGATCAACAATGTCCATTCAATATGAGATCAATTTCACCAAATGGACAGTATTCAATAAAGGCATCAATTTTTGAGAGTAACTGGAATGGAAAGGAAATACTGATTTTTGTTGCAAGAGTGGTATTTGCTGAATGAAATAATAAGATTGCTTGGAGATCTTAAAGAAGAAAAAGGGATTTTGTGTTCTTGGAATGCAGTTTGCAGCAAAGCAGTCAAATCAGTGCACTAGCAATCTAATAGTCTGGAATTAATCCCCAGAAATACAAACTGAAATCCCACAGTACTAATTGCTGAATGTAGATTCAGTTAATAATTTGGTTTCTCAAATAAGTAAAAGTTGTAAAAATCCAGTCGACAGGACATCTGATATCCTTCCTTAATCTGCACTAGTCTACTCTAGACCCAACAATGTATTGGACTCTGAAATAGTCCATCCTGGTAAATCTTTCCTGCGCTTTTTCTAGTGCAGATGAAATAAACTGTACACAATACTCCAAGTGAGGACTCACCAATATTTTATATAACTGCAAAATAACTTCCCAACTCCTGTATACTAAATACCCTGGCTGAAGAAGGCCTGTGTGCAGAAATGTCAACTTCACCACTTCTACCTGTTACCTATCTACGTGCTTTCAGCAAACTATGTACTTCCACAGCTAGGTCCCTCTGTTTCACAGCCCTTCCCAGAATCCTACTATTCATTGCTTTGAACTCCCGAAGGACAATATTTCACATTTATCTCAACTGAAGGCCATTTGCCAATCCTGAGCTACATACTGTACCTAGCTGATCAATATCCCTCTATAATTTTTCATAACCTTCCACACTATCTACAACATCACTGATTTCAGTAACATCTGCAAACTTATTATCAATGTGTAACAATAGCAAAAATCACTGCTTAGAGTTGAACACCAGCAACTGCCTGTAAGGAGTTTGTACATTTTCCCCGTAAGTGTGTGGGTTTTCTCTGGATGCTCAGGTTTCCTCCCACTTGAAAAACATTTAGAGTCAGGGTTAATGAGCTGTGGGCATGCAACGTTCGCACCAAAAATGTGGCAACACTTGAAAGCTTCCTAGACAGTGGACTGTGTTGGTCATTGACACAGATTGATGTATTTCACTGTGTTTTGATGTTTCAATGAACATGTGATAAATAAAGCTAATCTTTAAAAATCTTTATATACCACATCCAAATAATTTATATAAATTACAATCAAAAGTTCCCAGCACTAACACCTGTGATACACCGCTACACACAAGTTTCCAGTCTGAGAAACATCCCTCAGCTATCAAACTGCATCCTATCCCTTAGTCAATTATGAATGATTTCCACTATCTCTCCTGGAACCCATGTGAGTTAAATTTCCAGACTAGCCTGCTAGACTTCCATTCAAAAGCCTTGCTAGAGTCCATATAGGCAACAATCATCTACCCTCTTATGTACTTCATTTGAAGAACTTCAGGAGATTTGTCAGACAGGAATTCTTATGCACAAAGAATATGGCCCTGTCTCTCAAAATGTTGACCACTAAGTATGACATAAAAGACCCCAAAATATGATCTTAGAAGACAAAAACAATCTCAGCAGTGTCCTGATCAAAATTTATTTCTCATTTGAGGTCAGTAAAACAGAAAATCTCACTGTCATCGATAAGACCTTAAGACATTGTTTAGCATGAAACCAACACAGTGAGTTAGCAGAGGACTGATGCACAACTCTGATATAGCAGGGATTGTGACGTGTGACACATTATTGTCTGGCCTGGGGTATTATAAAACAAAACATTGCATCCAGCACTTTTGCAACTATTTGAATATGTTGAAGAGTTTAATTTCCCCTGGCATTTTTGCGTAATATTCTTTCCTCCAACTATATATTCAAATCAGCCTTGCCTCCATGGACTTTGCCTGTACTTCTCACTGTATCTATAAAGCAGTCAACATAATGAAAGACCCCCTTCCTCCATGGACATTCCCTTTTCTACCCTTTCCGCTTGGGATGAAGGTACAAAAGCTTGGACTTACGTACCACCAGGCTCAAGTACAGCTTCTATCCCACTGTTCTAAGATATCAGAATGGACCTGTATGATAAGATGCACTCTTGACCTCAGGTTCTACTTCATCATGGTCTTGCACATTATCGTCTGTCTGAATTGCACTTTCTCTGTCATTGCCTTTCTCTTGTACCAACTCAATATCCCTGATGTGATGAAATGATGTCTACCGAAGGCATGCAAAACAATGGGTTGTCACTCACTGTACCTTTGTAGATTTGAGAATAATAAATCAATTTACCAATATTCCTTCTCCAGCAATTGGTGATAATTATTTTGCATATGTGGATGGGAACAACCCATTATTGAGATCCTTTCATATACACTGCTTTATTAGATACACCTGCTCATTAATGCAAATATCTAATCAATCAGACGTGCAGCATAAATGCATGCAGACATGGTCGAGAGGTTCAGTTGATGTTCGCAGCAAACACTGGAATAGGAAAGACCATAAGACAAAGGAGCAGAAGTCGGCCATTCAGCCCATCGAGTCTGCTCCGCCATTTCATCATGAGCTGAAATGTGATCAAAGTGACTTTGACAGTGGAATGATTGCTGGTGCCAGATGAAGTGGTTTGGGTATCTCAGAAACTGCTGACTACTTCCTGGGTTTTTCCAGTCACACCAGTCTCTAGAGTTTACAGAGAATGGTGCAAAAAAAAAAGACAATCCTGTGAGGGGCAGTTCTGTGGAAAAATTACCTTCTAATGAGAGAGGTCAGAGGAGAATGGTCAGATTGGTTCAAGCTGAAAAGCAGATGACAATAACTCTAATAACACATGCTACAAAAGAGGTGTGCAGAAGAGTATTTCTGAAGAGTTAACACTATATCTTGAAATGGATGGGCCACAGCACCACAAGATCATGAACCTGTCATAAGGGGACAGGAGGCTGGACCCAAGTGCAGGACACAGGCACTTAAGTACTAGGGGCAGGACAGGAACAACTAAACAATAGACAAGATGTGGTGACCATGGTGTGCGTGAGGGACATGACATTCAAGGTGATTCTGGGGTTCCAGAAGAGTCTGAGTTCAGGCAAGGCAGGACCCCAGAGTTCAGGCAAGTTCTAGGAGGTCACTGGGCAGGCCACATAACTCCTGGGCAGGGCCCAGACCTCCCAGGCAGGAACACAGGGGCCTGAGCAGGTCACAGGGCACCTGGGTATGTTGCAGGGCACAACCCATCAGCAGCAAGGGATGAAAAGGGGCAGAGTCCCCCACCAGGCAACAGCAGTCCAGCCAGGCTTGCCCAACAGAGGCAAGGGATAGGAAGGGAACTAGGTCCAGGATGACTGCCACTTACTCAAAGGACTTGTCTAACAAGGGAAGCCCAGCCCAGCCCAGCCCAGCCCAGCCCAGCAACACAGATTTTAGATAAGGATGACAGATTTTCTTCTCGTGAATCCATGGGGAAACCAGAGTGGCTTTTACTAAATTTGTTGGTTCTATTAGCATTACTGGTTATAAACTTATCAAAGTTGGAAGTAAATTTATTATCAAAGTACATATACTGTATGTTACCATATACAAGCCCGAGTTTCATTTTCTTGCAGGCATTCACAATAGATCAAAGAAATGCAGTAGAATCAATGAGAAACTGCATACAAGGACGAGCAAACAACTAATCCGTTAAAGACTATCAAAAATACAAACAAAAGCAAATAATAATAAATAAAAAAACTCAGAACGTGAGTTGTAGAGTCCATGAAAGTGAATCCATTGTTAGTTCATCAGCATTTCTAATCCTAATAACTATGGTGGCATTTGAACTTCTACCTCTGGGGACCACCTTCCCATGTTTCAGAGGAACCACTGACACTCAACCAACCTTGGATAATAGGCAGAAGGCTGAAGAACAGGACCTCAAGGGTGGCGTTCTCAGGATTGCTGCCAGTGCTATGTGATATTAATGGTAAGAACTGGAGGAGATGGCAGTTGAATGTGTGGCTGAGGAGTTGGTGCAGGGGGCAGGGTTTTAGATTTTTGGATCATTGGGATCTCTTCTGGGGAAGGTGGGACCTGTACAGATTGGATAGGTTGCACCTGAACTCAAGGGGGAGCAATATCCTTGCAGGTTGGTTTGCTAGCATGGTTCAGAAGGATTTAAACTAATTTGCAAGGGGGATGGGACCTGGAGCAATAGAGCAGTGGAAGAAGTGCATGGAGTAAAGCCAGATCTAACATATAGAGAGGCTTTGAGGAAAGAAAAGCAGAATAAAGGGTGTAAATGTAATAAGGTAGAAGGGCTAAAGTGTGTGTACTTCAATGCAAGAAGCATCAGGAACAAAGGTGATGAACTGAGAGCTTGGATACATACATGGAATTATGATGTAGTGGCCATTACAGAGACTTGGCTGGCACCGGGGCAGGAATAGATTCTCAATATTCCTGGATTTTAGTGCTTTAAAAGGGATAGTGAGGGGGGAAGGGGAGGAGGTGTGGCATTACTGGTCAAGGATACTATTACAACTACAGAAATGATGGGTAATGTAGCAGGATCCTCTTTTGCGTCAGTATGGGCAGAAGTCAGGAACAGGAAGGGAGCAGTTGCTCTATTGGGAGTATTCTATAGGCCCCTGGTAGCAGCAGAGATACCAAGGAGCAAATTGGGAGGCAGATTTTGGAAAGGTACAAAAACTACCAGGGTTGTTATCATGGGTGACTTTAACTTCCCTAATATTGATTGGCACCTGATTAGTTCCAATGGTTTAGACAGGACAGAGTTTGTTAAGTGTGTCCAGGATGGATTCCTGTCACAGTATGTTGACAGGCTGACTAGGGGGAATGCCATACTAGATCTAGTATTAGGTAACAAACTGGGTCAGGTCACAGATCCCTCAGTGGGTGAGCATCTCCCTGGCTCCCTGGCCTTTAGCATTATCATGGAAAAGGATAGAATTAGAGAGGACAGGAAAATTTTTAATTGGGGAAGGGCAAATTATGAGGCTATAAGGCTAGAACTTGTGGGTGTGAATTGGGATGATGTTTTTGCAGGGAAATGTACTATGAATATGTGGTCGATATTTAGGGATCTCTTGCAGGATGTTAGCGATAAATTTGACCCGGTGAGGAAGATAAAGGTGAAGGAACCATGGGTGACAAGTGAGGTGGAAAATCTAGTCAGATGGAAGAAAGCAGTATACATGAGATTTAGGAAGCAAGGATTAGACAGGTCTATTGAGGAATATAGGGTAGCAAGAGCTTAAGAAGGGGCTGAGGAGAGCAAGAATGGGGCATGAGAAGGCCTTGGTGAGTAGTGTAAAGGAAAATCACAAGGTATTTTTCAATTATGTGAAGAACACAAAAGGATGACAGGGATGAAGGTAGGACCAATTAGAGATAAAGGTGGGAAGATGTGCCGGAGGCTGTGGAAGTCAGTGACACCCTCAATGAATACTTCTCTTCGGTATTCACCATGAAAGGGAACTTGATGACGGTGAGGACAATATGAGTGAGGTTAATGTTCTGGAGCATGTTGATATTAAGGGAGAGGAGGTGTTGGAGTTGTTAAAATACATTAGGATGGATAAGTCCCCGGGACCTGACGGAATATTCCCCAGGCTGCTCCACAAGGCAAGGGAAGAGATTGCTGAGCCTCTGGATAGGATTTTTATGTCCTCATTGTCCACAGGAATGGTACCGGAGGATTGGAGGGAGATGAATGTTGTCCCCTTCTTCCAAAAGGATAGTAGAGATCGTCCGGGTATTTATAGACCAGTGAGCCTTACGTCTGTTGTGAGAAAGCTGTTGGAAAAGATTCTTAGAGATAGGATCTATGGGCATTTAGAGAATCATGGTCTGATCAGGAACAGTCAGCATGGCTTTGTGAAGGGCAGATCATGCCTAACAAGCTAGATAGAGTTCTTTGAGGAGGTGACCGGGCATATAGATGAGGATAGTGCAGTGGATGTGATCTACATGGATTTTAGTAAGGCATTTGACGGTAGACTTATTCAGAAAGTCAGAAGGCATGGGATCCAGGGAAGTTTGGCCAGGTGGATTCAGAATTGGCTTGCCTGCAGAAAGCAGAGGGTTGTGGTGGAGGGAGTACATTCGGATTGGAAGGTTGTGACTAGTGGTGTCCCACAAGGATCGGTTATCGGTTAAAAATCTACTTTTCATGATTTTTATTAACGACCTGGATGTGGGGGTAGAAGGGTGGGCTCATAAGTTTGCAGATGACACAAAGGTCGGTGGTGTTGTGGATAGTGTTGCGGATTGTTGAAGATTGCAGAGAGACACTGATAGGATGCGGAAGTGGGCTAAGAAGTGGCAGATGGAGTTCAACCCAGAGAAGTGTGAGGTGGTACACTTTGGAAGGACAAACTCCAAGGCAGAGTACAAAGTAAATGGCAGGATACTTGGTAGTGTGGAGGAGCAGAGGGACCTGGGAGTACATGTCCACAGATCCCTGAAAGTTGCCTCACAGGTAGATAGGGTAGTTTAGAAAGCTTATGGAGTGTTAGCTTTCATAAGTTGAGGGATAGAGTTTAAGAGTCGCAAGGTAATGATGCAACTCTATAAAACACTGGTTAGGCCACACTTGGAGTACTGTATCCAGTTCTTCTCGCCTCACTATAGGAAGGATGTGGAAGTATTGTACAGAGGAGATTTACCAAGATGCTGCCTGGTTTAGAGAGTGTGCATTATGATCAGAGATTGAGGGAGCTAGGGCTTTACTCTTTGGAGAGAAGGAGGATGAGAGGAGACATGATAGAGGTATACAAGATATTAAGAGGAATAGATAGAGCAGACAGCCAGCGCCTCTTCCCCAGGGCACCACTGCTCAATTCAAGAGGACATGGCTTTAAAGTAAGGGGTGGAAAGTTCAAGGGAGCTATTGGAGGAAGGTTTTTCACTCAGAGAGTGGTTGGTGTGTGGAATGCACTGCCTGAGTCAGTGATGGAGGCAAATACACTAGTGAAATTTAAGAGACTACTAGACAGGTATATGGAGGAATTTAAGGTGGGGGGTTATATGGAAGGCAGGGTTTAAGGGTCGGCACAATATTGTTGGCCGAAGGGCCTGTACTGTGCTGTACTATTCTATGCTCTATGTTCTATAACTAGGAGGAAATTGCTTGGCTGACATCTATGATCTTTAGATTAAGGATTATTGTATTATTGGGATGTAAGAGTGGGAAGTGTACTAAGAGTTGCTTTTAACTTTAATCCACCATTGTCGAGTGCTGACATTCTAACAGGTTGTTAGATCAGAGCTCACAGGGAACCTGAAAAGTGATCTTAAAGAGGTGTATAAAATCATGTGGGACACAGATAGAAGTAAATGTAAGCAGCTTTTTTCCCAGGTTTGGGAAGTCAAGATCTGGAAGGCATAGGTTTAATATGAGAGGCAAAAGATTTAATAGGTACTTGAGGGGCAAGTTGTTTCTTTACACAAGGGGGGTATGTATGTGGAATGTGCTGCTAGAGGAAGTGCTGGAACAGGTATATTAACAACTTTTAAAAGACAGTTGGACAGGTGCATGGATTGCAAAGGTTTAGAAGCTTATGCGCCAAACATTGATATATTGGACTAACTTGGATAGGCATCTTACCTGGCTGGAGCAGTTGGGCTGATGTCTGTTTCTGTGTTGTATGTCTGTATAAAACTATGATTCTGGTTGCTGTCATTATTTTTCAGCTTAAAGGCAATGGAGGTCGCCAGATGCGGGATGAGGGAAGCCTTACAATTGCACAAATGTTAGAAGTAAGAAAGAATAAAAAACAAGTTACCTCAAACAACAGTCTAATGGGGGTGGGGGGGGGGGGTCATTACTTCCCTGGCTATAGGTTGACCCATTATAGAACCTAATGGCTGAGGGTAAGAATGACCCCATATAGTGAATGTTCTTTGGAGCAGTGCAGTTGTCTCAACGCAGATGATATAAAAGCCTGAAACCGCATATCACTAGGCACAATAGACTACAAGACAAGCATTTCTCTGTACCTGAGTGCATGACAATAATAAACCAATTCCAAATGCAAGGTCTCAAGAATTAGCTGACAACACTTCATACCTTACAACTTTCACACGTTAGGAGTCCATAGTGATATCCTGAGACCTTGTCTCCACAAATCGGACACAACTCCTCACACGTTGGTACGAAGGGGTACTCCATTTTAACTTGGGAATCTATGATTCAAAGAAACAAAATGTTATTAATGTATTCAAATTTGTAGTCTCTTCCCTCATCTGTCCCGTAATCCCATAATCCCATGAATTTGCCCCATTAAAAGATTGTGTTTGAACAAGATCATTCCTGGTTGATTTTCTAAAGAGAAAATGAAAAAGAGGGAATAAAATTTGCATTTTATAGCAGCCCTCATCTCCTTTCAGATTGTGCAGATCATCTTGCAAATAAAGTGTCCTTTTGAAGCACAATATCTGTGGTATATAGAAAACACTACAGATGAATTCTATGCAGCAAGCCCCCAATAACAGAAGTAGGATAATGAACTGGTAATGAGGAACTCTTGTCAGACTTAAACTCCTGCTCTTTTGCAAAACAATATCTACATTCACCTGGGAAAACAAAGAGGCCTCAAAGCCTCACTTCCATCTTTTCTATGGCAGAACTCTCTCAGAGCTGTAGTGAAGAGTTTTTGTGCTCTAGTCTCAGGAGTGTGAATAAACACAGTCTTCTGTCCCAGAGGAAAGAGCACTTCCCATTGAGAAACAACATAAAGCACAGAACACAGAACAGTGAGTAGATTTAATATCTTTAACGGGAATCCAAATTACATTGGAAATCAGAATCAAATTTAATATCACTGACATGAACACAAGAGATTCTGCAAATCCAGAGCAACACACACAAAATGCTGGAGGAATGTTTTGGGCCCAATGGCATCCTGGTAAAGGATCTCAGTCTGAAATGTCGACTCTTTACTCCTTTCCATGGATGCTGCCTGACCTGCTAATATCACTGACATGTCATGAAATTTTTAATTTTCCTGCAGTAGTAGTGATTAAGCAAGGAGCAATGTGATCATTGTCTGAAGGTGAACCAGTATCAAGATCACTTGGAGTTTATCACTTTCTTACAGACACTGTTGGGTTCATTACTGGAACCTTAGTTTTCTGCTGCTGTTTATATTCAAGACTTCAGAGATCAGGTTGAAGAAAGTGAATACATCAGTAAGTTTCACAAGTTTCATTTATCCTGAACCAAAATGAAAATTGCAGTATTTGGGGGAGAGTGTGACCTTCTGTTTTGCAAAAAGTATAGTGAAAACCATGAACAACCTTGGGGTATTTAAAGCGTAGAAGGTAGCACAAATTTTCAATGTCTCAACCTCTGTCCCTTGCACATCCACATCAACATTTACTTTAGGTCCTTTGATTTCTCCCTCCTCTTTTCCTGATGGCACTTCAACATCATAGTCTCCTTTCAGTTTTGGATCTTTCAAACTGAGATCATAGGTAACAACTAGCTTCAATCTTTGGTCACTACTTCAGACTTTACCTCTTTTAGTACCCTGCAGATCCATAGATATCTACAGTACTGTAACTCTGTGGACACTTAGTATGAGTGACGATTATTGTCTCTGACCATCAAAATTAGACTGGTCACTTCATAATAGTGCATCTCTTGAACTTCACTTGCAACCCATGAAAAGTAAAAAACAATGCAATGCAACTGGATGATGAATTAAACAAATGCTATATTTTGTGGGATATCTCAGATTTACACAGTGTTGGTGACCAAAATCACTCTATTAAGATTTAGGAAAGGAAAGAGCTATGGTGATTGAATTTGAGTGTGAAAGGATATTTTAAGAAAGGGAGGAGAACAATTTGGAGTGGCAATGGTTTAGAAGTGAGTTTAGCCAGTCAAAGTAAATCAGATTGAAAGAATTGCTACGGGATTTTTCTTCTGATTTTTCTTTCAGCTTCACTTCAGTATCAAAGTGAAGGGACAAAGAGACACGAGATTCTGCAGATGCTTGAGGAACACATGAAAACACTGGAGTAACTCAGCAAATCAGGCAGCATATTTGAGGGGAAAAATAGTTGATGCTTTGAGCTGAGACCGTTCATCCTGTTAAAAGAATCAAGGTAGTGACTACTGTGGGAAATGACATATGATCTTATTGAATGGCATGAATAAAGGATCTTTCTTCCACAACACAGATCAGCAAAAACAACTTTCAATCACCCTACATTTAGTGACTTAATCCTCTTCACACTTTCATCATCTGCACCAATCTTCCCCCTCCCCACCCCAGATTCTACTACTCACCAACATACTCAGGGCTTTATCATCCTTCATAGTTCTATTAATTGGGTTTGAACAATTCAATACTCCAGCTCAAAGGCTTGTCACTAAACTGTCAATAATTAGCAGTGGAAGAACATAAGAATTGGAGCCAATCAGCCTCATAACTGTTCTGCTTTTCAATTAAGCTACCAAACCATACATGTGGCATACTTGAAGGGAATCCACATGGTCACAGGGAGAAGGTGCAAATTCAACACAGGCAGAACGAGAATTATATATTGAGCCTGAGCATTACTGCACCACCCTGCTGCATCCAGATCCCTTACAGACTGCACGTCAATCAAACTTTTCCAAAGCACAATGAGGATGGAATATTCACTTAAGTAAGTCCTGTTTTTAGCTTCCTTTACTTTATGCTTTGCTAATGTTTTTCTTTTAAAAGCAAAATAACAGGGGATTATTGAAAAACAAAGAGGCCGAAGAAAAAGAAAGTGGAGGTGCGTTAAGTTTCCGAGCTCAAGGTACAATAGAGAGGAGAGCAATTAGATTAAGCAATCAAGTCTGAAATTTGCATACAAGTGCACTCAGAGCTCTCTAAACTCAAATAGGTTTTCATATCTTTCAACTGTAAAAAAGAGTTTTGCCTTACAATTTCTTCTGACTGAAGTGGATGGAATTACGTCAGAGGACTGAGAGGACTCTAGTCATTTGAGTGGCATTGCTCAATAACAGAGATAAGACCTTTCATGGGTGCTTTCAAAGGTGGAGTGAGGAAAATAGAAAAAAAAGAATTAGTTGGTGCCTTCTGCATGATCCCTGTGTGTTGAGTTATGTGAGGAGGAAGGTGCTGTGCTGTGTGTGATCAATTTGACATCACACAGAGCACTGGAACCATTTATTAATAAGCTTCAGGCTTATTCATTTATGAATAAGGGTAAAAACTATGGAAACATCCCATTGGTCTCCTTGGTTTTGTATTGAAAAAAGACTCTCAGCTTCTATTGCTTTAGAAATAAGGGAGATAACAGAGTGAGAAAGTCACATATAACATGCTGAGGTGTCTGAAAAAGACCTTCAAAACACAAAATCCCTTGCAGGTCGGATGTTAAGTATCCCAGAGGGGAAAACTAATATCACTAGAAGAGATTGGGAGAGAAACATCCCTTTACAAATGTACTGTGGCAAACTGCAAAAAAATACCAGGAATGTTCCATCTGCTCCCAAAACTGTAAACTTTTTCTATAGATAACAGAAAAATACAGAACACCAAGTGTATACAATACCACAGAAATATTTGTGCAGAAACTTCTTCATTGATTGCTAATCAAAGCTGTGTGTGTGTGTGTGTGTCTGACTCCAGAAAGCCATTAGGAGTAAAAGTATCTTCATTACCATATTTTTAAAAAGAAGCCAATTCATCCAACAAATTAATGATAGTGTTAAATTTGTAAAAAATATATTGGACATTTTGCATCAAAGAACACATCGTGTTGGATGAATGAGTTAGGAGTCTTTGCAAACAGAATAATTTCTAAAGATGGAAATTTACCAGCAACACAGTTAAAAGAAAAGAAACACAAGTTTCCTGTACTCACTCTGTATCAACATTTGGTCTGATCCCGAATCCTGAATGTAGAGGAAGCTGTTTTCAGTGTCTATGTTTGGCAGCATTGCCAAAGCTGAGGCTGTCAGTTGTGTGTACACTCCTGGGAACACACTGCACCATTAATACTAGAGGTGCTTTGTAGCGACTGTGGTGAGCAGGGAAAGCATCTTCACAGGAAGAGGAGGAGGGACAGAGCCACTCAGTGGACTGACATGTTGACTGGCCACTCATGAGTTGTTTCTTATCATCCAATGGTTAGGAACAGAAACGGGAGCTTACACATTAACCATGTCAGTCTTATCATGGCTAGTTTACCATCATGATTGGACTGGTTTATTCAGCAGGCTTCTGACCTCACTGAACACATGGGTCAATTCAGCACAGATCAGAGGGCTTTGCAATTTCACCATATGGTGTGTTTTAGCCCACAAAAGTATGGCTCAGAAGGTCATGTCCTGGTGCTAGAACACAGATGCAAGTACAAACATAGAAAGACACATGAAAAAGAGGAGCTGGAATGAGGGAATGAACTGCCTGGGTAAGTGAACCAGTACATGGTCAAAAAATGTTTAGAGGGACATGGAACCAGGTGTCACAGGCTTGGGAACCAGGGAAAGGCTTCTAAGATCTGACTTAAGATCTTTAAGACAGGTTCAGCAGCCAGAGGATGGATTGTTTTCACCAAATGAGAAAATGGGATGTCCGACTATTTTGGTCGGCTTTGACCAGTTGGGCCAAAGGCCTTGTTATCATGCTGTATGACCCTTCAAGCCTGCTCCACACTTTCATATAATCATGGCTGATCTATCTTAATACTAGATGTTTCTCTCACCATATCCCTCTGCCCTTTGTGACTAGAAAATTCTAAGGATTCAAAATAATCTCAAAGTTTGTATGCAGTATACAACCCTGAAATTTGTCTTCTCCAGCCAGCCATAAAACAAACAAAACCATGGAAGCCACTCAACGAAAAGAAAAACATGAACACTCATGTGCAAAAACATGTGCAAATGGCACCAAAACATCAAACACTCACACATAAAACAAGTCGCAGAAAATGATCCCTGTCTTAAATTAAAATTCAATGACTTGGCCTCCCCTTACTTATTGTCATACAGAGTTCATTGGATTCCATGGGTTCACAAAAGCAGTTGCTGGTGAACCTGTCTTAAAGAACTTAACTCAATTCTGATAAATCTTACACTGTATCTCAAGTCTGTGATGCAATGCTCCAAGCACCCCAAACCAGGGGAAGCTGAGCCTTACCAAACTGCTCAATGTAATCGTCCTGACAGCTTTTGATCAATCCAGTGAATTTTCATTACCCTAACTACAGCAAATATATTCTTTATTTAATGTGAGAAGACTAAAATTGCACACAATTCTTCAAGATTCTGTATTTGTAACATATCATTGTCCCTGCATTCAAAACCTCTACCAATTGTTCATTTGGCCTCTTAACTGCTTGCTTCATCTGTATGTTTTCTCTCAGTAACAGGTCTAGGAGGACATTAGTACCACTGGTACATTAACATTTCCTAATCTATCATCATTGAGATATAACTCTGTCTTTCTGTTTGTCTGACCAAAGTGGGCAAGTTCACACTTACAGACTGCTGGAAGAACACAGCAGGTCTGACAGCATCTATGGAAAAGAATAAGCAATTCATGTTTTGCTCCCGTGCTGAGCCTGTCAATTTCTTAAACTTTGCCTCTAACTTCACCCTGCCCTCAAATTTACTTGGTCCTTCTCTGACACCTCTCTCCAATTTCTCAAACTCTGGAGGGAAATTACATACTGTTATCTTTTATAAACCAAATGGCCCTCACAGCTGTATTGACTGTACATAGAACAGTACAGTACAGGCCCTTTGAACCACAGTGTTGTGCTGAACCAGCTAAAAAGCAATCAAAACACCCAAACACTAATCCCTCCTACCTATAGTGCAGATAAAAAGTATTCTCCACTTTACCACTCTGCCCCCCGGAAGATTTCATGTTTTATTGTTTTACAACAATGAATCACAGTGGAATTAATTTGGCTTTTTTGATGCTGAACAACAGAAAAATACTTTCATGTCAAAGTGAAAACCAATCTCTACAAAGTGATTTAAATTATTACAAATAATATACACAAAATAATTGATTACATAGGGCTTCACCCACTTTAATGTGACACAACAAATCATCACTGGTGCACTTAATTGGTTTTTGAAGTCACATGATTAGTTAAATGGAGATCACCTGTGTGTAGTGATGGTGTTTCAATTGATTGCAGTAAAAATACACGTGCATCTGGAAGGTCCATCTGCTGCTGAGTCAGTATCCTGGCAAAAACTACACCACAAAGACAAAACAACACACCAAGCAATGCCGCAAAATAGTTATTGAAATGACTATTGAAAGACTATTCTGGATTTAGTGTTATGTAATGAACAGGATTTGATAAGCGATCTCGCAGTAAAGGAGCCATTAGGAGGTAGTGATCACAATATGATAAGCTTTTATCTGCAATTTGAGAAGGATAAGGGCAGCTCGGAGGTGTCAGTGTTGCAGATGAACAGGGGAAACTATGGAGCCATGAGAGAGGAGCTGGCCAAAGTTGACTGGACAGATAGCCTAGCAGAAAAGACAGTGGAACAGCAATGGCAGGTATTCTTGGGAATAATGCACAAGGTGCAAAATCAGTTCATCCCTCAGAGAAGGAAGGATTCAAAGGGGGGAAAGGGGCCACAGTGGTTGACAAAGGAAGTCAGAGACTGCATAGCATTAAAAAAAAAGGAAATATGACAGAGCTAAGGTGAGTGGGGGGACAGATGATTGGGAAGTTTTTAAGGAACAACAGAACTTAACTAAAAAGACAATATGGGGAGAAAAAATGAGGTACGGACACAAGCTAGCCAGGAATATAAAGGAAGATAGCAAAAACTTTTTTAGGTATGTGAAGAGAAAGAAGATAGTTAAGAACAATGTTGGGCCCTTGAAGAATGAATTGGGTGAAATTGTTATGGGAAAAAGAGAAATGGCAGAAGAATTTAATGAGTACTTTAGATCTGTTTTCACTAAGGAAGACACAAGCAATCTCCCAGATGTATGGATGGGCCAAGGACATAGGGTAACAGAGGAAATGAAACAGATTGACATTCGGAAGGAAACGGTGATGAGAAGACTGATGGGACTGAAGGCTGACAAATCCCCAGGTCCAGATGGTCTGCACCCTAGGGTACTAAAGGAGGTGGCCCTGGAAATTGCGGATGCATTGGTAATCATTTTCCAATGTTCCTTAGATTCAGGATCAGTCCCTGAGGATTGGAGAATGGCTAATGTTATCCCACTTTTTAAGAAAGGAGGGAGGGAGAAAACAGAGAACTATCGACCTGTCAGCCTGACATCGGTGGTGGGAAAGATGCTAGAGTCCATTATTAAGGATGAAGTAGTGGCATATCTAGATAGCAGTGATAGGATTGGGCCGAGCCAGCATGGATTTACCAAGGGTAAATCATGCTTGACTAATCTGTTGGAGTTTTTCGAGGATGTAACCAGGAAGTTAGATGGGGGAGATCCAGTGGATGTAGTGTACCTCGATTTTCAGAAGGCATTTGATAAGGTCCCACATAGGAGATTGGTGGGTAAAATCAAAGCTCAGGGCATCGTGGGGAAGGCATTGACATGGATAGAAAACTGGTTGGCAGATAGAAAGCAAAGGGTAGCAGTGAATGGGTGTTTCTCGGAATGGCAGCTGGTGACTAGTGGGGTGCCACAGGGCTCGGTATTGGGACCACAGCTGTTTACCATTTACGTTAACGATTTGGATGAAGGCATAGAAAATAACATCAGCAAATTTGCTGATGATACTAAGCTGGGTGGCAGTGTGACATGTGATGAGGATGTTAGGAGAATTCAGGGTGACTTGGATAGGCTGGGTGAGTGGGCAGATACTTGGCAGATGGCGTTTAATGTGAATAAGTGTGAGGTTATCCACTTTGGGAGTATGAACAGGAAGGCAGATTATTATCTGAACGGTATAGAGTTGGGTAAGGGAGTAATACAAAGAGATCTCGGGGTCCTTGTTCATCAGTCACTGAAGGTGAATGAGCAAGTGCAGTAGGCAGTGAAGAAGGCTAATGGAATGTTGGCCTTTATTACAAAGGGAATTGAGTACAAGAGCAAGGAAATCCTCCTGCATTTGTACAGAGCCCTGGTGAGACCACACCTGGAGTATTGTGTACAGTTTTGGTTTCCAGGGTTAAGGAAGGACATCTTGGCTGTAGAGGAAGTGCAGCGTAGATTCACGAGGTTAATTCCTGGGATGTCTGGACTGTCTTACACAGAGAGGTTAGAGAGACTGGGCTTGTACATGCTGGAATTAAGGAGATTGAGAGGGGATCTGATTGAAACATATAAGATTATTAAGGGATTGGACAAGATAGAGGCAGGAAATATGTTCCAGATGCTGGGAGAGTCCAGTACCAGAGGGCATGGTTTGAGAATAAGGGGTAGGTCATTTGGGACAGAGTTAAGGAAAAACTTCTTCTCCCAGAGAGTTGTGGGGGTCTGGAATGCACTGCCTCAGAAGGTAGTGGAGGCCAATTCTCTGGATGCTTTCAAGAAGGAGCTAGATAGGTATCTTATGGATAGGGGAATCAAGGGATATGGGGACAAGGCAGGAACCGGGTATTGATAGGAATTGATCAGCCATGATCTCAAAATGGTGGTGCAGGCTCAAAGGGCCGAATGGTCTACTTCTGCACCTATGGTCTATTGTCTATTGTCACAGGGGATGGATACAAAAAAATTTCCAAGTTAAGGCAAAGAGAAAGCAACTGTTGAATAAAACGCACATGAAATCTTAGCTAGAGTTTGCCAGAAGGTATGTGGGAGACTGAAGTCTGCTGGAAGAAGATTCTATGGTCTGATGAAAACAGAATTGAGCTTTTTGGCCATCAGACTCACAACACACACAAAATGCTGGTGGAACACAGCAGGCCAGGCAGCATCTTTAGGAGAAGCACTGTCGACGTTTCGGGCCGAGACCCTTCGTCAGGACTAACCGAAAGGAAAGATAGTAAGAGATTTGAAAGTAGAGGGGGGAGGGGGAAATGCGAAATGATAGGAGTAGACCGGAGGGGGTGGGATGAAGCTAAGAGCTGGAAAGGTGATTGGTGAAAGTGATACAGAGCTGGAGAAGGGAAAGGATCATGGGACAGGAGGCCTCGGGAGAAAGAAAGGGGGAGGGGAGCACCAGAGGGAGATGGAGAACAGGCAGGGTATTGGGCAGAGAGAGAGAAAAAAAACAAACAACTAAATATGTCAGGGATGGGGTAAGAAGGGGAGGAGGGGCATTAACGGAAGTTCGGGAAGTCAATGTTCATGCCATCAGGTTGGAGGCTACCCAGCCGGTATATAAGGTGTTGTTCCTCCAACCTGAGTGTGGATTCATCTTGACAGTAGAGGAGGCCATGGATAGACATATCAGAATGGGAATGGTATGTGGAATTAAAATGTGTGGCCACTGGGAGATCCTGCTTTCTCTGGCGGACCGAGCGTAGGTGTTCAGCGAAACGGTCTCCCAGTCTGCGTCGGGTCTCACCAATATATGAAAGGCCATACCAGGAGCACCGGATGCAGTATACCACACCAGCTGATTCACAGGTGAAGTGTCGCCTCACCTGGAAGGACTGTCTGGGGCCCTGAATGGTGTGGCCTTTTATATATTAGTTGACCTGATGTAGACTGGGAGACCGTTTCGCTGAACACCTATGCTCAGAGGAACAACACCTTATATACAGGCTGGGTAGCCTCCAACCTGATGGCATGAACATTGACTTCCCGAACTTCCGTTAATGCCCCTCCTCCCCTTCTTACCCCATCCCTGACATATTTAGTTGTTTTTTTTTTCTCTCTCTCTGCCCATCACTCTGCCTGTTCTCCATCTCCCTCTGGTGCTCCCCTCCCCCTTTCTTTCTCCCGAGGCTTCCCGTCCCATGATCCTTTCCCTTCTCCAGCTCTGTATCACTTTCACCAATCACCTTTCCAGCTCTTAGCTTCATCCCACCCCCTCCGGTCTTCTCCTATCATTTTGCATTTCCCCTCCCCCCACTACTTTCAAATCTCTTAGTATCTCTCCTTTCAGTTAGTCCTGACAAAGGGTCTCGGCCCGAAACGTCGACAGTGCTTCTCCTATAGATGCTGCCTGGCCTGCTGTGTTCCACCAGCATTTTGTGTGTGTTGTTTGAATTTCCAGCATCTGCAGATTTCCTCGTGTTTGCAGACTAAATGTTATGTTTGCCTAAGCCAAACACCGTACATCATGAAAAACACAGCATCCCTACCATGAAGCATGGTGGTGGCTGCATCATGCTGTGGAAATGCTTCACTACAGCAGGCCCTGGAAGATCTGTGAAGGTAGACGGAAAAATGAATGCAGCAAAATTAAAATATTTGCTTTCCAGCAAGACAATGACCTCACTCCAATTGAGAGTTTGTGGCTGGACTTGAAAAGGGCTGTTCATTCACAATCCCCATGCAGTCTGACAGAGCTTGAGCTGTTTTGGAAAGAAGAATGGGGAAAATTGCAGTACCCGATTGTGCAAAGCCGATAGAGACCTATCCACACAAACTCAAGACTGTAATTGCTGTCAAAGGTGCATCTACTAAATGATAACTTGAAGGGGGTGACCAATTATGCAATCAATTATTTTATGTTTAATAATTGTATTAAATTTAGACTAATTTGTAGAAATTTGTTTTGACTTTGACATGATAGAGTCTTTTCTGTTGATCAGTGTCAAAAGAGCCATATTAAATCCACTTTGATTCAAAGTTGTAAAACAATAAAACATGAAAAGTTCCAAGGGGGGGTGTGAATAGTTTTTATATGCACTGTACATGATGTCCAAAAGGCTCCTAAAAGCCTCTAATGTATTTGCCTCTACCACCATAGCAGGCAGTGCATTCCAGGAATCCAGCACTCTCTGAGTAAAAACCTTACCCTCACATCCCCTTTGAACCTACCACCTCTCATCTTCAATGCATGCTCTCCGGTATTGCAAACAGTTCAACCCTAGGAAACAGATGCACCGTTTACTCAATCTCTGCCTCTCATAATCTTAGAAGCCTCTATCAGATCTACCCTCTGCTGCTGCCACTCCAGAGAAAATAACCCAGGTTTGTCCAGCTATGATGATAGTGCATGCTCTCTAAACCAGGCAGCATCCTGATAAACCTCTCCATTACCCTCTCCAAAGCCTCAATATCCTTTCTATAAGTGAACCAACCAGAATTGTATGCAATACTCCAGATTTGGCCTAACCAGAGTGTTATAAAATTGCTATCTAACCACATGACTTTTAAACTCAATACCTTGATTAATAAAAGCAAGCATTCCATAAGTCTTCTTAACTACCTTATCGAACTGTGTAATCATTTTCAAGGGGCTATGAACTTGGATCCCAAGATCTCTCTGCTCAGCAACACTGTTAAAGGATCTTGACCATAACAGTGTACTGTCTCCTTGCATTTGCCCTATTAAGATGCAACACCTCACATTTATTTGTGTTAAGCTCCATCTGCCATTTCTCGGCCATATCTGTAACTGATGTATTTCAGCTGTATTCTTATCCAGTCTTCTGCACCATCTACAACTCCACCAATCTTGGTAACATCTACAAATTATTTTTTCCTATCCTGTCACTTGTAAAATAGATCTGTTTTTAGGATGAAACTTTCTTCTTCAAAAGTATCGGAGTTTTCCTCCTTCTTCAAAGAGTAGGGTTTCCCTTCTGCAACCATTGATACACCTCCTTCATTTCCCATGTATCTGCCTTTACAAAATCCTCCCACTGCGAGAACAGAGGGTAAGGGTTCTCCCTGTCCTTACCAACCACCCTACAAGCCTGCGTGTACAACACAACATTCTCCATGACTTCCACATCTATAATGGGATCCTATCATTTAGCACATCTTTCCCTCCACCCCTGTTATTGCTGGGGTCATTTTCTATATGACTTTCTTGTCCATATGTGCTCCTCACTGTTCTCTCTCCTGGCACTTAACTCTGCTAGTGAGACAAGAGCTACACCTGCCCTGTACCTCCTACTTCCACATCATATATAACCATATAACAATTACAGCATGGAAACAAGCCATCTTGGCACTTCTTGTCCATGCCGATGCTTATATTCACCTAGTCCCACTGGCCTGCACTCAGCCCAACACCCTCCATTCCTTTCCTGTCCATATACCTATCCAATTTTACTTTAAATGACAATACCGAACCTGCCTCTGCCACTTCTACTGGAAGCTCGTTCCACACAGCTACCACTCTCTGAGTAAAGAAATTCCCCTCATGTTACCCTTAAACTTTTGCTCCCTAACTCTCAACTCATGTCCTCTTGTTTGAATCTCCTCTACTCTCAATGGAAAAAGCCTATCCATGTCAACTCTATCTATCCCACTCATTATTTTAAATAACTCTATGAAGTCCCCCCTCAACTTTCTACACTCCAAAGAATAAAGACCTAACTTGTTCAGCCTTTTCCTGTAACTTAGGTGCTGAAACCCAGGTAACATTCTAGTAAATCTTCTCTGTATTCTCTTTTTTGTTGATATCTTTCCTATAATTTGGCAACCAGAACTGTACACAATACTCCAAATTCGGCCTTACCAATGCCTTGTACAATTTTAACATTACATCCCAACTCCTATACTCAATGCTCTGATTTATAAAGGCCAACATACCAAAAGCTTTCTTCACCACCCTATCCACATGAGATTCCACCTTCAGGGAACTATGCACCATTATTCCTAGATCACTCTGTTCTACTGCATTCTTCAATGCCCTACCATTTACCATGTATGTCCTATTTGGATTATTCCTACCAAAATGTAGCACCTCACACTTATCAGCATTAAACTCCATCTGACATCTTTCAGCCCACTCTTCTAACTGGCCTAAATCTCTCTGCAAGCTTTGAAAGCCTACTTCATTATCCACAATGCCACCTATCTTAGTATCATCTGCATACTTACTAATCCAATTTACCACCCCATCATCCAGATCATTAATGTATGGTGGGGGCATCCGTTGGTCTAGAGAGACCATGGATCTGCACCTGGAGTTTCCAGGGTGCAGACCTGGGCAGGGTTGTATGGGAGACCGGCAGTTGCCCAAGCTGCAGGCCTTCCCCTCTCCACACCACTGATGTTGTCCAAGGGAAGGGCACTAGGACCCATGCAGCTTGGCACCGGTGACATCGCATAGCAATGTGTTGTTAAGTGCTTTGCTCAAGGACACAAACACGTTGCCTCAGCTGAGGCTCAAACCAGTAACCTTCAGGTTACTAGTCTGATGCCTTGCCCACTAGGCCACGCGCCAACACAATGTTCGTCATTCAATGTTTGTAGTGAGATGCTGAAGAAGTTCTATAGGTCAGTTGTGGAGAGCGCCCTCTTCTTTGTGGTGGCGTGTTGGGGAGGCAGCATTAAGAAGAGGGACGCCTCACGTCTTAATAAGCTGGTAAGGAAGGCGGGCTCTGTCGTGGGCACGGAACTGGAGAGTATGACATTGGTAGCAGAGCGAAGGGCGCTGAGTAGGTTACGGTCAATCATGGAAAACCCTGAACATCCTCTGCATAGCACCATCCAGAGACAGAGAAGCAGTTTCAGCGACAGGTTGCTATCGATGCAATGCTCCCCAGACAGGATGAAGAGATCATTACTCCCCAATGCCATTCGGCTTTACAATTCAACCGCCAGGGGTAAGATATGTTAAAGTGCCGGGGTTAGGACTGAGCTTAAGTTACCATTCAATGTATTTTAGTAAACTATTTAAGAACTTTTTAAAAGCTATTTATTAATGCTTTTTGAGAGGGTGATCTTAGATGCATATCATATTTATACTGAGTTAAGTATTGTATGTAATTAGTTTTGCTACAATAAGTGTATGGGACATTGGAAAAAATGTTGAATTTCCCCATGGGGATGAATAAAGTATCTATCTATCTATCTATCTATCTATCTAATGTATATGTATATTAATGTATATGACAACAAAATTGGATCCAATACAGATCCCTGAGGCACACCACTAATCACTGGCCTCCAACCTGACAAACAGTTATCCCCCACTACTCTCTGACATTTCCCATCTAGCCACTGTTGAATCCATTATATCACTTCAATATTAATACCTAACGTTTGAACCTTCCTAACTAACCTTCCATGCGGAACCTTGTCAAAGGCCTTACTGAAGTCCATATAGACAACATCCACTGCTTTACCCTCGTCAACTTTCCTCGTAACCTCTTCAAAAAATTCATTAAGATTTGTCAAACATGACCATCCACGCACAAATCCATGCTGACTATTCCTAATCATTAGGAATGTTTATTCCTAATCATTCAGGGGCCCAAACAGTCCTTCCCAGTAAGACACCACTTCACCTGCAAGTCTGTCATGGTTGTCTACTCTATACAGTTCTTCCGGTGTGGCCTCCTCTACATTCAATTTAATTCAAGTTTAAATGTCATTCAACCATACATGAATATCCATGAATACAGCCAAACAAACCAGTGTTACTCCAGGGCCAAGGTGCAGAACACAATACCAACAGTCAAACAGCACAAAACTCAGAGCGCATAAAGCAATCAGTAAGATACAGACACAACCGTAAAACCCAGACCCGAGCCATGAATGCCGCTGCAATCCACAGATGACCAGAATTCAGCTTGTCTTCTGCTGAGTGAACACTGGGAGGCAGCGCTGTCTCCAGCCTGGACACCATACCACAGCCCCAAACCCCCCCACCCCACCACCGGTGGAGTGCAGCAGCCCCAACGCCTTTTCGCCACTTTCTGGTGGCTGAAAGAGGCAACACTGTGGCTGAGGCCTAGTCCTCGCACATACAATACTGTATAACAAGCACAAATAAAATATTAGTAAAATACAACCACACAAAAAACACTATATATAGTCCAGACGCTGATTCCATGAATGCGCAGAAACCTGCATTTTTGCCATCAACAGCTTGTCTTCTTCCAAGCAAACACTGGGGACAGCACCAACTACAGCCTAAACGCAGCACCACACCTCGCCTGGTGGAGCACATCTGTTCTGACACCTCTCGCCTGGAGGCTGTAACCAGGCGTTGCCATGGTTGAGGTCCAGTCCTCACTACAACCGAGGGCACACAGCTCCCTCACCAACTGCCCATGTTCTCAGTCAATAAATCAGTGAATCAAACTTGCAGCATTCCATGTTAACAATGTCCAAAAGGGTCTTGTGATCATAAGAAAAGTGACGAAGATAGTCACTTGCTATTAGACTGTAGGCCTCCTTTGACTCAGGCAGCAGTATGATGCACAGCTCCTTCATTTTTGCCACCAACAAGCAACTTGCTGATGGGCAGACCTGCAGTACTTTAAATTCCTAATGTCATTGGTAAGTTCTCAATGTTTTAATGTATGGTACATTGGTGAGTACATTGGTACCTTGAGCATAGATTAAAGGATTGCTTCCTTGAGCACTTTCACTCTATCTGCCATAAAAGGTGGAATTCCCAGTGGCCACCCATTTCAATTTGCCTTCCAATTCCCATTCCAATACGTTGGTCCATGGTCTCCACTACTGACACAATGAGACCAAACTCAGGACGGAAGAGCTAAACCTTGTACTCTGTCTGGACAGCTTCCGATCTGATGTATAAACATTGATTTCTCTAACTTCCAGTAATCTTTCCTCCCATTTTTCTCTTTTTCCATTCCCCATTCTGACTCTCCCCTCACCCTTCTAGTCTTAATGATGGGTCTTTCCTCAATATATTGACTGTTTAGTTCCTCTTCATTGATGCTACCTGACTTGTTGAGTTCTTCAAAATTTCCAGCACCTGTGGAATCTCATGTGTTTTTAAGTTCATATTTATCCATATTGTACTGCATCTATGACAGATTTACCCATTCACTCAATTTGAGTGAGCTGCCTTTAAGCTTGGCATCCTTCTCACAAGTCACAAACCCACCAGGGTCTGTGTTACCAGAAATCCTAGAAGAAGGAAAGACATTTCCTGCATCCAAACCATTTTGAATATCTGGGGATGATTCACTGATTCTAGGGTCTCTTGCCTTATATCCAGATTCTCCACACTTCCTGTCTGTCAATTAATTTTCAATCCATGCTAATACATTAACTCTAATCCAAAGTTTTTTCACTTTTTAACTTATGTGTGATAAAGTACACTTTTGCGCACTTATGTATAGTTAAGGATTGTAAAACACGCAAAGATTATCTCTGGGGTCTCTCCACATCCCTTTTTGTGACATTTACTGAGAGAATTGTATATGAAGGGTCCAAAACGTTGTTGAGGACCCCTTCCACCCATCCCACAATCTTTTCAATCCACTATTATGAAGAAGGAGACACAGGAGCATCAGGACTTGTACTGCCAGCTTCTTCCCTCAGGCTATGAGACTAATGAATACCCTGACACCACCAAGGTCTCGTCACCAGGACAGCCAGCTGTTTACTGTTTACTCTATTGTCTACTGCATACTTCACATCTATTTTTGAATTATCTTTTATTAACTTATTTGTAGCAATATTTTGTTTGTGTGCTGTGTGTAATATATGTATTGTGGGTGTACAGTAGTCTGGAAGAAAGTCATTTTGTTGAGTTGTATATATGTACATTCAGACGACTTCAACTTGAATTTGAGTTAGAGGCATCACAGAGGCTACAAATGTTGGACATCTGGATAAGCACACGCAAAATGCTAGAGGAACTCTATGGGTCAGGCAGCTTAAATGCAGGACAAAGGACAATCAACCTTTTGGCCTGAGACCCTTTGTTAGGCCTGGAAAAGAAAAAGGCAGAAACCAAAATGGTTTCCTTCTTCTGTTTTGTTTTGGCTTCTGCCCCCTTCTTTTCAAATCATGGTGAAGGCTCTTGGCACAATACATCGTCTGCTTATTTTCCTCAATCGATGTGTGTGATCCACACAGTTCCTCCAGAATTTTGTGTGTCTGTTATTGTTAAATTAGATTACTGTCATATACATTAGGGTGGAATTGAGTACCTTATTTATATGAAGTTCACAATGTGAATGTGACCAATAAATTTAACAATGAATGCAAAACAGCAGGATTGTGCAAAGACTATAGCGCAATCTAAAGTATCTCCAAGAGGATGAATTTGTAAAATGCCTACAAGATGGCTTTTTAGAAGAGCTCATGGTAGAGGCCACTGGGGGATCAGTTATTCTGGATTAGGTGTTGTGTAATGAACCAGAATTGATTAGAGAGCTTAAGGTAAAGGAACACTTCGGAGAACAGTGATCAGAATGGAATTCACCCTGCAATTTGAGAAGGAGAAGCTAAAGTCAGATGTATCAGTGGAGTAAAGGGAATTATAGGGGCATGAGAGAGGAGCTTGTATGCATGTTCATGTCTATGTGTGAGTATGCACACATTCAGATTCAGATTCAGTTTATTGTCATTTAGAAACCACAGATGCAATGCAGTTAAAAAATGAGACAACATTCCCCCAGAATGATATCACAAAAGCATATGACAAAACAGACTACACCAGAAAATCCATGTAACATTTGGCAATCCCCAATCCAGAGTCCGGAGAGGCTGCTGCTTATTAATATCGCGCTACCATTTAGCGTGTTCCCTGGAAAGGAGCTCCAAATCCACCAGACAAAAACAAGATCAAAAACTAAAGCTACAAGACCTGCACAAAACCACATAATTACAACATATAGTTACAACAGTGCAAACAATAGCATAATTGATAAAAAAAAAACAGACTATGGGCACAGTAAAAATAGTCCAAGATGTTAAAGGACTGTAAGTTCAAAAGAAATCACCACAGTTTCCAAAAATCCCCAGGGTCCCGACAGACTCGCCATCCCACGCCGGCGGCAGAAGGGAATACCCCCGCTATGGACTTCTATGGCGCCGCCCGACTCAGCCTCGCAGATGCAGCAGACAATGAAAGCTCCGTCGAGACCAGCCTCGCAGACGCAGCACACACCGAAAGCGACCTGAGTCCATCGAAAGGATTCCGAGTCCGTTGAACCTCTGAGCCGACGACCATCCCCTCCCCTCCGGCACAGCTTCTCTGAGCACCATACTCTGCCGAGCGTATTAAGATGGCCCCGCCAACGGCCATTGGCAATGCGACCCCGAGGACTGGGGGCCTGTTCTTCCCAGCAGAGTCCTGGACTTCACAGCAGCAGCAGTAGCAATGAAGAAGGTCTTCCTGGAATTTCCCGATGTTTCGTCGTACTTCCACATCCGTTTTCAAATGATTATGATTGCACACGGCACCCTACTTCACAAATAACAGATAATCAGTTCTGGAGTGGCCGCTGCAAGCTGTGTCGCGCCGCCATTTTGGATATGCTGTCACATGCATACATGGCAAGGGTTAGAGGGATAAATTTAATCAGAATCAGAGTCATGTTTATTATCACCAGCATGTGACGTGGAATATGTTAACTTAGCAGCAGCAGTTCAATGCAATACATAATATAGAAGAGGAAATAAATAAATAAATAGATTGATTACAGAATACGTATTTTGAATAGATTAAGTATTGTGCAAAAAACAGAAATACTGTATATTAAAATAAGTGAGATAGTGTCCAAGAGTTCAATGTCCATTTAGGAATCAGTTGGCAGAGGGGAAGAAGCTGTTACTGAATTGCTGAGTGTGTGCCTTCAGGATTCCGTACCTCTTACTTGATGGTAACAGTGCGGAAAAGGCTTGCCCTGGGTGCTGGAGGTCCTTAATAATGGACGCTGTCTTTCTGAGACACCATTCCTGGAAGAAGTCCTGGGTACTTTGTAGGCTAGTACTTAAGATGGAGCTGACTAGATTTATAACCCTCTGCAGCTTCTTTCAGTCCTATGCAGTAGCCACCCCTCCATACCAGACAGTGATGCAGCCTGTCAGAATGCTCTCCACAGTACCTTTATAGAAGTTTTTGAATGTATTTGTTGACATGCCAAATCTCTTCAAGCTCCTAATGAAGTATAGCTGCTGTCTTCTTCATAATTACATCAATATGTTGCGACCAGGTTAGATCCTTAGAGATCTTGACACGCAGGTACTTGAAACTGCTCACCCTCTCCACTTCTGATCCCTCTATGAGGATTGGTATGTGTTCCTTTGTCCTACCCTTCCTGAAGTCCACGATCAGCTCTTTCGTTTACTGACATTGAGTGCCAGGTTGTTGCTGCGGCACCACTCCACTAGTTGGCATATTGTCACCACCTGAGATTCTACCAATAATGGTTGTATTGTCAGCAAATTTATAGATGGTACTTGAGCTATGCCTAGCCGTATAGTCATGTGTATATAGAGGTGCGCCAGTGTTGATCATCAGCGAGGAGGATATGTTATCACCAATCTTCACAAATTGTGGTCTTCTGTTTAGGAAGTTGAGGATCCAATTGCAGAGGGAGGTACAGAGGCCCAGGTTCTATAACTTCTCAATCAGGATTGTGGCAATGATGGTATTAGATGCTGAGCTGTAGTCGATGAACAGCATCTTGACATAGGTATTTGAGTTTTTCAGGTGGTCTAAAGTCGTGTGGAGAGGCATTGAGATTGTACCTGCCATTGACCTATTGTAGTGATAAGCAAATTGCAATGGGTCCAGATCTAGTCATGACCAACCTCTCAAAGCATTTCATCACTGTAGATGTAGAAACATAGAAAACCTACAGCACCATACAGGCCCTTCGGCCCACAAAGTTGTGCCGAATGCATCCCTACCTTAGAAATTACTAGGCTTACCTATAGCCCTCTATTTTACTAAGCTCCCTGCACCCATCTAAAAGCTTCTTAAAAGTCCCTATCGTATCTGCCTCCACCACCATTGCTGGCAGCCCATTCCATGCACTCACCACTTACTGAGTAAAAAACTTACCCCTGACATCTCCTCTGTACCTACTTCCCAGCACCTTAAACCTGTGTCCTCTTGTGGCATTTCAGCCCTGGGAAAAAGCCTCTGACTATCCACACGATCGATGTCTCTCATCATCTTGTACACCTCTATCAGGTCACCTCTCATCCTCCTTCACTCCAAGGAGAAAAGGCCAAGTTCACTCAACCTATTCTCATATGGCATGCTCCCCAATCCAGGCAACATCCTTGTAAATCTCCTCTGCACCCATGAGAGTGCTATTAAGGCAGCTCACCATGTTCTTTTTAGGCACTGGTATAATTGTTGCCTTTTTGAAGCAAGTGAGAACTTCCGCCCATAGTAGTAAGAGGTTGAAAATATCCTTGAATACTCCCTCCTGTTGGTTGGTTTTCAGAGCCTTTCCAGTTACTCCATCTGGACCTTGCGAGGGTTCACTCTCTTTAAAGACAGTCTAACATCTGCCTCTGAGACAGAAATCTCAGGGTCATCAGGTGGAGCAGGGATCTTCATACCTGTAGATGTGTTCTCCCTTTCAGAGCAGGCATAGAAGGTGTCATGTTCATCTGGTAGTGAAGCATTGCTGCCATTCATGCTATTGGGTTTTGCTTTGTAGGAAGTAATGTCTTGCAAATCCTGCCAGAGTGGCCATGCATCCAATATCACCTCCAACCTCGTTCAAAATTGTCTCTTTGCCCTTGAAATAGCCCTGCTCAAATCATACCTAGTGTTCTGGTACAGGCCTGGGTCACCAAATTTGAATGCTACAGATTTAGCCTTCAGTAGACGATGTACCTCCTGGTTCATCCACGGCTTTTGGTTTGGGAATGTACAGTAAGTCCTTGTGGGATAATTAGGAGAATTAGGATAATTCCAACAAAGATTCTCAAGATCACCAATCTGAAACATTAGCTCTGTTCTCCTGTCCACAGATGTTGCCTGAACACCTGAGAAGTTCCAAGATTCTCTGTTTTTATTGTTGGTCCCCAGGAACTGCACTGAAAAGAAAATTGCCAATCAGGCAAGATCTCCAAACAGTAAAGAACAATCTCTAAGCTGCCATGATGAACATGAGCATCCATGCCTTATTATTGCTCCAAACTCTTTCTTAGGGAAGCAGGGATGTGAGTTTGGAAACAAGATTGGGATGGAACAAGATCAATTGGCTCGCATGCATTTTTGTTATTGAACAATTGCAAGTCCCCTTTTCATGAAGCCACCAGTTACAAATTCCTCTCTGTCCTGACAAGTATATACTGTTGTTTGTTCATCACAGCTGGGAGTTAATCCTAGTCCATTCTTTGCCTTTTGTGGAATCACCTTCAGCAAATTCTCCACAGAGATATAGAAGCAAGGTGCCAGCTTCTTAAGGAATAAACAAAAATACTGAACAAATCTCAAAGCACTAATAAAAAATACATCGACAGTATATGGAACACTACAGAATATTTCCTAAATCAATTGAACAACACCTCCCAACACCAATCTCTCTGCAATGTCTGAACAGGCATCCTGCATGTGATAGTGCTCCTTGAAACATCAATATCAGAATCAGGTTTATTGTCATTGACATAAGTCATGAAATTTTAAACAAAAGAGATTCTCTATATGCTGGAAATCCTGATGAAAGGACTGATCACTCCTCGCCATAAATGCTGACTGACCTGCTGAGATCCTTCAGCATTTTGTGTGTGTTAGACATGAAATTTGTTTTATTTTGTGGCAGACATAACTAATTACTGAAAGTTACAATCAAAATAATTAAACAGTGTAAAAGAGGAATAGTGAGGACCTATTCATGAGCTCATGGACTGTTCAGAAATCTGATGGTGGAGGGGAAGAAGCTGTTCATAAGCATTGAGTGTAATTCTTCAGGCTCCTGTATCCCCTCCCTGATAGTAGTAATGAGAAGAGGGCATGTCATCAGCTCTAAGCCCCAGATCTCATTCTGCAACAGTACTGTGGAGGTAACATCGCTAAAGAGACCGAAGTATTTAAAGAAGGTCGAAAGGCCTTTGGCTCCTAATAGCTGGTTAGGCACAAAAATGCCCAAGAGCTTCCAAATCTGCTTAGAATTTTAATCTGAAAATTCTAAGCT
The DNA here is from genome assembly GCF_048418815.1 of Hemitrygon akajei. NCBI lineage: Eukaryota > Metazoa > Chordata > Chondrichthyes > Myliobatiformes > Dasyatidae > Hemitrygon > Hemitrygon akajei. The sequence continues at coordinate 93,561,502 of NC_133139.1, read as the reverse complement.
CATAACCAATCTTGCAAACAAACTATATCATTTAGATAGATAGATAGATACTTTATTCATCCCCATGGGGAAATTCAACTTTTTTTCCAATGTCCCATACACTTGTTGTAGCAAAACTAATTACATACAATACTTAACTCAGTAAAAAATATGATATGCATCTAAATCACTATCTCAAAAAGCATTAATAATAGCTTTTAAAAAGTTCTTAAGTCCTGGCAGTAGAATTGTAAAGCATGGTCCTTCCCTGATTATACTCCGTATTGTTTCTGAATGGCAAGGTTATACTTGCCTGGAGTGCAAAGGAGGAATTTTATCTAAAGTACATAAACTTATCAGCAACTTTTCATTAGTTTTTGATGTTTAAAGAACTTAGTAGATAGAATAATGATCAGAAAGGAAAGTAGTGAATGATTTTTTAAAAAATTTATTGCAATGGAAATAATGAACAATATTTTTCTTTGTCAATCCAGTTGGAAGTTCTTGCATTAATCATAATTTAATATCTTCTTAAATACAACCAAACTAACACTCAATGGAACAAAAGTGGGTTGGGCATAGCTGCATCGTGATTAGCATAATGCTTTATAGCACCAATAAGCCAGGTTCAATTCCCACCACTGTCTGTAAGGAGTTTATATGTTCTCTCTGTGACCATGTGGGTTTCCTCCATGAGATACTGTTTCCCCCTAATTCCAAAGATGTACAGTTAGCTGTATGTGGGTTATGTTGTCACTAGAAGCATGGCAACAGTGGCACCTTCCCCTGGCATCTCCTCGGACTATTTGGGTTGTTGACGCAAACATCGCATTTTCGATGTACATGTGATATATAAAATGAATACTTATCTTTAGATAGCCAATAATATCTGGTTTTCTCTTTGTTATGTTGGTTGAGAATCTGTGTGAGATTTTGGGTTATTTACTTGCTGTTGGTGTTTAGAGCAGTAATGAAGGTCCTCCATCTCTAGTCTGTATAGAAGGATTCTTTATTACCGTTTCTGTAGCAATTTTTTTTGACCATTTAGGATTGTTAGCCTTGAGCTGAACCACCAAACATGGGGGACCGATGGATCAGTCTTAGTCTGGCCACTAACCTTTGACTTGTTTGGCATGTGTGACCCTACCAAGAGCCAAAGCATAATGCCTTGCTCCAGCTAACATACCCCACCGGGTCATTGAGGGATGCAATCCTCCAAATCCAACAAAGTTGTGGTCATCTTGGAGAAGATTTTGGGTTGATAGTGCAGAAATTTTCAACATTCAGAAAGCACACTAAACCAATGCCAACAGTGCTCTAATGAAAACAAAATTGCTGGAAATACTCAAAATGTTGGGTAGCTTTGGAGAAAGAAAAAGTGTTACTGTCTCAGGTCAGTAACCCATCATCAGAACAGACCTTTGTACAATTTTGTGGGTGTAACCACCACAACCCCCACCCCAACAAGAGCATTTAGTAAATATATCTTCATCATAGTCATAGAGCATAATAACAAGCCCTTCAGCCCAACTTATCCATGCTAACCTAAGGTAGTCCATATGCCCATGTTTTCCATATTATTCTAATCTTTTCCTATCCACCTAACAGTCCAAATGATACTTAAGCATTGTAAATGTACCTGCCTCTACTGTTACATCTGGCTGCTCTTTCTATATTCACACCTTCCACTGAGTGAACAAATTATCTTTCCCCTCTCACCTTCAGCCTTTAGTTTTGCACTCCCTACTCAAGGAAAATACTGTGATCATTCATCTTATCTATACCCATTACCATTTTATAAATCTCCATAATGTCACTCCTCAGCCTCCTATGCACCAGAGTTACTGGCCTCAGTCTATCCACTCTATCCTTCATCATTGCTGGGTCAAGAATGTTGGATCTCCCTTCCCTACAGAAACTCCCTAACCAACAGGACTTTGGACATAACTTCACCCAGACAGCAGAAGTTCCAGGAAGCAGCTCATTGTCATCTGTTCAGTGCCATTGACAACACTTGTTCTAGTATCTTCACCATGTTGGCTGCAGCAATTTATGAGGCAGACTACTTCCATCTTCTCAAGGGTAAGGAGGGATAAGCAGTAAATATTGGCTTTACCAGTGATGTCCCAACACTCCATACAAGTGATAAGTGACCAGGCTCTTAATTGTACACTGGATTAAAACTGACATTCAAAAAAGAATTAATTCCCATTCCATTGTTTTTAAAACTAATAAGTGTAAAGTATTTATAAAATGAAAGCAATACAAAGAATTTGATTTTCCTGAGCAGAGTTTTTTGCTCACGCTCTCTTTCTGCATTCTCTATGCTCATGATCTAAATTCTATAGATGTGGAAGTATATTCTTTTGTTGCCATGAGTAGTCCCAGGAGAAATCAACAAGGCTCTAATTGGTGGGAAGTCCCTCTGGTGATGTAAAATTGGTACCTTAATATGCCAGAAAATGTCCCAACAATGAAGTACCTCTAAAAACCTTTGAGAACAACAAAAGCCCTGTGTCCAACGTTATCACTTGTCAAAACATCAGTGTCTCTCTATTAAGCATTTGCAGAGCATTTGAAAAGCTATAACAATAAACATTTACTTTAAATTAGAAGATAACATCTGCTAAAATATCTAAAAATATTAAATAAACATAAACAAGAGAAAATCTGCAGATGCTGGAATTCCAAGCAATGTGTACAAAATGCTGGAGGAACTCAGCAGGCCAGACAACATCTATGGAAAAGAGTACAGTAGGTGTTTTGGACTGAGACCCTTCAGCAGGACTGGAGAAAAAAAAAGACGAGGAGTCAAAGTTAGAAGGTTCCCAATCTCTCTATCCCTGTTTCTGGAGACATTGATGTCTATTACAAACCCACTGACTCTCACAGCTACCTGAACTATACTTCTTTCCACCTGGTTACTTGTAAATATGCTATCCCCCTCTCTCAATTCCTCTGTCTCTGTCATATCTACTCTGAGGATGAGGCTTTTCATTCCTGAATGAAGGAGATATGCTCCTTTTTCAAAGAAAGGGACTTCCCTTCCTGCACCATCAATGCTGCCCTCGACCGGATCTCTTCCATTTTATGCACATGTGTTCTCACACCATCCTCCCACCACCCCACCAGGAATAGTGTTCCTCTTTTCCTCACATAGCACCCCAACAGATTCCGTGTCCAGCACATAATTCTTTGCAACATCCGCCATCTCCAATGGGATCTCACTACCAATCACATCTTTCTTTTCCCCCCACATTCTGTGTTCTGCAGGGATCGCTTCTTACGTGACTCCCTTGTCTATTCATCCCTCCCCACTGATCTCCCTCCTGGCACTTATCCTTGCAAGTCGAACAGGTGCTAAACCTGCCCTTGCAATTCATCCCTCACTACCATTCAGGGCCTCAAGTAGACCTTCCAGGTGAGGTGACACTTCACCTGTGAATCTGTTGGGGTCATCTATTGTAGGCAGTACTCCCAGTGTGGACTCTTGTATATTTCTGAGATCCAACGTAGATTGGGAGACCGCTTTGCTGAGCACCTATGTTCTATCTGCCAGAAAATTCAGGATCTCCCAGTGGCCACCCATTTTAATTCCACTTACCATTCTCATTCCGACATGTACATCCATGGCCTCTTCTACTGTTACGATGAGGCCACACTCAGGATGGAGGAGCAACACCTTATATTCCGTCTGGGTAGCCTCCATCCTGATGCCCTGAACATTGATTTCTTGAGCTTCTGGTAATGGCCTCACCCACCTCCACCCCTTCACCATTCCCCACTCTCTCATTTTATCTCCTTGCCTGCCCATTGCCTGGCTCTGATGCTCCTCCCCTCTTTTCTTTCTTCCATAGCCTTCTGTTCTCTCCTATCGGACTCCCCCCTTTCCAGCCTGTTTCTCTTTCACCAACTTATTAGCTCTTTACTTCACCCCTCCCAGTTTACCTGTCACCTTGTGTTAAATAAATGTAGCTCCCTTTCCATTTCACAGCTAAGTAATCCTCATAGAAACTTGATGTAGGGATTAGGGGAGATTCTCCAGGAGAGGTAGGGCCTCTGTACCTCTCTCTGCAACTGGATTGTTTACTTCCTCATTGGAAGACCACAATTGGAGTGGATGAGTAATAATATCTCCTCCTCACTGACAATCAACACAAATGTACCTCAAGGTGTGCTTAGCCCTCTGCTCTACTCTCTCTACACTCATGACTGTGTGGCTAGGCATAGCTCATGCCATCTGCAAATTGGTGCAAGACATCACTGTAGCTAGCAGATTCTCAGGTGTCATTGAGGAAGCATATCGAAGCAAGATAGATTGGTTTGTTGAGTGAAGTCACGAGGATGACTTTGCACTCAGCATCAGCAAATCCAAGGAATTGAATGTGGACTTAAGGAAGAGGAAGATGGGAGAACATGCACCAGTCCACATTGAGGGGTCAGAGATAGAAAGGGTGAGCATCTTCATGTTCTTAGGCATAAACATCCTAGAGTATCTATGTGGGGCCCAACATATGGTGTATTTACCACAATAGCATTTGGAGTCTGAGGAAATTTGGTATGTCATCAAAGACTAGCAAATTTCTACAGATGCATGGTGGGGAACATTCTGACAGGTTGCATCACTGTCTGATATGAAAGCTCTGATGCACAGGACTGCAAAGGCTACAGAGGGTTGTAGTCTTAGCCATCTACTTCACAAGCACAAGCCTCCCCACCATCAAAGACATCTTCAAAGGCAGTGCCTCAAGAATCCATCATTAAGGACTTTTACCAGCCTGGATATACACCCTTTTCAGTATTACTATCAGGAAGTTGGTACAGGAGCCTGAAGATGCATAGACAATGTTTTAGGAACAGTTTCTTCACCTCTTCCATCAGATTTCTGAATGCACCATTAATTCATGTTCACCACCTCACCATTCCTCTTTTGTTCTATTTACTTATTTTTGTAACTGATTGTTATTTTTATGCCTTACATTACACAGGTATTACAAAGCAACAAAATGAACAATTTATATGTATCAGGGATAATAAACCTGATTCTGATTCATAAAATCTGAGTCATATTAGGCAGATCACAATCTCCCAGGAAATGAACAGCCGAGCTCAGCCAATGAGATGGAATCTTCCACACTCAGTGAGAAATTATGTCAGTTCCATGCACAAAGTCCATAAAACCATAAGACCATGAGACAACAGAGCAGGATCAGGCCATTTGGCCCAATGGGTCTGCTCTGCTATTCAGTCATGGCTGATTAATTAATTAATTTATTTCTTAACCCCATTCTCTTGTCAAAACCCCATAACCCTTGACATTCCTACTAGTCAAGAACTTATAAACCTCTGCCTTAAATACAGCCACAGACTTGTCCCCCACAGCCATCTGTGACAACGAATTCCTCAGAATCACCACCCTGTGGCTAAAGAAATTCCTCCTCATCTTTATTCTAAAGGGATGACCTTCAATTCTGAGGCTATGTCCTTTGGTCCTAGACTCTCCCAATACTGGAAATCCCTCCGCACATCTACACTATAGCCCTTTCTAATAGCTTTTAAATGTTGGTACTTTGCCTCCATCAACCACCTCATCTAGTAGTTTGTTCCATATACAGTACATACCATCCTCTGTGTAAAAAAAGTTGCCCTTCAGGTACATATTAAATCTTTTCCCTCTCACCTTATATCTGTGCCCTTTAGTTCTTGATTCCCCAGCCCTAGGAGAACTATATGCATTTGCCCTATCTATTCCTTCATGGTGTTTATAAAATCAGCCCTCATTACCCTATGCTCCAATGAATAAAGTCCAAGCCCACACTTTATTCATCGTTGTTATTGTTTTAACATATTCTACCTAAATGCATTGCGTAATGATTTTATCTTTATGAATAGTATGCACTGTAAGTTTTTTTCAGTATATGTGATAATATTTAACCAATATCAATTCCAATACTCCAAGAACATAGCCTAATGAAGACAAACCTGTCAACACAGAATTATCCAGCCACCTCTATGTTTTCCTTCTGAAGGTAAGATGGTTTAGGCTAAAGCTTCACACTGTGCTCCTTTGCACAGGTATGGTTTTATTCACAACAAGCAACAAGATTTCTTTATCCTTATACTCCAGACAAGTGTAGTAAATAGCAATAAATCAGTTACCTTGTAGATTACAATAACAATAATGGCTTTCTGTGATTCCTCAAGACCTTTGGAACACTAACACCACAGCTCTCTGACATACACTGAACAGATATAGTTCAGTGTAGTATTCTCTCTTTTAAAGTGGGTGGGCTTGCATTTTTCCACACCATATTCTACCTTCTATATTCATTCCCTCTCACTTAACCTATCCATAGCTTCAGCAAATCTTGATACATTGAAGAAAAAAAAAGGCAGCCATGATTGAATGGTGGAGCTGACTCAATGGGCCAAATGGGATAATTCTACTCCTATACTGCATGGTTTTATGGCATAGTACCTCTTCTTTTGACTGTATATAGCCAAGGCCCACTTATGGTACCCACCAATATGATAATGTCTTATGTATTCACTCTTGCTGTTCTCATAAATTATGGCCAAAAATATAGCAATTTCCTTATAATATAACCATATAACAATTACAGCACAGAAACAGGCCATCTCAGCCCTTCTAATCTGTGCCGAACGCTTACTCTCACCTAATCCCACCTACCTGCACTCACCCATAACCTTTCATTCCTTTCCTGTCCATATACCTATCCAATTTGTTTTTAAATGACAAAATCGAACCTGCCTCTACCTGCCAATATATCACAGCTTAGTTTTGGGAACTTCATTGCTAAAATCACAAGTTGCAAATTGTGAACATAGTCAAGTTGATAGTGCAAATCTGTCTGCCCTCCAGTGACTGTCTACATGTCCCTAAAGTCTTCTGCTGGTTGGGGTCGACCATGGACATTATGTCTCAGCTGTTTACATGATACACAAGCTAATATGCAAGCCAAAACTGTATGATATGGAGAGCAAGCTGTTGCCCATTTAGCAGTTCGCCCCCCCATGCAGCTGGTGAATTCAAAAAAACGATAATTTGGCACCAGCAGCATCACAGGAGTTGCCAGTCAGCATTGACTCACTGTAGGGACTCCAGCTCTAGATTTTTCCTTGAGATTTACTCCCAAAGCCTTCCCCTTGAGTAGGTATAGCTGCAAGGCAGCGGAGGTTTGAGATCAGAGTTTTCCTTCTCCTAGATGAGCTGCCAACCAGGGCAGATGAGCCCCATCTGCCTGAATTGACTGGTTTTAAGGTGCCAGTATCCTGTCTTTGCCCCTTCTCCTCTCAGTAAAAACGATTCTGTCAGGCTTAGTAGCTAAGCCACTCATGAAGGCCAGGTGCTGAACACAGTTGTCAAAGGCTATTTGAAATGCATTCCATTGGGAGCATTTAATAGGTAATGGGAAATTATCCTCACTACCATCCCCTTCTATAACAACCTCAAGGAACAGAAATGGGGTTCCCAAATGATCTAAACTAAACTTAGCAACTAGGCTTAAAAACCTTCTCACAAATAGTCTAAACTAAGCCTAATAACTAGGCCTAATAACAAACCTACTTCCAAATGGTCTAAGCTAAGTCAAATAGTAACAGTAATAGTGAAATACAGATTGGACTTATAACATTAGAGCTTTGATAATAGGGCAGTACATTTCACGTTCCATGGATACATGTCCCATTGTCTCAGGGAAGCATCTAACATAATCAACTCCTTCCCAACCAGTCATTCTCTCTGCTCCTATCTCTCACCAGGGAGAACTTACAAAACAATCAGAGTATGAACCAAACTCAAACACCGCTGCTATCCCATTGTCATAAGACTCATGAATTTTTTACCTCTGTCTACCTCATCATGTACTTTGTCCGCCTGCAGCGCCCATTCTGTATTGCAGCATCATGATACTTTGCTATCTGTACTAACTATCTGTACTACACAAAAATGCTGGAGGAACTTAGCAGATCAGGCACCATCCATGGAAAGGAAGAAAGAGCCAATATTTTGGGTGGAGACTTCTGACCAGGACTGGAAAAGAAAGGGGAAGAAGACAGAATAAAAAGGTGGGGGAGGTAAGAGTACAAGCTAGGAGTACAAGTGACAGGTGAAATCGGCTGAGGTGGAAAGTGGGTGGTTGGCGGTGTGTGAAAAGCTGGAACCTAATAAGTGGAAGAGATAAAGGGCTGAAGAAAAAGGAATCTGATTGGAAAGGAAAGTGAACCATGGGAGAAAGGGAAGGAGGAGGGGCAAAGAAAGGAGGTAATTGGCAGGTGAAGAAAGGAGAAGGCGTACGAGGGAGTCAGAATAGGGAATGGATAAAGTGATGGGGGGGGGGGGGGAGAAATTACTGGAAGTTGGAGAAATTGATATTCATGCCAGGTTGGAGGTTACCATTTGTTTTCTATTTAATACTTCAGTACAATTAGGTGAATAATGAGCTGTCCACATGAAACTCTAAACAAAAGGTTTTCACTATACCTCAAAACAATCACATGAGTAATGATCTGTATGCATAACACGCAAAACATAACATTTTCTCTTTACCTCAGTACAATCAAATGAATAGTCAACAGTCTACAGAACACACAAAAGGTTTTCTCACTATCTTAGTACATGTGACAATTACATATTAATAATAACCCATCCACCTGTTCTGTGTCTTTCAGTGGAAGGACTTTGCTGTCCTTCTTCTGTGTGACCAGTACAGTATGTAACCACAGATCCATGTCTCTTGAAAGAGTGGCGAGAAAATTTACAAGGATGTTGCCAAGACTTGAGGACTTGAGTTATAGGGAAAAGTTGAATGGGTTAGGACTTTATTCTCTGGCGTGTAGGAGAATGAGGGGAGATTTGATAGAGGTTATGCAAAATTATCAGGGGTATAAAATAGGGTAAATATTGTACAAGCAGACTTTTCTATTGAGGTTAGGTGGAACTACAACTAGAGGTCATTAGTTACGATTGAAAGGTGCAATTTTTAAACGGGAACATGAAGGAGATCTTCACTCAGAGCACTGTGTATTTAATATTGTAATATTTGAGTATACTCTAAATGCAGTATATTGTACATTCAAGCATTCTTTGGTTAATTAATTCATTGTCAGTTATATGTGAAAGTACGTACATGGCATTAGTTATGATATTACCACATGATACATACATGCCTTGCTTAAAGTAAAAAATGAATGTACTTTACACAAGTTTTTTCCCTGCTCCCTTGTCTTCCTTTCAATTTGTTTTTATGTTTTGGAGATACAAAATATAACAATGGTGATGAGGAAGTTTTAAATGACTCCAAGTTGACAACATAACTGAATAAGCCCAGCAAGTCTTTTGAGCTAAGAAAAAGGCAGAAAATGGACACATTGACAGATTCATTAACGGTGAGTACTGGATGATAATAATCAAACATAAAATAAAAGAACAGAAATAGATGGCTATATCAGAAAGATAAACTCATTTGATAGCACAAAAGATAATTGGGCCATGTATATGAAATAAAATCAGTTGTATTTTGAAGCAAATGGAATAGACAATGAGAAATGAGTGCCAGTGTTACTGAGTGCATTGGATTTAAAGGCATGCAGTTTGCTTTGAAGTTTGACTGCTCCGACCAAACCAGCAGAAATCAGTTTTGCTGGTATTGTGAAAGTAATGCAAGAACATTTAGAGTCAAATTTATTGTTGATCACAGAACACTTTAGGCTTCATAAACAGAATTAAAAGGTGGGGAGTCCATTTCCGCATACATGTCTAAATTCAAGAAATTGTCTGAGCATTGTCAGTTCAGTCTTGGGCTTAATAATTCATTGCGAGATTGTTTAGTTCATGGAATCTTACAAGAAAGCATTCAAAGACAGCTCCTAACTGAAGAACAACTTATATTTAAAAGAGCAATTGAAATTGTTGTATCAATGGAAACAGCAGCTAGAGACACTGTTGAGATGCCGTCTAGACTGAAAATGAGCGTGAACAAAATTGCCTTGTCAAAACAGAAAACAGCCTGGCAGGGGTAGAGGCAAGGGCTCATATACACCAGTCCAATGCAGATTTAATAGTGAAATTTGCAGAAAATGAAACAAAGTAAGGCACATGCAAATAATATGCCAGCAAACAAAAAATAAATGGACTGCACAGGGAGGATAAAGGGTCAAATTGTAGATTTAAAAAAGCACTAATCTGCATGCTGCTGATGAAAAATCTGATAATGATGAAAATGACACAGGATCGGATAGCCCTAAGATTTACAGTGTGAAAACTAACAACAGGTAAGCAACATGGTTTACGAAAGATGTGAACAGCAAATGAATTAAAATAAAATTAGACATTAGTTCAGCTGTTTCAGTCATTCTACATAATGAGTTTTGAAGGCATTTCAAAGATATTAAACTGAAACCTGCAGATATCCAACTAAGAGCTTATACCAGAAAAAAGATAACTCATGTGGGAATGACATCTGTAACAGTGCAATATAACAACTAACATGTCACATTGGGCTTGTATGTGGAAAAACAGTAGAACCATAATTGTGGGGCCATGATTGGCAGAGACAACTACAACAAAGATTGGAAATTCATCTGGTATTTATAAGCCACATTCGCAGGAACAGAGTCAATTGAATATGAATTAAGAAAGATACTGGATAATGCCACACCAGTGTTCAAAGATGGCATTAAAAATTCCAGCATACCAAGGGTAAAATGCCACACCCAAGTTTTACAAAGCCTGTCCAGTTCTTTATACTATCTGTGATAAAGTAGCCAGTGAGTCAGATCACATGGAGCTGCAGAAATGAATTCTTTCCAGGGTTGAGTGGAGTTCTATGGGCAACATCAACATCCCAGTAGCCAAGAAGAATGAGTCTGTCAGGATCTGAGATGATTTTAAGGTCACCATAAACCTTTTATGGAAAGTAGATCAATATCCTCTGCCCAGAATAGAAGCTATCTTTACAACCTTTCTAGGGGAAAACACTTCAACATAATGGAGATGGCTGAGGCCAACCTACAGCTGGAGGTGGAAGAAGAGTCCAAAGTTTTTCTCACCATCAACACACACAAATAATAAGCTTACAGTGTATATTTGGAGTAACATCTTCACCTGTACTCTGTCAGAAAGCGATGTACCAGGTGCTGCAAGGCAGCCCAGGCACTCAGTATTACCTGGATGACATTATTGTGCCAGTAAGTACGGTGAGAACGTCTCCAAGATCTCAAGACAAGTGGTAAAAAGATTAGAAGATTATGGGCTCAGACCACAATGCAACAAGTCTGAATTATTTGAACGGAACATCACTTACCATGGTCACTTAACTGATGTATAAGATTTACACAAATTTATTGGAGAAAATTCAAGCAGTTGTGGATGCCTCAGGACCAAAGGACATGTCACAGCTGTGGCGTTTTTTAGGATTTGTCAGTTGCTATAACAAGTTCCTGCCAAACCTGGTTACTGTTGTCCAGAGCTGTCAGAAAACTTCCTGCAGTTCCAGAGTCAACTCCTACCATGGAGCAGGCCCCGAACCCCAGATCCCTTTATATATAGTATAATTATATTGTTTGATTAAGCATTCTTTGTTGGTTAAATAATTCATTACACATCATATATGAAAGTGTGTGCATGGCATACGTCATGATGCTAAGATGTGATATGTACATGCCTCGCTAAATACTCATTGTCCTGGGCTTTCAAGTTGTTTCATGTTTTACATTTACCAAAACAACACAGAGGTTAGTAAGAGTGTAGACTGAGTTACCAGCAGAAGTGGTGGATGCGGGGTTCCGGTGATGTCATCGTCGAGAATGGCAGCTTATGTCACTAGCTCCTCCGGAAAAACGCATATTAAGCCCTGTTATTCCCTCAAATATAATATTTTTCGAAAAATATTTGAACTGAAAAGAGGGGCAAAAATGGGGAAAAGGAACAGAAATAAAAAAAGCGACACTGCGGAGCCTGCGTCCGAGAGGAGTGCAGCGAGCGGCTCTCCGACCCGACCGCGTGCGAGCGAGGCGGGCGCTGGGCCTCGTTCAAGCGAGGCAGCAATTATCTTCGAAATCCTGAAAGAAATAATGGAGGTCCAGAAAGAAATAAAGCAGCAGCTCCGGGATATTAAGGCAGAGCTCGCCAGCATTAAACAAATAATAGCAGTGGCAGAGACTCGAATTGAGAAGATGGAGGATTGCGTTCAAAATGTGGAACGGATACTGAGTAAGACAATAAAAATATTACATCACCAAGAAGGTAAACTGCTTGACCTGGAGGGAAGATCACGGCAGAAAAATATCAGAATCTACAACGTTCCCGAAGGAGCAGAGGGCTCGTCTATGACGGAGTTTGTCGAAAAGCTACTGTGGGACATGCTGGATATTCCCTCGGTTATGAAGCTGGAAATCGAGAGGACGCACCGCGCGCTGGTTCCGAAGCCTACCCAGGACAGAAAGCCACGCTCTATAATAATTACATTTCTTTGGTACAGCACCAAGACGCAGATTCTACAAAGGGCCTGGGGTAAGAAGAGAGTGTTTTTCGACGATAAATTAATATATTTCGACCAAGATTAACCCCCCCCCCCCGCGGTCCTGCAGAAACGCAAAGAATACTCTGAAGTAAAGCGAGTAATAAAGCAAAATAAGATTAGATTTCAAACTCCGTACCCTGCTAAACTTCGAGTGTTTTATGACAACGGGATGCGGTTGTACCAGACGGTGGAAGAGGCGACTACAGACATGAAGGCCAGAGATTTGCCCGTCAGTGTCACCAAAATGAGGGAAAGCCTGACTGAGGAACTGTCCCGCTCAGCTAGGGAGATAGTGCGCGAATCCAGAAGGCAGGAGACGGGAGGAGGCCGAGAGAAATATATCAGGAAGTGACCAGGAGTTTCCCAAAGACAGTCCTCACCCCCTTCAGAAGAGCCATAAGGTTTAGCTAACTTTAAAAATGTTGAGAAGCTAAATGAAAGCAAAAGTACACGGTGATATACCTATCTCGAGAAATACTTATTATAATGTGGATTTTATATTACTTAGTTGTTATTCTTTATTCGCTCACTTACTCCTTTTTCCCCACCAAAATGAGAATATATATATATATATATATTTATACACGTATGTAATGTGTGTGTGTATGTATATGTATATGTATAGATAGATAGATAGATAGATAGCTACTTTATTCATCCCCATGGGGAAATTCAACTTTTTTTCCAATGTCCCATACACTTGTTGTAGCAAAACTAATTACATACAATACTTAACTCAGTAAAAAATATGATATGCATCTAAATCACTATCTCAAAAAGCATTAATAATAGCTTTTAAAAAGTTCTTAAGTCCTGGCGGTTGAATTGTAAAGCCTAATGGCATTGGGGACTAGTGACCTCTTCATCCTGTCTGAGGAGCATTGCATCGATAGTAACCTGTCGCTGAAACTGCTTCTCTGTCTCTGGATGGATTTGTGTGTGTATGTATATATAGGAGGAGTACACAGGGAAATCTTATCTGTGTAATGGATCTGTTCACTGACTTTTATGAATACTGCATTGGGGGCCCTCAACTCACAAGTAGGAGGGGTTATCCCCCACAGCTAGACATTTCCTCTAGCCCAACGCAGGGTCATCTACTAGTGACCTCAGCCTTGGAATCACACGCTCGTTGCCATTTTTGTTATTATCTGTGTTTCTTGGTTCTTATTTGTTCAGGGAGTAGATCGATTAAGTTTTATTCTAATTTCAATGGTACATTGACAGATAAATACAGATGGCTAAGGACAAGGTAAAATTCATTTCTTTTAATGGGCTATTAAATCCAATCAAATGTAAGAGAATTTTATCCAATTTGGAACAATTTGATTCATACTGGGAAAAATGGTTTAACTAAATAATGCCTCATAGGCCTGACTTTATTCTCACAAATCAATGAATCTGTTGTAAAAACAAAAGATCACTCCCTACTTGTACACAGTTCTTCCCTTTTGCTTGTTTTTTCTCTCCACTCTTTTCTATAAGTGTGTACCTCAGATAAATACTTTGTGGAGATTTGTGATATATATGATTATATGATATATAGGTACAATGTCTGAAACACATCTTATGGAAATGTTTGTTTGATGATGAACTTCAATAAAAAAATAAATTACAAAAAAAAAAAGTGATGGATGCGAGTTTGGTTTTAACACAACAGAAATTTGGATAGGTAGATGGATGAGAAGGGTATGGAGTGCTGTAGTCCAGAAGTAGTCTCTTGGACTAAGCAGTTTAATAGTTCAGCACAGACTAGATGGGCCAAAGAGCCTGCTTCCCTGTTGTATTGTTTATGACTCTGTGACTTATTCAGTCTCAATATTAGTTCAATTACTAATGGGGAGCATCTTTTGTCACTTAATCACTCCAAGATTCGAAGTGAATTTATTATCAAAGAATGTATAAATTATAGAGCCTTGATATTTGTTTGCTTACAGGCAGTCGCAAAGCAAGAAACCAGAAAGAACCAAATTTTAAAATGTAAGATCAACCCCCAGTGCCCACAGAGAGACAAAAATGAAAACATGCAAACAATAGAAGTGAGTGAACAACAGCATTCCAAACCAAATTGAGTCCTCAGACCAAAATCCACGGAGCAGCCTGGAATAGGGTCAAAGTCTCAGTATTCAGTTCATCATATTGGTGGGGCAAATCGCATACACAAAGCACAACAGCTGAGGAGAGAGGAGCTCCCAGATCTGGGCCGGCATTTAAATTGTCTGAACCTTGCACTAGGACCCAAACCCATTGCTGCGAATTGCTCCAGGCCTAGATTTTGCTATTGTACAAGTCATTTCAGCCTCTCCAACCTGGCTCATCGCCCAGGGCGATCCAACCTCGACTGGCACCCAGTCACTACGTTCAGATATGGACCAAGTGCAGAGTGAGGGACACTGAAGCAGGTCAATAGTTCATAGACTTTCATGTGTACAAAGTTAGAGGGAAAAGAAAACAATAAACACCAGGCCAAACAGAGCTGTTAACTAAAACTCTCAAATGGAAAATGAAGCCAACACTGCAGCTAACAGGAAGAACTAAATATAAAGGAATATTGCTAGCCTTCAGAGTTAGGTGTCTCTACTGTCAAATTTCTCAGGCAAGTCCGAATGCAAGCAGGCAGTGAAACGTTGCCGTGTGTATCTCAAGACTCGACAAGCACTACGACAAAAAGAATGGAGTTAAATACTATCACAATGAAATAATAATTAGCTCGAGCATATTCATGAGCACAATTGCTGTATTTGCTGTGCTGCCGAATCCGTGGTTGTGACAGAGGCCCCCTTCCCTAGGCACAGCCCCTGAGGTGCCACAGACCCGTGTCCACTGGAGGTCCCGGATCAGCGACTTGTCTAAGATGCCTTTTGCTGTGATCCAAGTACGTTTTTCTGGACCGTACTCTTTCCAATCCACAAGGTACTGGACCTTACCGCGTACCTGGCGAGATGCCAGGAGGCGCCGCACTGTATAGACAAGGGAACTATCTGCCAGACGGGGAAGAGGGGAGGTGGGAGACTGGGGACAAGGGAGAGAACTCCTATTCTATCTCCTGATCAGGGAAAAGTGGGGGCTGGAATCCCTTCTTGCATTCAAAAAGAGACATACCCATGGAGGACGACTGGAGGTTATTGTGGGTGATCTCTGGCCAAACCAATTGGGTGCTCCAGAACGTGGGGTTGGAAGAGGCAAGGCAACGCTGTTTTGTCTCCAACTCCTGGTTCACTCTCTCAGTCTGGCCATTGGATTGGGGATGGAAACCTGATGAGAAACTGACTATGGCTCCTACAAGAGAGCAAAAAGCTTTCCAAAAGTAGGAATTGAACTGTGGTCCACAATCAGACACTATGTCTTGAGGAAAGCTGTGGAGCCTGAACACATGTTGAGCCATGAGTCAAACTGCTGGGAGAGACTTCTGGCCTTTGTATTCTTGCTGTCAGGATGATAGGTGAGGATGAAATTGAACCATGTGAAGAAGAGAGCCCACTGGGCTAGATGAGAGTTGAGTCTTTTTGCATCCTGAATGTAGGAGAGGTTCTTGTGATCTGTCCAGAACGAGAATGGATGCTCTGCCCCCTCTAGCCAGTGTCTGCCATTCCTCCAGGGCCTCTTTGACAGCCAGAAGTTCCTAGCCTCTCAGCATAGTCTAGCAATGGGAAAGAAAGGCACAAGGGTGCAGCCGACTATCAGCAGATGAGCACTGAGAGAGGACAGCTCCAATGCCGACATCGGATGCAGCCACCTCGACAATGAATGGCTGTGATGGGTCTGGGTGTTACAGCAATGGGGCAGAGGTGAGTCATCATTTTAGCTCTGAAAATACTTGGTTGGCACTATCTGTCCCATGGAATCCTGCCGAGGTCTGCTTGGTGAGTGCATTTACAGGAGCTGCAAAGGAGCTGAAGTTCCAGATGAAGTGGTGACAAATGTTTGCAAACCCCATGAAGTACCATACCGTTTGACTGCAGATGGTTTGGGCCACTCTGTAACTGCCTGAATTTTACTAGGGTCCATTTGAACACTCGATGGGGTAAGTATACAGCCCAAAAACAATACCTTGGTTTTATGGAACTCACATTTTTCATGCTTGGCGTATAGGTTATTTTCAAGATGCCAACTGAGAACTCTCTGGACATAGTGGACATGTTCCTGGTGAGAGCGGGAATAGTTAAGGATGTCATCTAAATACACAAACTGATTCAACATGTCCCTGAGCACATCGTTAATCAAGGCCTGGAATACAGCACAGGTGTTAGCCAGACCAAAAGGCATCACCAGGTACTCACGGTGAACATTAGAGGTGTTGAAAGCTGTCTTCCTCTCATCTCCTCTTATATGAACCAAATTGTACGCATTGCATAGATCAATTTTGGAAAACATGGTTGCTCCTTGAAGATGTTCGAATCCAGCAGGGAAAGAGAGTATTAGTTTGTCACAGTGATGCTGTTCAGCAGGTGATAATCGATGCAAGCACGGAGCTTGACAATCTCCTTGCTCACATTAAAAAAAGCTGGCTCCTGCCAGCAAGGTTGATGGACAGATAAGATGCATGGCTAATGCCCCCTTGATGTATTTCTCCATGGCCATCATTTCAATATTAGAGATGGAAAAGAGCCGGCCTCGGGGAAGACTGGTGCCAGGTAAGACATCTATGGCAGAGTCGTGTGGCTAGTGTGGGGTTAGGGTGGTGACCTTCCTTTCAGTGAAGAGCTCAGGGAGATCTGCATATACAGACAGAATCCCAGATAGGTCCACGTACTTAGCTGACACAGGAGGGGATTGAGCTGGACCCAGACAGGTAGACAGGCATGCCGGTCCCCACTCTTGGAGTGCTTTCAGAGACCAATTGATCCGTGGCTTATGTCAAGATAACCAGGGTAGATTAAATACCAGTGGCATTTCAGGCAAATCAACCAGATAAAAAGAGACTTCTTCATGATGGTTGCCTTCGAGAGTATAAGTTGGAGGAGTCGGGTGGAAAGATGGATCTGGCTGGTGGCCAGAGGTCAACTGTCCAGTGCCTTGATGTTGATCTTTTCCCTTACTTCCTGAGTCAGAAATCCCCATCTTTGAACTAGAGAGATATCCATGAGATTCCCAGCTGCATAGGAGTCGATAAAAGCCTTAACTTCATGGGTCTGAGACCTCCATGACAAGGGAGGTGAGAGCATTACATCATTAGGGGAAGCTGACTGAAGACGGAACCGACCCATCGGGACTCCCCTGCCTGCTGACAGGTATCCTCTTTTACTGGATGCATAGGATATGTTGCCCGGAACTGTCCTGGATCGTCACAATAGAGGCAGGAACCTGTTCTCCTGTACCACTCTTGTTCCTCCTGAAACAAACACATGTGCCCTACTCACATAGGCTCTGTGGACTGGGTGCTGGGTGGTGAGGGAGGGAAAGAAGGCGAGGAAAGACGGGGATCAGATGGTGAATCGGAAGCTTGAAACATTCTTTCACTGCACCACTCAGTTACCCGGTCATCAACTTGAATAGCCAGATTAATCAGGTCACCCAGACTATTCTGCTTGTCCTGGACAATGATCTTGTGCTGGACCCCTGCGTTCAGTCCACTCTGGGAGGCAGTGATGAGAGATCTCTCATTCCAACCCGTCTCTACTGTAAGTGTGCGGAATTTGACTGCATAGGCTACTACCGTTCCTCTGTCTTGGCACAGGTCCAAGGGTTGCAACTCTTGGGCAACCTCCTGATCCTGTACTGGAAGGTTAAAAACCCTCCTTAACCTTGCCATGAAATGTCAGAATGACTAGGCTGGGGAGTATCCTTGCTCCCATGAAGGGTTGAACAGGCTGAGTGGTCCAACTAGGAGAATGAGCATGAATGCCAGTCTTTGTGCATCATCCCCAAAATGTTCAGGCTGGACTTGGAATATCAGCTCGCATTGGGTAATAAAACAAAACAAAAAAGATGGTTCAAACACAAGGAAATCTGCAGATGCTGGAAATTCAAACAACAACACACACAAAATGCTGGTAGAACACAGCAGGCTAGGCAGCATCTATAGGGAGAAGCGATGTCGATGTTTCAGGCCGAGACCCTTCGTCAGGACTAACCGAAAGGAAAGATAGTAAGAGATTTGAAAGTAGAGGGGAGAGGGGGAAATGCGAAATGATAGGAGTAGACCGGAGAGGGTGGGATGAAGCTAAGAGCTGGAAAGGTGATTGGCAAAAGTGATACAGAGCTGGAGAAGGGAAAGGATCATGGGACGGGATGGAAAAGAGATGGTTGTTGACTTCAGGAGGGCACGGAGCGACCACTCCCCGCTGAACATCGACAGCTCCTCAGTAGAAATCGTTAAGAGCACCAAATTTCTTGGTATTCACCTGGCGGAGAATCTCACCTGGTCCCTCAACACCAGCTCCATAGCAAAGAAAGCCCAGCAGGGTCTTTACTTTCTGCAAAGGCTGAGAAAAGTCCATCTCCAACCCCCCATCCTCATCACATTCTACAGGGGTTGTATTGAGAGCATCCTGAGCAGCTGCATCACTGCCTGGTTCGGAAATTGCACCATCTCGGATTGCAGGACCCTGCAGTAGATAGTGAGGTCAGCTGAGAAGATCATCGGGGTCTCTCTTCCGCCATTATGGACATTTACACCACACGCTGCATCCACAAAGCAAACTGCATTATGAAGGACCCCACGCACCCCTCATAAAAAGTCTTCTCCCTCCTGCCATCTGGGAAAAGGCACCGAAGCATTCAGGCTCTTATGACCAGACTATGTAGCAGTTTCTTTCACCAAGCTATCAGACTCCTCAATACCCAGAGTCTGGACTAACACCAACTTACTGCTCTCTACTGTGCCTATTGTCTTGTTTATTATTTATTGTAATGCCTGCACTGTTTTGTGCACTTTATGCCATCCTGGGTAGGTCTGTAGTCTAGTGTAGCTTTTCTTGTCAGTGTTGTTTTCACGTAGTTCAGTATAGTTTTTGTACTGTTTCATGTAGCACCATGGTCCTGAAAAATGTTGTCTCATTTTTACTGTGTACTGTATCAGCAGTTATGGTCGAAATGACAATAAAAAGTGACTTGACTTGACTTGAAAATTCTTGCAACCATTGGGATCACCAGAATACTTGGAATACTCAGTTCCTGTACGGAAGTGGGTGTCTGTGGGGATCCGAAGGCGGGAGTCAGCTCTAGTCTAGGCGCAGGTGCCGGAGCATTAGTAAGAGAAATTGTTGGGGCAGCAGAGAAAGAGGACCTGAGAGATGCTAGGAGTGGTACTGAGGTGGCCAGAGGCTGCTGAATTGTGTTGGTGAGAACGTTAACGGCTATCAGCTGATGCTGACTGTCCAGAGAGAGCTTGTGGATGGTGGTCATGTCTGCGGAAATCGCAAACGCCTGAGTCCAATTCTCTGTGGTGAGCTGTTCAACCATTGCGACTAGCAATTATACTTCTTCCTCCAGATGAGAATGAGCTTGTCAGCATGAGATTATCTGCCTCATTGCCTCCGTAACTTCACTCAGAACAGATTCCATTGCTTGTAGCTTGTCCCCTACCTGACCAATAAATCTCAAGGCCAAGGTCAGCTGCTTTGCTGGATCCATCTTTGTATGGTTGAGACTTGCTGTCACTACATTCAGTATGGCCCAGGTGCGGAGCGAGAGACACTCAAGCGGGTTGATAGTTAATGTGAACAAAGTTAGAGGGAAATGAAAACCATAAATGCTAGGCCAGACAGGGCTGATAACTAAAACTCGCAAATGGAAAACTAAGCCAACGTAGTGGCTGACAGGAATAACTGAATATAAAATGAATACCACTAGTCTGCTGAGTCAGTTGACTCAGCAGTCCAATTTCTCAGGCAAGGCTGAATGCAAGCAGGCAGCAAAACATTGTTGTGCCTATCGCAAGACTCGACAAGGGCTACAACAAAAAGAATGGAGTTAAATACCATCACAATGAAATAATAATTAACTGACACATGCATATTCACCAGTGCAATTGCCATATCTGCTGTGATGCCGAATCTGTGTTGTGACACACCCTGCCTTCCTGTCTATCTTGGCTGGTATTTAGATTGTCCAAACAGCATATTGTACCTCACATTAGGACCCAGGCCTTGCCACAGCAAATCGCTCTGGGCATACAACACATTGACCAGCGATTCACTTTGGATCTGGATTTCACTGCTGAAGAAGTCGATTTCGACCTCTCCAAATCAGATTGGTGCTTAGAACAATCCACCCTTGCACCCGGACCAGCTGGGCAGGCATCAGAATTCCTCCTGTCTTTTCCCCTCTGAATCGTTCATTCCAACTAGCATAGCTCCAACTCCAAGTGCGTTGATTTTGCCCCACACCAGCAGGCACATCTTGCAAATTCACTTTGTCTTCATTTGCCTCTTCATTGTTTGTGGTGAGAGTGTACCACAATTTACTTCAAAAAAATTGCTATTAATAATGTTTTAATCAAATTCCTTTGTTTTCAAACTACCTGTAAGCTGTTACATGTCTTTGGTGGTGTTATCTTAAACTGGAATCATACACAGAACTTGCCAACTTATCTCAAAATCAGAATCAGGTTTATTATTACCATCACATGTCGTGAAATTTGTAACTTAGGAGCAACAGTTCAATGCAATACATAATGTAGAAGAAGAGGAAAAAAATGACAAATAAATACTGTAATCAATTACAGTATATGTATGTTGAAAAGATAAAAAATTGTACAAAAACAGAAATAACATATATTTAAAAAGTGAGGTAGTGTTCACAGGTTCAATGTCCATTTAGGAATTGGATAGCAGAGGGGAAGAAACTGTTCCTGAATCACTGAGTGTGTGCCTTTGGGCTTCTGTACTTCCTACCTGATGGTAATAGTGAGAAAAGGGTATGCTAGGTACTGGGGGTTCTTAATAATGGACACTGCCTTTCTGAGACAACACTCCTTGAGATGTTCTGGTTACTTTGTAGGCTAGTACCCAAGACAGTGCTGACTAAATTTATGACCCTCTGCAGCTCCTTTCAATTCTGTATAGCAGACCCCCCATACCAGACAGTGATACAGACTGTCAGAATTCTCTCCACGGTATATCTATAGAGTGTTTTTGCTGACATGCCGAATCTCTTCAAACTCCTAATGAAGTATAGTCATGGTTTTGCCTTTTTTATAGCTGCATCGATATGTTGTGACCAGGTTAGATCCTCAGAGGTCTTGACACCTAGGAACTTGGAACTATTCACTTTCTCACTTCTGATCCATCTATGAGGATTGGTATGTGCTCCTTCGTCTTATCCTTCCCGAAGTTCCACTATCAGTTCTTTTGTCTTACTGACGTTGAGTGTAAGGTTGTTGCTGCAACACCACTCCACTAGTTGGTATATCTCGCTCCTGTACACTCTCTCGTCACCACCTGAGATTCTACTAACAATGGTTGTATCATCAGCAAATTTATAGATGATATTTGAGCTATGCCTACCCCTAATTGTCCAGGAGCTCAGGTATCAACCTTGTCAGTGGATCTAGAAACACCATTAGTGAATTAACCTTTTTAATTTTGTTTTATTTAATTACTTGGTTTTAACTTATTCTTCATCTTCCATGGTGGAATGGGAATGTATGCATTGGTTAATATGCCAGATTCTCTTCAAGCTTCTTAGCAACATATCAGCTCTACATTATTTGCTTGTCTCACTGATAAAAAGCCATCATCTAATGAACGACTATTTTTAAAAAACTGAACAACTGCCGAGTATTTCTTTGCAAACTACTGGGAAATAACAAAGCAGCTTTTAAATGAACAAAAAAGCTCATTTTATGTGGAAACATTCTTCCTGTGGCTTTCTTTTCAGAGACGTAGAGCTTCTGGGATGTTCAGTGCTAAATAACTACACTCCCCTGAAAACTCTTAAAATGCTGAGTCCTAAAACACCAATGAGTGTTAGCAAACCATATGAAACTTGTTATAGACTCATTCATTAGTAAACTTACAGAACATCCAGAATAATTGTCCATTTTCTATGTGACTTACTTTAACACAAAGCATTCCAATTTTGATATAACTTGGTTGCAGTTCTCTTGGGGTCGATTGATCTAGAGCATTAGTGATGCACCATTGGGTTTCTGTTTCAGTCATTTGAGATGGTGCCTGTTTCTCCTGTCTCAGATGTGCTTCTCTTAAAGTGCCCTCTCTTGATCTGGCGAGTGGTGTATACAGAACCACCACTGCTTATTGATATTTGTCTGATGTCTCCAACCCCCTGACTGGTCACTTTTTGTCGTAATAAGCCCATTTCTTTCAATTTGCCACCTTTGCTTTTGGTAACACTCCTGATGCTAAGAATACAGTTCATCTACTCAGAAGTCTATGCATAGAATTGCTTGTCATCCTTTAAACTGGGGGGTTATAGAAGGCTAGGGCACTCAAATTGGAGTAACTCACCCAAAACACTGGAGGAACTCAGCATGTCAGGCAACATCTGTATCTGTGTGTGTGCGGGGTGGGGGGGGAGGGGTTGGTGTGGTAGCATGGGAGGGAGGAATGAATGGTTAATGTTTCAGGTTGAGACCCAATTTTGATGTGGTCTGAACTCAAGCTGTTGACTGTTCATTTCCCTCCGTAGATGCTACCTGACATAGTTCCTTTTGAGTTTTACATGTGTTACTCCAGATTTACAGCATCTGCAGTCTATGGTCCACTGGTCAGTCTGGACCAGATAAGCAAAGGACCTGTTTCTGTGCTGTAGTGTTCTATGACTCTGATTTTTTCTCTATTCTGATCAACAGGCCTTGGTCTCAGTTTATGATCTAACAAGGTGTGCACCACCATTTTCTATTCTCTAGTACAGTATCAGCTTTTGCCTTAACCACATGTGGAACTTCAGGTGGAACTCCAAGTCCTTACTGAGATTCCTCTGGCCATTGGTGATTTTGAATGGTACCCCTCTCCACCCAGTATCTACCAATAGGTTGTTGAAGCAGATTAAATATTCTCTGTTCTTTAAGCTTTCAATGCCAGAACTTATTCTCTGCACTAAGTACGCTATATATTTTTTGCTTTACTCTGATTTAGCAAAACCTTTTCTGTCATTGTAGAGTGGTAACACTTCTTGAGATCTATTAAAGGTTGTTGTTACTGGACACTTTCTCAGGTTCCTGCTGATTCAGCAAAACACACTACGCTGGGTCCCCAGAGAACAGAAAATGAGAAAATGGCGTGGACACTCCAGGAATGATTATCTGTTATATGTAAGTAGGTGCCGTGCACAATCCAGATTTGATGGGGATGGACGTGAGAAGCACGGAGGAACATCTGGTGAAACTTCTGACATGCCTGTTTCGCTGCCACTGCTACTGTGCAGTCGAGAAATCTCCGGAGAGGAGGCCCCGAATCCTCGGCTTTGCCTGTTGCTTGGCGGCCGGGGCCGAGGTCGAAGTGCTTGGCAGAGATGGTGCTCGGTGATCGGTGTCGGAGGGCTGGTTGGAGGCTCGAATTTTTCGGACGGACTCAGAGTTGGTTGTGGTCAGATGCTTCAAGAGGCTGCATTGGGAAGTTTGCAGCGCTGGAGGTTCATGGCAGGAAGAGTTTTTCTTCCTTTTACTGTTTACGTGAGATGATGGGCTATCGAGGACTTTGAGACTTTCTTTTACCGTGTCCATGGTCTGCCCTTATCAAATTACGGCATTGTAATTTGTTGTAACTGTATGTTATAATTATGTGGTTTTTGTAAGTTAGTCTTGGTCTGTCTTGTGTTTCTGTGATATCATACTGGAGGAACATTGTATCATTTCTTAATGCATGCATTATTAAATGACAATAAACGAGGACTGAGTGTCCTCACAATCTAATCTAATCTAACAGGCATGTCTTTTGCAATGTAAGAACATACAAAATAAACCATAAGACCATAAGATATAGGAGCAGAATTAGGCTATTGTGTCTGTACCACCATTCAATTTATTTTCCCTCTCAACCCCATTCTCCTGCCTTCTCTCCTTTGACAGCCTTTCTAATCAAAACATATAAACCTCTGCTTTAAATATACCCAATGACTTGGCCTCCACAGTCATATGGGGCAACGATTCACCATCCTCTGGCTAAAGAAATTCCTCTTTATCTCTGTTCTAAAGGGACATCCTTGTATTCTGGGGTTCTGCCCCTCTTGTCCTAGACTCCGTAACTACAGGATTCATCCTCTCCACATCCACTCTATCTAGACATTACAATATTCAATAGGTTTCAATGAGATCCCTCCTCATCCTTCTAAATTCCAGCAAGTATGGGTCCAGAGCCATCAAACACTCTTCATACATTAACCCTTTCAATCCTGGGGTCATTCTTGTGGACTCTCTCCAATGCCATTACATCTTTTCTTAGATATTGGGTTCAAAATTGCTGCCAATACTCTAAGTGCAGGCTGACCAATGCCGTATAAAACTGGGAAAGGGGAACAGGAGACAGCCTACACACATGGAGCCTGCTCGTCCCTTTTTCAAAAACTTGGCTGATCTTCTACCTGCAAAATGTCCATGCATATCCCAGAAATCTGTCAAACTTTTATGAACGAAGATGTGTAAGTCTCTACATCCCCAGAGCTTTGAAGTTGGGATATTTATCATTCTCTGTATGAAGAAATTTCTGTTTTTTGTGATTCCTAGACTGAGATCCCTGAGGTAGGGGGTCACAGTCTCCCTGTCTCCACTATGACAAGTCATTTAGATATTTACTGAGAAGAAAATCATAGTTGTTTAAGAGGTAAGGGAAACTAATGTAGATGTTTGGAAGAAATTAATATTGCCATGGAAGAGGTATTTGCAACCTTAGTGCATTAAGATAGAGAAATACCCAGATCCAGATTCAATACACCCTTGGACTTGGTGAGAGGCTAAATTAGAAATTGTGGAGATATTTGCTTCATTGTTAGCCAGTGGTGAAGTTCCTGAAGACTGGAGACCGAATAAGGTTGTTCTGTTGTTTAAGCTAGGGATCTTTAGGGCAGACAATCTGTTATCAGTAGTGGGGAAGTTACTGGAGGGAATTCTGAGGGACAGGATCTACCAGCATTTGGATAGACAGTGTGATTAGAAAGAGTCTGCATGGATTTGAGTGTGGGAAGTTATACCTGATGATTCTTTTATAGCTTTTTGAAGAGGCAACCAAATAGGTCATTGAGCGTAGCACAGTGAATATTGTCTATTTGGACTTTCGCGAGGCTTCCACCAGGTCCAACATGGTAGCCTGATCTGGAAGGATAGGTCCCCATTGAATCCAGAGAGAGTTAGTTGGGTGGATTCAAACAGTAACCTGTTAGTTTTCTGATGTACCATCTCAAAAACCAGCCTTGTGAATTTTTGCTGCAGCTCCTCTATATCAAGTTCATCTTTAAAAACTTCTAAACAACGCATTATAGTACAGATGCAGACTGATTGAGATGCTACAAAATTCCATTAGACATTTGTACTCTTATCTTTATATCTATAATTATATGTATTCATAATATATCAGATTATTTGCTTTACTGCATATTTGATATTAGTGACTTCCATCTCATTGGTTGGGAGCCACTTGACAGAATATTCAAAGTGATATACTAGCTAATGTATTAGCAATCAACATTACATTCTGTATATCATAATAGTTACAGTGTCCATTAACCCAAAGACATTTTGATCCCCATTTCTGAAATCCCATTTTAAAGGAGGTGATTTAGGGTTCAGTCACCAATGGATTTTTGTTATGTTCTTTAAATAAAATGAGAATTCTATTGCAGCTCACAGGACTAAGGATTGCACTTTGATTTACTACACCAGAAGTATAGCTGCAAAGGGATAGCAAACAACAGAAACATTTTGTACTTTAACCCGGAGAGTTCATTTTTAAATAGACCCCTGCCATAAAATATGTGATATCAAATTGTTCCACAGATAATCTGCACAGAGGAAGTATTAAAGGAGCTCATTTCCAAATAACGACAGCAAGTAATACAAGGGATTTTCAAAAAATGCTTTACAATTTTATAACCCAGTTCTGGCCAAATTCAGATCAGATTGAGACAGCTGGGTCAGGCAAATAGGACATTTTCAAAGTTCAAAGGAGTAAAGTAAAATTTATTATCAGAGTACATATATGTCATCACATACAACCCTGAGGTTCTTTTACTGCGGGCGTACTTAGCAAATCTATAGAACAGTAACTGTAAACTGTAAACATCAGGAACTGTTAACTGTAAACAAACTGAGCAAGTGCAGATATAAATAAATAACAATAAATAACGAGCTTTAAATAACACTATAACAGTACTTAAATGAGTGTAGCAATCCCCTTTTTTTCAAGAGCTTGATGGTTGAGAGGTAGTAACTGTTCTTGAACATAGTGGTGTGACTCCTGAGGCACCTACACCTTCTATCTGATGGCAGCAGCGCGAAAAGAGCATGGCCTGGATAGTGAGAATATTTGATAATGGATGCTATTTTTCTATAGCAATGTTTCATGCAGATGTGCTTAATGGTTGGGAGGGTTTTATCCATGATGTACTGGGCTGAATCCACTACCTTTTGTAGGATCTTCCACTCAAAGACATTGGTGTTTACATACCAGGCTGTAATGCAGCCAGTCAGCACACATCTATAAGAAATATGCCAAGGTTTTTGATGGCATGCCGTAACTCCACAGACTCCTGTGGAAGTAGAGACGTTGTTATGCTTTCTGCACAATAATATTTATATGATGGGACCAGGACAGGTCCTCTGAGATAGTAACACCCATGACTTTAAAGTTACTGACCCTCTACACCTCTGATCCTCTGATGAGTACTGGCTCAAGGACCTTTGGTTTCCCTCTCCTGAAGTCTGCAATCAGTTCCTTGGTCTTACTGATATTGAGTGAGAGTTTGTTGTTAATACACCACTCAGCTAAGTTTTTAATCTCCCTCCTGTATGCTGATTCATCACTCCCTTCGATACAGCCCACAACAGTGGTGTCATCAGCAAACGTATACAGTGTTGGAGCTGTATTTAGCCACACAATCATAGGTGTAAAGTGAGTAGAGCAGGGGGCTAAACACACATCCCTGTGGTGCTCCTGTGCTGATGAAGATTGTAGACGAGATGATTTTACCAATCCAAATTTTTTTAACAATGCTAATTAACTCCGGCATCTCTGCCTTACTCAAGAATGCTCTCAGGCCACTGATCAATACTGCTACTTGATTAGTCAGTGGTCAAAGACTTGGAATGTTTGCGTACCTCCACTAGCCACTTTACGTCGAGTATAATAACTACAATAAGTTCTATGCCAATTTTCAGAGCTGAGGAAGTTAAGACTGACCTCAAGCTTGATCAGGACATGTGAATAAGGAATGCATGGCAGTTCTTAGATTTTCCCCTATGACAATTAAAAACACTAGACTTCCAGGCAGTGAAGGAGTTTACTTACTTGCGTCAATAGTGTGCTCTACTGATGATGATCGATAAACCTCTCCAACCAAACAGGCTGACATAATTTATCACCTTGAGCACCACAACATGTGTAAATGAATCCCAAAAACATTTCCTTTTAGGGTAGATGAGATGCTGCTGAATTCAATAGATGGAATATAAATGAGTGTATCTTTCATACATGGTACAAGTGAGACTTTGACCTTTTCGGATTGCAGAGTTGGAATAAATTGTAACTCCACCTAGTGATAGGCTCAGCAATCAAACAAGATATAAATGCACAGTTTTGTGCTTAGGCCCAGTTGCAAAGCTCACCAAGTGCTTATTCATTTGAACTCTTTGTGTGTGTGTGAAAGGCAGATAAGAGATAAGAGGTTGTTGACTGATAGTGAAGAGAAAAAAAATGATTAACGATGATTCTGAGTAATGGGATCAGCAATGCTGCATTCTTTGGGAGAAGATTTCTGCTTTTGAATAAATCTTTCTCCAGGGCCTTGAATGAGATTTGAAAGCAAGTGGGGAGGGGGGTGGGATGGCTTTCTTCTGGGAATCAACAGAACTCAATGATTTTGCTTTCCCGTCCGTTTCATCATCAATTAAATGTGCAGCTGTCTGGAAGAAGGTTTGAAAGTTTAGGCTTTAGGATGCTAACAAAGTAGTTCATACACTTGCTGCTGTCTCTGCAAGGCTTCCATCTTTCTATTTTCTTATCACTTTGGATCTTCTTGAAGGTTATATAATGTGATGGACTGGCAGGAGTTGGAGTCTCTATAGTAGTTCAAGGGAGAGTGTAGAACTAGGGGTAATGCACCAGCCATTTATGACATAGATTATGAGGGATTTCTTTCTTAAGAGATTTGTGAATCTCTGGAATTCTCTATCCCAGAAAGCTGTGCATTCTCAATTGTTCAAAAGCTACTTTATTGGATCTCAGGGGAATCAAAGATAACAGGGATCAGGCAGAAGAGTGTTAAAGTCAAGAACAGATGGGTAATGATCTTATTGGATGGTGAAGCAAGTACAATGGTTTAAATGACTGACTTCTCTTATTTCTTAAGTCTTTGTATGAAGAATCCTTCAGTAATTATCCAGCACATGAGTGGCAGTCAGAAGAAAAGTATAACTTATGTCCACTGGTATATCTGCACATTCAACTCTATTGACTGAGGACAAAAATCATGGAATAGTAACCCAAAGTTAATGAGTGATGTGGCTAATTAGGGATGGATTGTGATAATTATTGGACTAATTTGGCATGTATGTTATACTTGGGTTTAAATTAATATATTTTGCCTCCATTTTCCCAAAATCTTAGTTTTGCAGCTGATTTAAGAACATCTTTGAGTTTTCAATCCAGTTAGAAGGCCTAAAATTCCACAGTTATAGTAAATATTCTAAGCTACATCATTGGTTGGAGAAACACACACAAAATGCCTGAGAAACTCAGCAGGCCAGGCAGCATCTATGGAGAAGAGTACAGTCGATGTTTAGGACTGAAACCCTTCTGTACTCTTTTCCATAGATGCTGCCTGGCCTGCTAAGTTCCTCCAGCATTTTGTGTGTTCTGCTCAGATTTCCGGCATCTGCAGATTTTCTCCATAGCCATTGGTTGGAGAAGAATGCTGTTGGATATCCAAAGTACAACATAATGCTTTTACTCCACAGATTGAGGTTTTACAATAAGATATCATTCCAGACTTTTATTAATAGGATTTACTCCACACTGTGACACATCTGGCCATATGGATGATACGAAAAGGACGTACAAAGCTGAGCTTGTGGCACCCAGGTAATGAATGGGGCATCAATATGGTGTGTATATGTGCAATATAATACAATTGTTGGAATGAAGAAAACATGTGCTTGATGCATTAAGAAGCTGTCTAATTCAGTCTCATTGCCCCTTTGGTTTAATATTTCCTATATTGGCTACTTGTTTATTCATTTAAGCTTTGTCCTCTGTAGGTGCGAGGCATTTTATGACTCCCCTTGGTGGTATTTAAACAGAAGGCCACCTTCCCTGGCATCAAAGCACTATCATAAGGATACTGGTTCAGTCAGGTTATTGTTAATGAACAAGCCTATTGTAACTCCTGACCTAATACATCAACAGTTCATTTCTTGCTTTGAATGTTGCTCGACTGGCTGAGTCCCTCTCTGTTTGCTTTTAGCTCCAGATTCCAGAACTTTTGTAGTCTCTTGTATCTCTAAACCCATCATTTTAACTGTTCTCTGATAGCCCTTCAATGACACCCAGTGTAACATGAAGCTCATGGAGAGATATTGGAACCTATCAGAGGTTGATAGGTTCTTGATTAGGCATAGGTGCATAGGATGATGAGAGACATTGATCATATGGATATTCAGAGGCTTTTTCCCAGGGCTGAAATGGCTAGCACAAGAGGGCACAGTTTAAATGTGTTTGGAAGTAGGTACAGAGGAGATGTCAGAGGTAAGTTTTTTTACACAGAGAATGGTGAGTGCATGAAAAAGGCTGCTGGCGACAGTGGCAGAGACAGATATGATAAGGTCTTTTAAGAGACTCCTGGATCGGTACATGGAGCTCAGAAAAATAGAGGGCTATGGGTAACCCTAGGTAATTTCTAAGGTAAGGACATGTTCAGCACAGCATTGTGGGCCAAAGGGCCTGTATTGTACTTTACGTTTTCTATGTTTCTAAGGCAGAAGAATGGGGTTGAGGGGAATAGTAAATCAGGAATGATAGAGTAACAGAGCAGACTCAATCGGCTGAATGGCCTAATTCTGCCGCTATGTCTTATGGAACAGGAAAGATGTCAATAAGATTGAAAGAGAAAACTTACAAGGATGTTACTGGGGCTTGATGACCTAAATTATAGGGAAAGATCAAAGAGATTAGGACTTTATTCCTTGGAGCATAGAAGACTGAGGGGAGATTTGACAGAGGTATTCTAAATCATGAGGGACATAGATAGTGCAAACACATGCAGGCTTTTTCCACTAACGTTGGCTGAAGCCTGTAATCTTCTAAACCTTTCCAATCAATGTACCTGTCCAATTATCTTGTATAAATTGTTAATCTGACCTGATCAGCCACTGCCTCTGGTAGCTTATTCCACATGGAAACCACCAATTGTGTGAGAACAAAGCTGCTCCTCAAGTTCTCGTTGAATCGTTCCCCTCTCAGTTTAAACTGATGCCCTCTAGATCTTGGTTCCCTACTGGGCAGTGGGGGCAGAGTGGGGTGGGGTGACACATCCCATCTATGCCCCTCATGATTTCATACACCTGTATAAGATCATCTCTCAGTCTCCTCAACTCTAAGGAATAAAGTTCTCATCTAACCTGCCATCCTCTCCCTGTCACCCCCCAGGTCCTGTAAATCCTCCCTGCCTACTTCCAGATTAATAACATATTTGCTGCACAAGGGTGGTCAAACCTAAACACAATACTCTAAGTGTATCCTCATCACAGTGCTGTACAATTGTATCATCTTCCAACTTTTATATTCAGTGCCCTGACTTTTGAAAACCAGTATTCTAAAAGCCTTGTTCACTAACTTCTCTACCTGTGACTCCACTCTCAGTAAACCAGTCCAAGATGCCTCTGATCTGCAACACTCCCCGAGGTCTTGTCATTAACTGTGAAAGATGTACCCAGATTTGATTTTCTAAAACGCAACATATCAGATGTATGAATTAAATGCCATTCATTATTCCTTGGTTCACTTACTTCGAGATCCCCTGTGATTTTGATAACCTGTTTATTGCTTGGTATATCACCTATTTTGGTGTTACTTGCATAATCACACACCATGCCCTGTATGTTCTAATCCTGATCATTGACAATGATGACAAACAACAATGGGTTATTCTTGATAATATTTCCTTGGGCTCCTCCCACTTCCTTCAGACAAAGGGTGTATCCATGAACACTCATGGGTCTCAGCTACGCCTGCCTTTTTGTCGACTACATTCCAAGCCTACACCGATGGCTGTCCCCCCGTTTACATATGCTACACCGACAACTGCTTCTTGACCCACGTGGAACTGGTTGACTTCATCCACTTTGCCTCCAACTTCCACCCTGCTCTGAAATTTACCTGTTCCATTTCCAACACCTTCCTCCCCTTTCTCAATCTCACTGTCTTTATCTCTGGGGACAGCATATCTACTGATGTCTATTATAAATTCACGGATTCTCACAGCTACCTGAACTATACCTCTTCCAACCTTGCTACTTGTAAAAGCACCTTCCCTTTCTCTCAATTGCTCTGTCTCCGTCACATCTGCTCTCAAGATGAGGCTTTTCATTCTAGAATGAAGGGATGCCCTCCTTCTTCAAAGAAAGTGGTGTCCCTTCATTAAACATTAACACTGCCCTCAACCTCACCTCTCCCATATCTGTGCTGTGCAACTTGATCACTGGGTTATGAAGAACATGGCAGAAAAGTACATTCTTTCCTTCAAAACTTATGAGAACATTACAAACATTATCTAAAATAATCACAATTACAATTGCTTAATAAATAATGAATAACCAATATTTTTTCTTCCCATTTTGGGACAGTCATGGGAGATTTGGAGATAACCATGGTAATTGCTCTGTAAAGGAAAATATTCTTGCTGCAGGAAGTTAACTTATTTGGAAATTCTAATGTGTAACAGAAGTTAAAAGCAAACATGACATGTTTCAGCCTAATAAACAAAGCAAGAATGATTACAATCTATGTTGAAGTATAGCATGATCTTAAAAGCACCAATGATATTGCTTGGTTTTAAAATTGTACTTTGGATTATGGCACCCAGTGGAAAGCAATAGCCAGCAGCCTTGAGTTGATAACCCCAAGGCTAAATTCTTTGATCAATCATTATGTAGCGTTTGCACACTTCCTCCATTGGTCGATATCATTGCTTTCATGAGATAGATTACCAATTTGCAAATTCTTTCTTGAACGATGTGAGTCAATTTCAGCAAGTTAGTTGCTGCTCTTCCTGCTTTGCAATAATAATCTCATGTCAAAAGGAAAAAACGATTTTAGTGGCTATGTAGGGCTTCAGGGTGCATTGAAGAGAATGTGGAAGAAATGCAAAACTATTTGACTTACTATAGTTCTGAAGGACAAATAATTATAAATATGTTTTATACAATCTGACAATTTGAATTATTAATAGTATGGCATTAGAATCTTTCTGTGGGATTATAGTGAGATAACCTTGAAGTATGTCTCTTGAATTCCTCCCTTTAGTCATTTAGGCGTGGCATTATCTCACTTAAACTGATCAAATTAGCACCAAAGTTCATTCCTGCACTAATTTAATGTAACAAGTCTTTATACAGGAGTGTTGTCAGACTTGGAATAGAAAGACTCTCATATTATTGGTGCAAAGGATTAATGATTTAGTCAAAGAATTAGGGTTAGAGATCTGGGTGAATGATTGGATTTGGCTCTGCAACCTTCTAATGTCATGACAACAATCACAGACTCAGCTAGCTGGACTGGATCTTAAAGGCAGATTTGTGAATTCACCTATTCTCTGACTCACCTTTTGATGAAGTCACCAATCAGTAACGATACTGGGAGGACTTTGAAATATTATTACTGTTGTTGGTATACATTTCAAACCATTTTGTCATGTTTTGTAACTTTGGAACATTAAACTAATTCAAAGGAAGACACGGGAGTCTGAAGTGCTATCTAGTTTCAAGTTTGTTTTAAAGTGAGGCATGCACATATCACGTGTTAGCATGATGACCTATGCAATTCACATATTTATACATAATACCCATAATTATTAAAATTAACAGAAATGCTTAATCAAGCAATATATGCAAGATTGCTCAAATATTACTGAAATATTAAATATACAACTCTTCCCTGCTTAGCTATAAACTTCAACTCAATACAGAATGCATATCAACTATATACACAGTATACTATATAAGACACTACTATATAGACATCCACAGCAAAGTAAATTTAAATTGTCCCATTCAGATCTGATGATTTAATTGCTGTGGAGGCTTTCTTACTCTTGTGGGTTAATGACTTTAACAAGGGGGATCATTCTGCTTGGCAGTTGACACTTGTGGCTGTGAAATAATCACAGGTTCTGGGGGCCTCCTCTGTGGTGGTTGTAGGAGTTGATTCTGAGACTGCAGGAAGTGGTTCTGACAGTAGTAACCACATTTCTTCTTCTTCCTTTTCTTATAGTTTGTGCATCTTGATCTTCAGAAAATCCATTTAGTTCACTGTAATATTCTCTTATTAATCCTTATGTGGTTCCCTTTACAATCTGATCTCTCCTCTTGGTTTCCTCAGACACAACATCTGGTGAATTCTGTTTTTATACCTCCATTGACATCTTTTTGGCCTTCCATTTATCCAGCTAGGTTTAGGTCTTCGCATCTATTTTTGTCTCCCAGTTGAAGTTTGTGTAATAACTTTAATGCATGCAGAGTGGATTCTGGTGCTTTATATGCAGAAAAGCCAAATGCTTGCAACTTTCCTGAAGCTCCTTGAACTCTCTTCTAGCGAAATCCAAGCCACATTTTGCAAGTAACTACTTAACTAACACATAAGCAGCCTGGTCCCTCCTTGATCCAATGTGCTTTCCAAACAGAGGCCCAGAGGGTGGCACCAACACCTGTTTACCCTCTTTAGACACAGAGAAAGCCTTCAATAGAGTGGAATGGAATTATCTATTCAAGACTTTAGAAAAATTTAAATTTGGACCTGATTTTATTCGTTGGGTAAACTATTATATCTCTCACCTACAGCTCAGGTTCTTACTAATTCTCAACTCTCTAAACCATTTAACCTATAGAGGTACTAGACAAAGCTGTCCCATTAGTCCTCTGTTGTTCGCTTTGGCTCTAGAACCTCTAGCCATAGCACTCCGTAATTCCAAGGATATTACAGGTATCACCCGAGGTAATACTATTCATAATATTTCTTTATATGCAGATGATATTTTACTTTTTATTTCCAATGCAAATGACTCCTTAGCTTCCACTCTTTCTTTATTCTCTCAATTTAGTCGATTCTCAGGTTATAAGTTGAATTTATTTAAAAATGAATTATTTTCTTTAAACAACCTGATACCAATAAACACGAATCTTCTGTTTAAAATTATGGCTAATCAGTTTACCTATCTTGGAATAACTATTACTAAAAATTTTAAACATTTGTATAAAGCTAATTTTATTCCACTACTTTGTTACCTTAAAAGGCTATTTAGTAAATGGTCTCCTCTTTCTTTATCCTTGTTAGGCCATATTAATTCTATTAAAATGAATGTGTTACCTAAATTCTTATATCTTTTCCAAGCATTGCCTATTTTTATTCCGAAGAGTTGTTTCAACTCTTTGGACTCAATTCTTTCTTCTTACGTATGGAATAATAAACAACCCTGGCTGAACAAAGTCTTTCTTCAAAGGAAAAATAAAGATGGTGGTCTAGCTTTACCTAATTTTAGATTCTATTACTGGGCAACTAATACAAGGAATATCACATTCTGGTCATATTATATCAAGAGGGATGACTGTCCACCATGGACTTTACTAGAAGCTCAATCGGTTAAAAATGCCTCAATTATTTCTCTTCTTGGATCTTCTCTTCCTTTACTCTTCAGTAAAATTACTGATAACCCAATTCTTAAACATACTTTGAGAATCTGATTGCAATTTAGGAAGTTTTTTGGTTTGTCTCATTTTTCCCTTTCTAGTCCCATTCTTTGTAATTATTTTTTTCTACCCTCTACTACTGATAAAGTTTTTATAGAATGGAATAGATTGGGTATTCGACAATTTTTGGATTTATTTGTTGATGGGAACTTAGCATCATTTGAGCAGTTGTCCATAAAATTTGGTTTACCCCAAACTCATTTTTATGGTTACCTTCAAATTAGAGATTTTCTGCGTTCTCAATTGGCTACCTTTCCTTCAAGTTCAGATAAGAATCTCTTAGATGATATTTTAAATTTGAAACCTTTTTTTGATGGATCAATTTCTAATATACATAATAAACTGCTTATGTTTAAGCAGCTTTCTTTACATAATATTAGGCAAGTTGGGGAGCATGAACTGAATATGCAAATCTCTGATAAAGATTGGAATGCCATTTTGAAATTAATGAATAAGTCATCTTTTTGCGCTCGCCATTCTTTGGTACAATTTAAAGTGGTACATAGAGCCTATTTGTCTAAAGAGAAATTATCCCGTTTTTATTCTGATATTTCTCCACCTTGTGACAAATGTAATTCAGCCAATGCTTTGTTAATTCATATGTTTTGGTTATGTCCCAGCTTAGAAAAATCTTGGAAAGATGTATTTTCTAGTTTTTCTCAACTTTTTAACACTAACTTTGAACCTAATCCTCTTACTGCTCTCTTTGGTATTCTTGGAACTCAAGATATAACTTTAACTCCCTCAGACTTGTATGTTCTAGCTTTTACCTCACTTATGGCGAGAAGATGGATTTTGTTTAAATGGAAAGAAGCAGTCTCTCCTACTCATATGCAGTGGTTAGAAGACATTATGACTCATCTTCGTTTGGAGAAGATTCGGTGTTCTATTTCTAATTCAGTACAGTACTTTTATACGACATGGGGTCCTTTTATGAGCTACTACTCTAACTTGAGGTTTTTTTTCTACGTAGATGTTATTAATTATGTTATTCTTTGTTAACAATTTAGCAACATTTTTTTAAAATATTTTTTTCCTTGTTCTTACCCATTGGTTTTCTTGGTAGGGCCTAATTTTTTTAAAATATATATAAAATTCCTAATATATACTCTTTATAAATTTGCAGTATTAATAATCATTACCGGAGTACTATATACATGAATGTTACTCAGTCCTATACAGTTCCATTTTTCTATTGTCTGTATTCTGTTAGTAATTTTTTTATAAATATACTCTGTATTTGTTATATATTCTTGTATACATTAATAAAAATATTGAAAGAGGGCAATTGTTCATGGTGTTCGCCATGGAGGCAGTTGTGTCATCATCCAGTACCTTTCTTAACTTGTTTCCAGTTGACTTTATTGTAGGGAAAGTGGCCTGCAAATGGTGGATGGATCTCCAAACAAATTGTAGTTGTCTCAACAAATGCCCATAGATTCTGTCTCTAAGTATCTTTTCCAACAGTTTTCCAACCACAACTGTAAGGCTCACTGGTCTATAATTACCCGGACTATCCCTACTACCTTCTTTGAACAAGGGGACATTCGCCTCCCTCCAATCCTCTGGTACCATTCCCGTGGACAACAAGGGCTTAAAGATCCTAGCCAGAGGCTCAGCAATCTCTTCCCTCACCTCGTGGAGCAGCCTGGGGAATATTCCGTCAGGCTCGGGGACATATCCATCCTAATGTATTTTAACAACTCCAACACCTCTTCTGCCTTAATATCAACATGCTCCAGAACATCAACCTCACTCATGTTGTCCTCACCGTCATCAAGTTCCCTCTCATTGGTGAATACCGAAGATTCCCACCTTTATCTTTAATTGGACCTATCTTCCCTCCTGTCAACCTTTTGTTCTTCACATAATTGAAGAATACCTTGGGGTTTTCCTTTACCCTACTTACCAAGGCCTTCTCATGCACCCTTCATTTGCTGTTCATTTCTGTCACAAGCCACATTGCTTGTCCATTGTTAGTTTTCATCCTGAAAATCTCAAGGCTACCCAATATTATGCCATATCAGATTCAGATTCAGTTTATTGTCATTTAGAAACCACAAAGCAATGCAGTTAAAAAATGAGACAACATTCCTCCAGAATGATATCACAAAAGCATATGACAAAACAGACTACACCAGAAAATCCACATTACGTTTGGCAATCCCCAATCCAGAGTCCAGAGAGGCTGCTGCGTATTAATATCGCGCTACCATCTTAGCGTGTTCCCCGGAAAGGAGCTCCAAATCCACCAGACAAACAAGACCAAAAACTAAAGCTACAAGACCTGCACAAAACCACATAGTTACAACAGTACAAACAATAGCATAATTGATAAAAAAACAGACCATGGGCACAGTAAAAATAGTCCAAAGATGTTAAAGGACTATAAGTTCAAAAGAAATCACCACACAGTTTCCACAAGTCCCCAGGGTCCCAACAGACTCACCATCCCACGCCAGTGGCAGAAGGGAATACCCCCGCTATGGACTTCCACGGCGCCGCCCGACTCAGCCTCACA
The DNA here is from genome assembly GCF_048418815.1 of Hemitrygon akajei. NCBI lineage: Eukaryota > Metazoa > Chordata > Chondrichthyes > Myliobatiformes > Dasyatidae > Hemitrygon > Hemitrygon akajei. The sequence goes on along the minus strand of NC_133139.1, from coordinate 93,523,389 downwards.
GATGCAGCATGCAATGAAAGCTCCGTCGAACCCAGCCTCGCAGGTGCAACCTGACCGCAGCGGACTCCGAGGTCGTCGAACCTCCGAGCTGACGACCATCCCCCTCCGGCATAGCTTCTCCGAGAACCACCCTCTGCCGAGCGTATTAAGACAGCCCCACCAACGACCATTGGCAATGCGACCCTGAGGACTGGGGGCCTGTTCTTCCCAGCAAAGTCCTGGACCTCACAGCAGCAACGACGAAGGTCTTCCTGGAGATTTTCTGATGTTCCTCTGTGCTCCCACGTCCGTTTTCAATTGATTATGATTGCGCACAGCACCCGGCTTCACAAATAACAGATAATCAGCTCTGGAGTGGCCACTGCAAACTGTGTCATGCCACCATTATCAGATTTTTCATCAATAGCATGCAGATTATGAAATTGCAGCTTGACCTTTTAGTTTTATCTCTTTCCTGCACAGACAATTTTGGTCTGTACTCACTGGAATTCAGAAGAATGAGGGGTGACCTCATTGAAACCTATCAAATGTTGAAAGGCCTGAATACTATAGATGTGGAGAGGATATTTCCTATGATGGGGGAATATAAGACCAGAAGACATAGCCTCAGAATAGAGGGTGTGATTTTGGAACAGAGATGGAGGAATTTCAGACAGTGGTGAATCTATGGAATTCATTACCTTTGGTAGCTGTGGAGGTCAAGGTATTGGGTATTTTTAAGGCAGAGGTTGATAGATTCTTGATTAGTCTAGGCAGCAAGGGATATGGGAGAAGGCAGGAGATTGGGGCTGAGAGGGTAAATGGATTAGCCATGATGAAATGGCAGAGCAGAATTGATGGGCCAAATGATCTTATTCTGCTCCTATATTATATGTTATGTTCCCACATACTGTAAACACTAACTGTCCCCATAGATTGTAAACACTCACCATCCCAACAGATTGTAAACACTTACTGTCTCCACATACTCTACATAATAACCATTACCACAAATTGTAAACACTAACTGTCCCCAAATTCTGTAAACATTAATTATCCCCTCAGATTGTAAACACTAACCTTCTCCACATATTGTAAAAATTAACTGCCCCCTCATACTGTAAACACTAACCATCTGCACATACAGGAAACAGTGCTGTCCCCACATACCGTAAACATGAAACAGTCCCCACAAATTGTAAACAGTAGCCATCCCCTCAGAATGTAAACACTAACTCTCCCCAGATTGCAAACACTAACCGTCCCCACATACTGTAAACACTAACTGTACCTACAAATTGTAAACACTAACCATCACCTCAGATTGTAAACAATATCTGTCCCCATGTACTGTAAACAATAATTGTGCCCACTGATTGTAAACAGTACCATCCCCTCAGATTTTAAGCACTAACCCTCCCGACATACTGTAAACACTAACCTCTCCTCAGATTGTAAACTCTAACTGTCCCCTCATCTAGGAAATACTAACCGTCAGCACATACTGGAAACAGCTGTTTCCACATACTGTAAACACTAACTGTCCCCATAGATTGTAAACACTGACTGTCCCCACGTACTTTAAATAATAACCATTACCACAAATTGTAAACACTAACCGTCCCCACATTCTGTAAACACTAACCGTCCCCACATTCTGTAAACACTAACCGTCCCCACAGATTCTAAACACTAACCGTCCCCACAGATTCTAAACACTAACCGTCCCCACTGATTCTAAACACTAACCGTCCCCACTGATTCTAAACACTAACCGTCCCCACTGATTCTAAACACTAACCGTCCCCACTGATTCTAAACACTAACCGTCCCCACTGATTCTAAACACTAACTTTCCCACAGATTGTGAACACTGTCTCCACTGATTGTAAACACTAACTGTCCCCACAAGTTGTAAACACTAACTGTCCCCACAAGTTGTAAACACTAACTGTCCCCACAAGTTGTAAACACTGTCCCCACATACTGTAAACACTAACCGTCCAACTTATTATAAACCTTGTCTGCTGCTGTTGAATTCGTACATGCAGATGACATTTGCCTTTAAATTTCCTCCCCAGGTTAGGTAGTCTGACATATCTAGAAATGGATGGGTACTGAGGAGTCAGGTGGGAAGTTTTGCCGGCTGGTGTATTGCTGCAGACAACTTCTGTCACAGGGATACTCAGATTGCTGACACAATTCTGAACTGTAATCTCAACGTAGAAGCAGTTTGCAGAAACTGAACTCTTCTGTAACCTGAGGAGAATCAGTACATGTTGCCTTGATTTTGTAGGCAAGTCAAGGCTGCTGGTTGGAAAATTGCTCTTTGATTCAGTCTTCCTTCTCTTGAGGCCTTGGACCTGCAGTGAATGTTTCCACACTGACCAGGGGGCTGAGCCTTAGAGTACAAACACACCTGTTAGTCTGACCTCAGTGGTTGGGAAGATGTTGAAGTCAAATGTTAAGGATGTGATGTTGGAATACTTGGAGGCACATGATAAAATTGGCCATAATCAGCATGGCTTCCTCAAGGGACAATCTTGCCTGACAAATCTACTGGAATTCTTTGAAGTAACAAGCAGGATAGACAAAAGAGAATCGATTGATATTGTGTACTTAGATATTCAGAAGGCCTTTGATAAGGTGCCACACATGAGGCTGCTTAATAAGCTATGAGCCCATGGTATTACTGGAAAGATTTCATCATGGATAAAGCAGTTGCTGATTAGCAAGAGGCAAAGAGTGGGAATACAGGGGGCCTTTTTCTGGTTTACTACGAGTGATTATAGGTGTTCCACAGTGGTCTGTGTTGGGACCGCTTCTTTTTACTTTATACGTCAATAATTTTGATGATGGAATTGATGGCTGTTTTGCAAAGTTTGCAGATGATATGAAGAAAAGTGGAGGAGTAGGTAGTGTTGAAGAAGTAGATAGGCTACAGAAGGACTTAGACAGATTAGGAGAATGGGGAAAGAAATGGCAGTTGGAATATAGTGTTGGGAAGTGTATGGTCATATACTTTGGTAGAAGTGAAAAGGTTGATTATTTTCTAAATGGAGAGCAGGTTCAAAAAACTGAGGTGCAAAGGGACTTGGGGGTCCTTGTGCAGGATTCCCTAAAGGTTACTTTTCAGGCTGAGTCTATGATAAGGAAGGCAAATGCAATGTTAGCATTCATTTCAAGAGGACTAGAATATTAAAGCAAGGATATAATGTTGAGACTTTTTAAAGCACTGATTAGGCCTCACTTGTATTGTTGAGAGCAGTTTTGGGCCCCTAATCATTGAAATGATGTGTTGAAACTGGAGAGAATGTAAAATGATTTTCACAAAAATGATTCCAGGATTAAACATCTTGTCATATGAAGGTGGCTCTGTGCCTGTATTCACTGGAATTCAGATGTATGAGGAGAGACTGTTGTGATGGAAAATAACTGGTTCTTTGAGTCTCAACAGTAGAGGCCTGGACACACAGTTTTAATAATAAGGAATTTATTTACAAGGGGAAGTCGGGTCAACACAAGCAACTACAATACACAGGAAGTGGTGTGAGGACAGGGTATGGTTACACAAACAAAGAACAAGGGAAAAGCACTACAACAGCTATCCCCCTTGACCTTGGATAGCTGCGGCTCCCTTACCAGGACAAACGATAGACCTTCCCATGCATAAATCAATGCACTTACCTGTCTGTAAGAGAGGGCTAGCCAAGGGCAAGTCTCACCTTTTAAAGCATGGGGCTGGGTGAGATAATCCAATTAAGGTGACCAATAATTTAGGTGTACATTGATTAGTTGGGAGGGACCAAATGTTGATTGGCATGTGGTGTGTCCTCCGACCAGCCAGGTGGCAGTGCATCTGTCACGTGGCCGGTATCTCTGGATACACTCCACCCCTCGGAAGACGCACCACATAGCCAACACACATAAGGGGGTGGAACAAAATCACATATACCAGAAATAACCAATTTTGAGCAGCTAAGTAAATGCAGAGACACTCTTAATCAGCTGGCATGCGGAACATAGTATAGAAATGGCTATGATTACAAGAACGAGTGCGATGGACCAGTGAATGACAGTTGCCCACCACCCCCCCAGGGACGCAAACAGCCACCAATTGCCCCATGAGGTGTTGTGCTGGAGGAGCTGGTCCCTTGATTTTTGAATTTTAGCCACAGAGTCCCAAATGTGAGTGGCCAAGTGAGTGAGGTTGCTGGACTCATCAGGGATAAAGGTACAGCATTCCTTACCAACCACTGCACACGTTCCACCATCAGCAGCGAGTAGGTAGTCCAGTGCCATTCGGTTCTGCAGGGCGACCATCCTGACAGCTGTCAGTTCTGCCGCCATTCGGGTGAGGGCATCCTCTGTGTGTTGCAGTGCCACTGCCATCTCGTTGGCCAGAGTCTCGAGCACACTGGTCATCTGGATCACCTCCCGGGACAGCCGGGCCGTACCATCACTGGTAAAGGCTATCATCCAGAACCTCTCTGCCTCTGTAATGGCCCTCTTGTCCCGGTGGCCGCTGTATGCCGGATGCTCCCCAAGGTCATTCAGGGGGTGGATGAAGGGCACCACATATGCTGGAAAGCAGCAGCCGTACCAGCTCGTGGGGAGCCACGGGTAGGCGCGGTGGCCGCAGATCCAGTGGGTCCCGTTTAGAGTCCAGGGAGCTCCCAGCTTAGTGGCATCGTCGGCAGTGGTCACTGGGGCACCCGGGTACCAGTTTCGCTGACAGTTGCTGTGACCAACGGAAAAGTTAGAAGTGTGCGCATTGCAGAGTCTGCACCAGCATTCGTTAGGTATACTCAGTGGTTGTGGAATAACTCTGAGGGTGGGGACTCGGGTGGAGGTCAAATTGTAGGGAGGGAAATACCAGTTCCTGAAGCACCCACCCCATCGGGGGCCAAGGGACGAGATGTTGTGTAGTGGGGAGGAGAGTGGTGGGGGACTGCCAGCAGGGCCCCCCCCCCCCAAACAGATATACCAAAACCAGCAGGAGCAAACAGTCTGTGTAAACAGTTCATCTCAACATCATCCAGCAGGATCGGCATGACACCAGGACACCCGAGTATGTGTCCACCATCGTGAGGACATACTGCTTCTTATTCTGTCGCGGGAGCGGTCCAATATAGTCAATTTGCCATACCTGACTCGCTCCTGTGCCGCAACAAATGTGGCCCGGTGGCCCTATCGGCCAGTCCCGCGGCTTGACTAGCTGGCAGATGGGGCAGTTATCTACAGATGTTTTACATTGATTGAGTGTCAAGACGACACCGAATTGTTCAGCCCAGTGCCGCGTGCCATAAGTGGCCACCTTTGCGGTGTGCCCACGCAGCTAGTGCACTGGGGTCGGTGTGCCCACGCAGCTCGTGCACTGGGGTCGGTGTGCCCACGCAGCTCGTGCACTGGGGTCGGTGTGCCCACGCAGCTCGTGCACTGGGGTCGGTGTGCCCACGCAGCTCGTGCACTGGGGTCGGTGTGCCCACGCAGCTCGTGCACTGGGGTCGGTGTGCCCACGCAGCTCGTGCACTGGGGTCTGTGTCAGGGGTGGAAGTGGTGGCAGATTATATTTGGGCAGCCTGGTCCACAGTAGCGTTAAACGTTGCCTCTTCATTATCTTTCCCGGTATGGGCATCCTCATGGTGGACAGAAATTTTTCTGTAGGTAGCCTGGTCCCAAATGAAACGCCAGTGGTGCTGTCCCCAGAGGGGACGTCCGTGTATTTCCCACCGGGCCATCCACACTGCAATGCCGTTAGCTACTGCCCAGGAGTCAGTATAGATGTGGACTGGTCCGGTAGTGTTTTGGAGGGTGAGGGCTACTGCCGCCAGCTCGGCAAGTTGACTGGAACCCCCCTCTCCCTCGGTGGTTAAAATTCTACCCGTGGCGGGATGAAGTGCTGCTGCTTTCCAAAATTGTTTACCCCCTTTCCAGTGGCTGGAGCCGTCTGTGAACCAGGCGCGCGGTTTGCTGTTGGGGTCGAGGGAATCGAAGGGTTGACCCCAACATGCTGGGGAGGGTTGTACCTTGGGGTTGTCCGGGGCAGGGTCCTGGGACTGGGGGAAAGCCATGACTTGTTCATGGAGGCGGCTGACCCCTTCAGGACCGGGCTCAGCCCGGTCCGCAATGTACCACTTCCACTTGACAATGGGGGACCTCTGGGCACGGCCCTCCTTGTGGGTAGAATCGGGGGACTTGACCCATCGCATTATGGGGAGATGGGGGCGAAGGACGACAGGGTCGGTGCCTGTTTAGTGTTCTGTGGTGAGGAGCGCCAGGTAGCAGGCTAGTAGCTGGTGCTCGAAGGGGCTGTAGCGCACTGCCGCTTCAGGTAGAGACTTAGTCCAGAAACCGAGGGGGACTCTACACCCTGGGGTCTTCTGCCAGAGGCTCCACTTGGCGACCGTCTCGCTCGCTGAGACCTGTAACTCAAAAGGCAGACCTGCCTGGCAGGAAGAAAGTGGCATGGCTTGTTCCACCGCTAGTTTCGCCGTATCAAAGGCAGCCTGTTCCGCTGGCCCCCAGAGAAATGTGGATTTTTTCCTGGAGATCCTATAGAGCGGCCGGAGAAGCATGGTCAAGTGGGGTACATGCTGCCGCCAATAGCCCAGGAGCCCCACAAATCTCTGTGTGTCAGTTTTATTCGAGGGGACGGCAAAATTTAAAATTTTATTTTTAGCGGCATCGGGCATACTTCTGTGCCCGGAGTTCCATTGCACTCCGAGGAAAATGACACCCTGGCTGGGGCCCTGTATCTTTTCCATATTAATGGCCCAGCCCCGTCCCCTGAGGGATTCGATTAGCATGTGAAGGGCCTTTGACACAATGGTCTCAGAAGGACCTTGGAGAAGGATACCGTCTATATAATGTGCAATCGAAATCTCCGGTGGGAATTGGATGTTGTGTAAATCGCGGGAGACAAGGCCATGGCAGATTGTGGGGCTATGAATGTAGCCTTGGGGCAGGCGATTAAATGTGTATTGTCTGCTATCTCAAGTAAAGGCAAACTGGTCTTGGCTATCTGAGTGCAGGGGAATCGAGAAAAATGCATTCGCTAAATCGACAACAGCGTACCAGGGTTTATGGGGACGGCCTGCGATGTCTTCAATAAGGGTGACAATGTCAGGTACAGCGGCGGCCGGGGGGGGGGGGGGGTGCAGCCTTGTTCAATTGCCTATAATCAACGGTCATCCGCCAGGAGCCATTCCTCTTACGGACGGGCCAAATGGGGCTATTGAAAGGCGAGGCAACGGTTCTAATCATTCCCTCCCGTAACAGGGCTTGAATGGAGTCTGCGATTTCTTGGCGCCCCCCCAGCACTCTGTATTGACTGTTACAGATGATCTTGGAGGGAGGGGGAATAACAATTGGCTCCCACTTAGCCGTCCTGACGACAATAGTGGCTCGCGCGATGCCGAAGGTGAACTTGCCCGTTTGTTTTAAGTGATTGTCCCTTAAAACATTGATCCCGAGGATACATTCCGGGGAGGAGACATTAAGGACTGGGGGAATTTTTGCCTGTGGCGAGGCGAAGGGTGACCTCCCTAGCTGGTAACAGGGAGCCCCCCAATCCCTCTATCTGCATGTCCGTACCCCCCCATAAGGCAGGATTGCCTGGGATAATCGTGTGCTGGGCGCCTGTGTCGACAAGCACCATCCACCTCTGTGTGTTTCTGTGGTGAACTACATATACCTGTCTGGACACGCCCCCCCCTGCTGACTGCTCCTGTGGCTCCTCCCACAGACCCCGGTATAAAGGCGATTGGGGCCTGAGCCCTGCCCTCAGTCTCCAGGATGTAGCATGGTGGTCAATTGTGCTTGTTCTTTCTTCCAGTCAATAAAAGCCTATATCTCGCCTCAGGTCTCAGAGAGTTATTGATGGTGCATCAGTTTCCCTTTCCCCAATGTACTGCGATGGGTATATGTGGCCTCAGGTCCCCCGGGCGGGAAAGGGCAAGAGAGCAAATACGCCGGGGGCCCTGGCCTTCATCCTATGGGAGGGGGGAAGAGGGCTGCCACGCCGGGGGTGAGGCACTTTGCTGGTGGAGGTGGGACATTTTCTGCCTGACGAGCTGTCTGAGTTCTGCTTCGAGGGCCTTCGAGACAGTTTTAGGCAGGGAATGCGCGGAGGGTGGCTTGGTGTGGGTGGTCTTTTTGTAAGTAGTCTTCCCCCTGCAATGCTCCTTCCACAGGGCATATAGGCTGGGGGTGGGGATGCCATCTATCTGGTTACGATCCACCCCTGCATGCAGCAGGTCCATGTACAGCTGCCTGCGTGTATATCTGAGAGGGATAGTGTCTAGGGCCCTTGTCTCGGTCTTCCGGACCTGCGTAGGTGCCCCCCTCTGCATATATTCTAATCCCTCCAGGAGGGTGATGGCATCCCGTACAGTCCTACCACTAGCTGGTGCCATGAGGGGCAGGATTACCGACTTCAGATCGGGGCGTGCGGTAGTGACCAAGTATCCCGCTAGGGCACCGGTCACTCGTGTGTTTTCATGGAAGTTACGGTCACAGGCACCTTGATAGATGCCGTTGACCAGTGCCCATTCCCTGATAACCCGGGTGCCCTCACTGACCGTACCCCATTGCGGGCGCCTGTGTAGATCCCACTCCAGAAGTGTGGGATAGCGAGCTCGTACCGCGGTCACTACCCGATCCCACAGGGTTGTGCCGTTGCGGATTTCTGCTTGTGGCGCCCGCAGCGCATTGTTTATGCTCTGCTGGTCAGAGAGGCTTCCCAGGGCGCTTGCCTCCTGATGGGAGAGGCTGAGGTTGGGCCCCCCCTCGTCCCACAGCCAGAGCAGCCAGGCCGCGAGGTGCTCGCCTGGTCGTTGGCGGTAGCGATCCGTCAACTGGGTCAGCTCCTTGGGGGAGAAGTCCCGGGTCTCCGTGTTCTCGGAGTGACTAGGGGAAGGTCCGGCCATCTTCCCCTCGTTCCCTTCCTCCCTGCGGTGAACCTGGGACCGCGTGGTGACGGGTCGGGCATGTTGGAGCTCGGGTGAGAAGGGGGAAGGGTGGTTGTGGGACCTTGGTTCCTCGGGCACCCTCTCGTCGTCACTATCCAGCCAGATGTCCACATCCCCCAGCCATGCGTCCAGCTTGTCGCCACACTGGACTGGCTCGAATCTTTAATGGGTCCGGCTGCCAGCCAGACCGATGGGCTGCCCTGGCCTGCTGAAGTTTTATGAGGCGACAGGCAAGTTCAGTTCCCCTAACTTCAAGGTCATTGGCTCGGGCCTGTGCTGCTTCCTTCACCGTGCAGCATCGCTGACTGAGGTCTTCAATTTCCCTGTCCTTCTGACCACACAAGTGCTGCAGGTGATCAGTAATTCTAACCTGGCGTCTCAGCAGGGACGCAAACAACCAGAAGGCACCCCTTTGACTCCCCTTGGCTTTGGGGAACCCGGATTCCTTCAGGAGGGAGACCACATGATGGCCCAGCATCTCTCCACGGGGCTCTAACTGCTCAGACCAGTCCATTGGTTTTCCGTGGTCTGCCAGCATGCTGGCCAGACTCTCATATCCCTCCCTTTCATCAGCCCACCCGGGGATCTTATCCTGGGAGCCTGCACTGGCTTTCTTCCCCTTATTCCAGAACATTATCCCCTGTGCTTGTGTCCAGCCAAAACCTATGAGACCCTGCTCTGCAGCGCCAAATGTTGTGATGGAAATAACTGGTTCTTTGAGTCTCAAGAGTAGAGGCCTGGATACACACAGTTTTAATAATAAGGAATTTATTTACAAGGGGAAGTCGGGTCAACACAAGCAACTACAATACACAGGAAGTGGTGTGGGGACAGGGTACGGTTACACAGACAAAGAACAAGGGAAAAGCACTACAACAGCTATCCCCCTTGACCTTGGATAGCTGCGGCTCCCTTACCAGGACAAACAATAGACCTTCCCAGGACAAACAATAGACCTTCCCAAACATAAATCAATGCACTTACCTCCAATGTGGTGATCTGTAAGAGAGAGCTAGCTGAGGGCAAGTCTCACCTTTTAAAGCATGGGGCTGGGTGAGATAATCCAATTAAGGTGACCAATAATTTAGGTGTGCATTGATTAATTGGGAGGGACCAAATGTTGATTGGCATGTGGTGTGTCCTCCGACCAGCCAGGTGGCAGTGCATCTGTCACGTGGCCGGTATCTCTGGATACAGAGATCTAATTGAAACGTATCAAATGGTTAAAGGCCTTGATAGAGTGGATGTGGAGAGATGTTTCCTATGGTTGGAGTGTCTAAGACCGGAGAACACAGCCTCAAATTAGTGGGGCATCCTTTTAGAATGGAAATGAGGAGGAATTTCTTCAGCCAGAGAGTGGTGATGCTGTGGAATTTGTTGCCACGAGTGGCTGTGGGGGTCAAGTATGTATATTTAATGGAGAAGATAGATTCTTGATTGGTCGGGACATGAAGGGACATGAGGAGGTTAGGACTGAGAGGAAAGTAAATCAGCCATGATGAAAAGGCAGAGCAGACTTGATGGGCCAAATGGCCTAATTCTGCTCCTATGTCTTATGGTCTTATCATCTCTTTAGAACAGTGATGGGCAGGAATTTCTTTAGCCAAAATTGGTGATTCTGTGGAATTCATTGCCACAGATAGTTGGAGAGCCCAAGTTAGTGGATATTTTAAAGCAGTGGTTGATAGGTTCTTGATTAGTAACAGCATCAAAGGTCACTAGAGAAAGCAGGACAATGGGGTTGAGAGGGATAATAAATCAGTCATGATCAAATGGCGGAGCAGACTTGATGGGCCAAATGGCTAAATTCCATTCCTGTGTCTTTTGTTGTTATAATCCTCCAATCATTTTGTATTTTATTTATTTGTAGGATTTTGAAAAGGCTAACAGTTGAGTAACAGTCACTGCCACTTTTTGAGAAAGTGGTGGTGAGTCACGGATGGTCAGTCCATGGCCTTCTCTACTGCTGCAGTGAGACCACACTCAAGTTGGAGGAACAACACCTTATATTCCTGACGAAGGGACTCGGCCCGAAACGTTGACTGCTCATTTCAACAGATGCTGCCCTACCTGCTGAGTTCCTCCACCTTGTTTGTACATGTTGATTTGACCACAGCATCTGCAGTGTACTTTGTGTTTACCTTATATTCCTTATGCATAGCCTCCAATCTGATAGTATGAATATCGTTCTCTTGAACTTCGTTGATTGCCCTCAAACTCCCCCCCCCCCGCCAGCTTTCCTTCATCATTCCTTATTCCTGTTCCCCTCTCTCACCTTATCTCCTTACCTGCCCATCAACTCCCTCTGGTGCTCCTCCCACTTTTCTTTCTTTCATTGTCTTCTAACCTCTCCTATCAGAATTCCTCCTTCTCCAGCCCCTTATCTCTTTCACTACTCCACTTCCCAGCTCTCTATTTCACCTCCTCCCCCTCCCAGTTTCATCTATCACCTACCACCTTCTACTTCTTCCTCCTCTCCCCCCACATTCTTCCTCTGATTTCTTCTCTTTCTTTCCACTCCTGAAGAAGGGCCTTGGCTCAAAAGGCTGACTATTCACTCTTTTCCATAGATTCTTCCTGACCTGCTGAGTTCCTCCCAGTATTTTGTGTGTGTTGCTTTGGATTTTCAGTATCTGCAGATTTTTTCATGTCAGTGAATTACTCTTAACTTCTGTAGTCCTCCTGATGCAGGCAGTCTCTTATCCTTTTCGGCAGGGAGTTTAAGGACAAAGCCAATCAAAGAATGACATAATCAAAATCAGAATTAGCTTTAATATCACTGACGTGTGTTGTGAAGTTTTTGTTTTGTGGCAGCAGTACTCTTCAATACATAGATACTATAAATTACGGTAAGAAAGCTATGCATATAAAATTACATTTGGGCACCGTGGTAACGTGGCAGTTAGTGCAATGCTCTTACAGCTCGGGACATTCCAGAGTTCAGAGTTGAATTCCCACACCATTCTTTAAGGAGTTTGCACAGCCTCCCTTTGGAATGTATTGGTTTCCTCCCGCAGTCCAAAGGTAGCAGGTAGGTTAATTGGTTGATATAAATTGTCCCATAATTAGACTAGGGTTAATCAGGTTTGTCGGGTGATGCTGGGGCAGCATGGCTCATAGTCCATGAAAGATATACTTCACACAGTACCACTGAATAAAAATCTAATTAAAATAAATAGATTGTGCAAAAAGAGAGCAAAAATACTGAGGTAGTGTCTTGGGTTGGTTCGTTGTCCTTTCAGAAACCGGTTGGCAGAGGGAAGAAGATACTGCTAAAATATTGAGAGTGTTTCTTTAGGCTGCCTGATAGTAGAACAAAGAAAAGAACATCCTGGATGGTTGGGGTCCTTGATGATGGATGTGCCAGTTTGTAGCATCACATTTTGAAGATATTGTAGCTGTGTGCTACACGCAGCGCTAAAATAACGACACAGAGTCGGTAAACTGCAATTAAAGAAGATTTTATTTGAACTTCACAGCCTTGCTTTAAAGCCTCCCTCATCCCACCCTCCCCGAGCGCGGATGCTGTAAGGGGCACGTACTCACAAACCCCCGCAGGCTTTTCCCTTTGTTGGTGAAGCAGACCTGGCGCCCTTTTGGGACTGGCCTTTGTGCCGGCGCACTGGCTATTTGTGAGCTGGTTCGAGTGCGCTAGGAAGTGGGTCGCCACATAACCCCCCCCCCCCAGAACCGACGATACACCCCCCAATGTCCACAGTCTGGGCCGGACCCTGTTTAGGAGGTCGGCCTCTGCGCCGCGGTGCCGGAAACTCGACTGGTTGTGTCAAGTCCACATGGGCCAGTTTGAGTCGGTCCACCGTGAAAACCTCCTCTCTCCCCCCAACGTCCAGCACGAACGTGGACCCGTTGTTCCTGAGCACCGTAAACGGCCCCTCGTAGGGCCGTTGCAGCGGTGGCCGATGCCCGCCCCTTCGTACAAATACAAACTTACAGTTCTGCAAGTCTTTGGGTATGCAGGTCGGGTGCTGCCCATGCTGCAAAGTGGGTATGGGGGCCAGGTCACCGAGCCTCTCGCGTAGTCTGCCCAGGACTGCTGCGGGTATGAACTCCCCGGGGACGACCAGGGGTGCGCCGTACACCAACTCGGCCAACGAGGTGTGCAGATCGTCTTTGGGCACCGTGCGGATGCCGAGTAGGACCCAGGGAAGCTCGTCCACCCAGTTAGCTCCTCGCAGGTGGGCCATGACGGCCGACTTTAGGTGACGGTGGAAACGCTCCACCAGGCCGTTCGACTGTGGGTGGTAGGCAGTGGTGTGGTGCAGCTGTGTCCCCAAAAGGCTGGCCATAGCTGACCACAGGCTGGAGATGAACTGGGCGCCTCTGTCAGAGGTAATGTGGGCCGGTACACCAAAGCGGGACACCCAGGTGGGGATCAGTGCCCAGGCACAAGATTCAGAGGTGGTGTCAGTGAGCAGGATCGCCTCTGGCCATCCTGTGAACCGGTCCACGATAGTCAGGAGGTGCCGCGCTCCGTGCGACACTGGCAGGGGGCCCACGATATCCACATGAATGTGGTCGAAACGCCAGTGGGTGGGGTGGAACTGCTGTGGCAGAACTTTGGTGTGCCGTTGCACCTTGGCCATCTGGCAGTGCATGCACATTCTGGCCCAGTCACGGACCTGCTTGCGGAGTCCGTGCCAAACGAACCTACTGGAGACCATCCGGACGGTTGTCCTGATGGAGGGGTGTGCCAAGTTATGAATGGAGTCAAAAACGTGTCGTCGCCAAGGTGCCGGGACGACGGGACGGGGCTGGCCGGTGGCGACGTCACAGAGTAGGGTCCTCTCACCGGGGCCTACGGGGAGGTCCTGGAGCTGCAAACCGGAGACTGCGGTCCTGTAACTCGGGATCTCCTCGTCTGCCTGCTGCGCCTCCGCCAGTGCCTCAAGTCTACCCCTTGGGAAAGGGCATGAATGTTAGGGCGAGAGAGTGCATCCGCCACGACATTGTCCTTACCCGAGACGTGCCGGACATCCGTTGTGTATTCAGAGATGTAGGACAGATGGCGCTGCTGGCGGGACGACCAGGGATCGGACACCTTCGTGAACGTAAAGGTAAGCGGCTTGTGGTCCGTGAATACGGTGAAGGGCCTACCTTCTAAGAAGTACCTGAAATGCCGGATTGCCAGGTATAGTGCCAACAGTTCCCGGTCGAAAGCACTGTATTTGAGCTCGGGTGGCCGCAGGTGTTTGCTGAAAAACGCCAGGGGTTGCCAGCGACCTGCGATGAGTTGCTCCAGTACCCCACCGACTGCCGTGTTAGATGCGTCCACTGTGAGGGTGGTAGGGACGTCCATTCTGGGGTGCACTAGCATCGCAGCGTTTGCCAAGGCTTCCTTCGTTTTAATGAAAGCGGCGGTGGACTCCTCGTCCCAGGTAATGTCCTTGCCCGGACCCGACAGCAGGGCGAACAGAGGGCGCATGATTTGGGCAGCTGAAGGGAGGAAGCGGTGGTAGAAATTGACCATACCTACGAATTCCTGAAGGCCTTTGAGTGTGGTGGGTCGGGGGAAATGGCGGACCGCGTCTACCTTAGCGGGCAGAGGGGTTGCCCCGTCTTTAGTAATCCGGTGGCCCAGGAAGTCGATGGTGTCGAGCCCGAACTGGCATTTGGCCGGGTTAATTGTTAGACCGTAATCACTCAGTCGGGCGTAGAGTTGACGGAGGTGGGACAGATGCTCCTGACGACTGCTGCTTGCTATGAGGATGTCGTCCAAATAGATGAATGCAAAGTCCAGGTTGCATCCCACCGTGTCCATTAACCACTGGAATGTCTGTGCAGCATTCTTCAGGCCGAACGGCATGCGGAGGAACTCGAAAAGGCCGAACGGGGTGATGAGAGCCGTCTTGGGGACGTCATCCGGATGCATCGGGATTTGATGGTATCCCCGGACGAGGTCTACCTTGGAGAAGATCCTTGCGCCATGCAGGTTTGCTGCAAAGTCCTGAATGTGCGGCACAGGGTAGCGGTCCGGTGTGGTAGCCTCGTTCAGCCTGCGGTAGCCGCCGCATGGTCTCCAGCCCCCTGTCACTTTGGGCACCATGTGCAGGGGAGAGGCCCATGGGCTGTCGGACCGCCGGATGATCCCCAATTCCTCCATCCTCTTGAACTCCTCCTTCGCCAGTCAGAGCTTGTCCGGGGGAAGCCGCCGAGCATGGGCGTGGAGGGGCGGTCCCTGGGTCAGGATGTGGTGCTGTACGCCGTGAACTGCGGTGCCAGAACCGATGGGAAATCCGCCAGGACTCTGGTGAAGTCATTGTCGGACAGCGTGATGGAGTCGAGGTGTGGGGCTGGCAACTGGGCTTTTCCCAGGGAGAACGTCTGAAAGGTCACAGCGTGGACCAACCTCTGCCTCAGCTGGTCGACCAGCAGGCTGTGAGCCCGCAAAAAATCCGCACCCAGAAGCGGTTGGGCTACGGCGGTCAGTGTGAAGTCCCACGTGAACCGGCTGGAGACGAACTGTAGCTGCACCGTATGGGTGCCGTAGGTCCTTACTGTGCTGCCATTCACGGCCCTCGGGGGGGACCTGGTGCCCTGTTGCGGGTGTCGTAACTCGTCGGAGGTAAGACGCTGATCTCGACACCGGTGTCGATCAAAAAACAGCGTTCCGACCTCTTGTCCCACACATACAGGAGACTATCCCGAAGGCCAGCCGCCGTAGCCATCAGCGGCAGCTGGCCCTGGCGTTTCCCGGGAACTTGCAGGGCGGGCGACAGCGGCGGGCTTCTGTGCCCCACTGCTGGTGGTAGAAGCACCATTGTTCGTTGGGCTCCTCACCCCTGCCTCTGGGGTTAGCGGGCTCTGTGGCCGGGCCTGGTCTGGTTTGCTGCTGGAAGCGTGCCCTGGTGATCTGTGCGATGGACGCCCCACTCACCTTCTTGGCGTTCCACAGCAAGTCCACCTGGGCTGCCACCTTCCGGGGGTCGCTGAAATCCGCGTCGGGCAGCAGCAGGCATATGTCCTCGAGAAGCTGCTCCAGGAATGCCTGCTCAAACATGAGGCAGGGCTTGTGTCCTCCGGCCAGAGACAACATCTCATTCATTAAAGCCGATGGAGGTCTGTCTCCCAAGCCATCCAGGTGCAGTAAACGGGCAGCCCGCTCGCGCCGTGAGAGTCCGAAAGTCCTTATGAGTAGGGCTTTGAATTCCGTGTACTTGCCGTCCACTGGGGGAGACTGTACGAACTCCTCAACCTGGGCCGCTGTGTCCTGGTCGAGGGAGCTCACCACGTAGTAGTAACGTGTGTCCTCCGAGGTTATCTGCCGAACGTGGAATTGGGCTTCTGCTTGCTGGAACCAGAGGTGAGGTTGCAGCGTCCAGAAGCTTGGCAGTTTCAATGAAACCGCATGAACAGATGCTGCGTCAGTCATCTCCGGTCCAAAAATCGTTTGGACCGTCGGGGTCACCAATTGTAGCGGTGTGCTACACGCAGCACTAAAATAACGACACGGAGTCGGTAAACTGCGATTAAAGAAGATTTTATTCGAACTTCACAGCCTTGCTTTAAAGCCTCCCTCATCCCGCCCTCCCCGGGCGCAGATGCTGTAAGGGGGACGTACTCACAGTCCCCCGCAGGCTTTTCCCTTTGTTGGTGAAGCAGACCTGGCGCCCTTTTGGGACTGGCCTTTGTGCCGGCGCGCTGGCTATTTGTGAGCCGGTTCGAGTGCGCTAGGAAGTGGGTCGCCACAAAATCGTCGATACTGGGGAGGATCGTGCCCATGAAGGATCAGGCTGAGTTTGAAACCCTCTGCAACTTTTTACGATCTTGTGCAGTGGCCTTTCCATACTCGATGGTGATGCAACCAGTTAGAATGCTCTCCACGGTACACTGTAGAAATTTGCTGGAGTGTTTGGTGACAAACTATATCAGGTATTTCCAAATGAGGACGGCATGTGTTCAGATGGGAACCTGGTGCTGTGGTGTCTCATGTACCTTGTAAAGATTCTGAATTTGGTAAATGCTGACCTCAGCTGTGTAGAATAATATCAGCAGCAGTGATAAAACAAAATGTAACATGTTTGTTACATACAAAATGCTGGCAGAACTCAACAGTTTAGGAGAATAAAAGTTGATGATTCAGGCCGAGATACTTCATCATGACTGAAAAAGAAGGGGGTGAAAGTCACAATTAGAAGGTGAGGGGATGGGTAAGGGTACAAGCTGACAGGTGATAGATGAAGCCAGATGAGGGGGAAGATGGGTGAATGGGCAGGGAGGATGAGGTAAAAAGCAGGGAAGGGATAGGTGGAAGAGGTCAAGGGCTGAAAGAGAAGGAATCTATTAAGAGAAGTCAATGGACTATGGAAGAAAGGGAAAAAGGAGGAGAAATGAGGAAGGTAAAGGGCAGCTGGGGAAGCGGTAAGAGACTAGAATGGGGAATTGAAAAAGAGAGAAGGAGGGAAGTGAGAGGAATTACTATAATCTGGAGAAATTGGTGGTCATGCCACTAGTTTGAAGGGTTCTCAGATGGAATATGAAGTGTTACTCCTTCAACCTGAATTTGTCTGATAGTGGCAGTAGACGAGGCCGTGGACAGACATGTTGGAATGAGTTGTTACTTCTTGCACTGCTAGAATAACTTTCACATCAAACTTCTTGAATGTTACTGGTGCTGTGCTTATCCAGGCAAGTGCAGAGCATTGAACGTTACTGGTGCTGTGTTCATCTCGGCAAGTACAGAGCATTGAACGTTACTGGTGCTGTGTTCATCTCGGCAAGTACAGAGCATTGAACGTTACTGGTGTTGTGTTCATCTCGGCAAGTACAGAGCATTGAACGTTACTGGTGTTGTGTTCATCTCGGCAAGTACAGAGCATTGAACGTTACTGGTGCTGTGTTCATCTCGGCAAGTACAGAGCATTGAACGTTACTGGTGTTGTGTTCATCTCGGCAAGTACAGAGCATTGAACGTTACTGGTGCTGTGTTTCTCTCAGCAAGTACAGAGCATTGAACGTTACTGGTGCTGTGTTCATCTCGGCAAGTACAGAGCATTGAACGTTACTGGTGCTGTGTTCATCTCGGCAAGTACAGAGCATTGAATGTTACTGGTGCTGTGTTTCTCTCAGCAAGTACAGAGCATTCCATCACTCGCCTCACTTACTGTCTGACAGGTGGTGGAAATGCTCTGGGTGATTGGAAGTCACTTGCCACAGGATACCTGCCCTTTGACCTCCTCTAGTAGCCAGAGTGTGTGCCTGACTTCAGTTCAATTCCTTCAACACACTTGCATAGTTTATTCGTCCTGCTTTTATTAGACTCTTGGATAGTACATGCAGACATGCTTATCAGGGAGGATCCAATGCACACAAAGAGGGTCAGCAAAGCGGAGTCTAATGTAATCTT
Source organism: Hemitrygon akajei (assembly GCF_048418815.1). Taxonomy (NCBI): domain Eukaryota; kingdom Metazoa; phylum Chordata; class Chondrichthyes; order Myliobatiformes; family Dasyatidae; genus Hemitrygon; species Hemitrygon akajei. Next base: position 93,505,074 of record NC_133139.1, on the reverse strand, counting down.
TTACAAAATGTGATATTGATATGGGCTTTATAATTGGATGTGTCCTTGAACTTTGCTTGCAGCTAACTTTGTGTATTCATTCCTTGGTAAAGAATTTACTCAAAATATCAAGTGAGATCAATTTTAAAGTTTCTTTCTGTGTCACTTATTTTCTTTATAGAATGTTTGTTAGGGAGAATTTGACTCTTTTGTCTTCAAACAATCTTACTCCAATTTTAGTAAGCAGAGTCAATCATCCAATGCCTGGAGCTGACAGGAACCTTGCGATCTCTGTTAGAGCCTCATCTTTTGAGATCTTTATTAGTATTTAGCTGCACAATGGACTTCAACAAGATAACAACTCATTGGAAGCCATCCTGCAAGGGATCATATACACTTTACGGTTAGGGTATTCTTTACCTCATTTAAAGAAATTAAGTTCAAATTATGAAAGAAGTATACCTTTGAAGGCAAGGGATTCCAAAAGGAATGTTTGTGTCTGGTGCTCCTGATGCACCCTCCTCTGCATTGGTGAGACCTGTCATAAATTGAGGGGTCCACTTCTTGAAGCACCTTTGCACGATCCACCACAAGCAGGATTTCTCAGTGACCAAACATTTTGATTCTGATTCCTATTCTTGTTCCAACATGTTGATACATAAGACCATTAGATATTGGCCCATCAAGTCTGCTCCACCATTCAATTCTTCCAGTCATCCCCCCTCCCCTGCCTTCACCCCATACCCTTTGATGCCCTGGCTAATCAAGAACTTACCTATCTCTGCCTTAAATACACCCAATGGCGTGGCCTCCACAGCTGCTCATGGCAACAAATTCCACAGATTTACCACCCTCTGACTGAAGTAATTTCTCCGCATCTCTGTTTTAAAAGGACATCCTCCAAACCTGAAGTTGTGCCCTGTTGTCCTAGAATCCCCTACTGTGGGATTTGCCATATCCAATCTGTTCAGGTCTTTTAATATTCAGAATGTTTCCATGAGATCTCCCCGCTTATTCTCCTGAACTCCAGGGAATACAGCCCACGAGCTGCCGAATAACTGAAACTTCTTGATCATACCCATGCGGAACCTTATCAAATGCCTTGCTAAAGTCCATGTAGACAATATTCATTGCCTTGCCTTCCTGGGAACTTCCTCAAAAAATTGCTATAAGATTGGTTAGATATGACCTGCCATGTATTAAGCTATGCTGACTATCCTTAATCAGTCCATGTATATTTAAATATTTACAAATCCAGTCCCTCAGAATACTTTCCAATAACTTTTCCAACTATTGATATCAGATTTACCAGCCTATAATGTCCTATAATGTCCTGGTTTATGTTTAGAGTCATTCTTAAATAGTGGAATAACAGTGGCTATCCTCCAATCCTCTGATCCTCTAGTAACTCTCCTGTCACTAAGGATGATTTAAATCTTTCTGTGAGGCCTTGGAAATTTCTGCACTTGCCTCCCATGGGATCCAAGGGAAGACCTTGTCAGGCCCTGGGGATTAATCCAACCCAATTTGTCTCAGGAGTGCAAACACCAACTTCTCTGCAATTTGTATAGGGTCTATGAAGTTGATGCCGCATTGCCTCACTTCTATGGACTCTGTGTCTGTCTCCTGAGTAAATACAGATACAAAAAATTAAATATCAGATCTCCCCCTTCTCTTTTCATTCCACACATGTATTGCCATTCTGATCTTCCAGAGGTCCAATTTTGTCCTTTTCAATCTTTTTCAAAGGTTCAAAAAGTTTCAAAGGTTTAAAGGTTAATTTTATTGTCAAACTATGCATGTACAATATAACTCTGATATTCAACTTCTCCAGAAAGCCATACAATACAAAAAGACCATGGGATTTTTTGAAAGAAAAAACATCAACCACCCCCCGCCCCCCGGCATGAAAAAGAAAAAGGAATGAAACTTGCAAACCCCAAATTCCCCCACCCACTCTCCAGGAAAAAAACAATGACAATGGCATCAAATCTCCTCCCCCCACAGAAAAAACAGTGACAATAACAATCCCTCACCACCTCACTCACAGAAAAGAACAGTGACAATAGCATCAAAACCCCTAGCCACACCTTACGCACAAAAAAATTAACAGATCACCCATCCGCCAATTGGCTACTAGAAAGAAAACACTGGAAAAATGAAGAAGACCAATAGAAAGAACAGTCCAATAATCACATTAATCTCAGCATATCCAAACCATCTTTCTATCAGTGTATGAGGAGAGAAGCAGCACAAACTCAGTCCTTTTGAGAAGAGTGTCTGCCACGCTGGGTCTGAACGCTACCCACTCAGCTGCTGACTGTTTTTGCCCTGGTGCCCTGATTGGGAGCGATCACAGACCCTCTCTGCATTCAGCTCGATGTTGTCATCTTCCTCGCTGCTTCAAGATGGAGTTGCTCATGACCCAGCGCCCTCAATCTTAACATATCTGTAGAATCCCTTAGGATTCTCCTTCATCATGTCTGCTAGGGTAAGTTCATGCCTTCTTTCAGCTGTTCTAATTACTTTCTTAAGTGATCTCTGACATTGCCTATACTCCATAAACAACTGATTTGTTATCGTTTGGCCTATACCTGCTATGCACCACCATTTTTTTTCTTTACCAGGACCTCAATATCTCTTTAAAACCAAGGTTCTCTACACTTCTTATCTTTATCTTGTATTCTGACAGGCACATACAAGCATAATGCTCTCAAAATTTCTCTTTTGAAGGACTCCCACTTACCAAGTACACCTTTGCCAGAAAACAGCCTGTCCCAATCCACACTTGCCAGATTATTTCTGATACCATCAGTATTGGTCTGTCTCTAATTTAGAATCTCACACGTGGACTAGACCTATCTTTTTGCAATAGACAATAGACAATAGGTGCAGGAGTAGGCCATACGGCCCTTCGAGCCAGCACCGCCATTCAATGTGATCATGGTTGATCATCCACAATCAGTACCCCGTCCCTGCCTTCTCCCCATATCCCTTGACTCCGCTATCTTTAAGAGCTCTATCTAACTCTTTCTTGAAAGCATCCAGAGAATTGGCCTCACTGCCTTCTGAGGCAGAGCATTCCATAGATCCACAACTCTGTTCTAAATGGCCTACCCATTATTCTTAAACTGTGGCCTCTGGTTCTGGACTCCCCCATGTTTGCATGTTTACCTTGAAACTAATAGCATTGTGATCACTAGATGCACAGTGTTCCCCTACACAAACTTCTGACACAAGCCCAGTCTTATACTATAATATGATTAGTTTTTATCTGCAATTTGAGAAGGATAAGGGCAGATCGGAGGTGTCAGTGTTGCAGTTGAACAAAGGAGACTATGGAGCCATGAGGGAGGAGCTGGCCAAAGTTAACAGGATGGATATCCCAGCAGAAAAGACAGTGGAACAGCAATGGCAGGTATTCTTGGGAATGATGCACAAGGTGCAAAATCAGTTCATCCCCCAGAGAAGGAAGGATTCAAAGGGGGGAAAGGGGGCACAGTGGTTGACAAAGGAAGTCAGAGATTGCATAGCATTAAAAAAAAGGAAGTATGACAGAGCTAAGGTGAGTGGGAGGACAGATGTTTGGGAAATTTTTAAGGAACAACAGAACTTAACTAAAAAGGCAATACGGGGAGAAAAAATGAGGTACGAACGCAAGCTAGCCAGGAATATAAAGGAGGATAGCAAAAGCATTTTTAGGTATGTGAAGAGAAAGAAGATAGTTAAGAACAATGTTGGGCCCTTGAAGAATGAATTGGGTGAAATTGTTATGGGAAACAGAGAAATGGCAGAAGAATTTAATAAGTACTTTAGATCTGACTTCACTAGGGAAGACACAAGCAATCTCACAGATGTATGGATGGGCCAAGGACATAGGGTAACAGAGGAAATGAAACAGATTGACATTAGGAAGGAAACGGTGATGAGTAGACTGATGGGACTGAAGGCTGACAAATCCCCAGGTCCAGATGATCTGCATCCTAGGGTACTAAAGGAGGTGGCCCTGGAAATTGCGGATGCTTTGGTAATCATTTTCCAATGTTCCTTAGATTCAGGATCAGTTCCTGAGGATTGGAGAATGGCTAATGTTATCCTACTGTTTAAGAAAGGAGGGAGGGAGAAAGCAGAGAACTATCGACCTGTCAGCCTAACATCAGTTGTGGGGAAGATGCTAGAGTCCATTATTAAAGATGAAATAGTGGTATATCTAGATAGCAGTGATAGGATTGGGCTGAGCCAGCATGGATTTACCAAGGGTAAATCATGCTTGACTAATCTATTGGAGTTTTTCGAGAATGTAACCAGGAAGTTAGACAAGGGAGATCCAGTGGATGTAGTGTACCTCGATTTACAGAAGGCATTTGATAAGATCCCACATAGGAGATTGGTGGGTAAAATCAGAGCTCATGGCATTGGGGGGGAAGATATTGACATGGATAGAAAACTGGTTGGCAGATAGAAAGCAAAGGGTAACGGTGAATGGGTGTTTCTCGGAATGGCAGGTGGTGACTAGTGGGGTGCCACAGGACTCGGTATTGGGACCACAGCTGTTTACGATTTACATCAACGATTTAGATGAAGGCATTAAGAATAACATCAGCAAGTTTGCTGATGATACTAAGCTGGGTGGCAGTGTGACATGTGATGAGGATGTTAGGAGAATTCAGGGTGACTTGGATAGGCTGGGTGAGTGGGCAGATACTTGGCAGATGACGTTTAATCTGAATAAGTGTGAGGTTATCCACTTTGGGAGTAAGAACAGGAAGGCAGATTATTATCTGAACGGTGTGGAGTTAGGTAAGGGAGAAATACAAAGAGATTTAGGAGTCCTTGTTCATCAGTCACTGAAGGTGAATGAGCAAGTGCAGCAGGCAGTGAAGAAGGCTAATGGAATGTTGGCCTTTATTACAAAGGGAATTGAGTACAAGGGCAAGGAAATCCTTTTGCATTTGTACAGGGCCCTGGTGAGACCACACCTGGAGTATTGTGTACAGTTTTGATCTCCAGGGTTAAGGAAGGACATCCTGGCTGTAGAGGAAGTGCAGCGTAGATTCACAAGGTTAATTCCTGGGATGTCCGGACTGTCTTACGCAGAGAGGTTAGAGAGACTGGGCTTGTACACGCTGGAATTAAGGAGATTGAGAGGGGATCTGATTGCAACATATAAGATTATTAAGGGATTGGACAAGATAGAGGCAGGAAATATGTTCCAGATGTTGGGAGAGTCCAGTACCAGAGGGCATGGTTTGAGAATAAGGGGTAGGTCATTTAGGACAGAGTTAAGGAAAAACTTCTTCTCCCAGAGAGTTGTGGGGGTCTGGAATGCACTGCCTCGGAAGGTAGTGGAGGCCAATTCTCTGGATGCTTTCAAGAAGGAGCTAGATAGGTATCTTATGGATAGGGGAATCAAGGGATATGGGGACAAGGCAGGAACTGGGTATTGATAGGAATTGATCAGTCATGATCTCAGAATGGCGGTGCAGGCTCGAAGGGCTGAATGGTCTACTTCTGCACTTCTATTTTCTATTGTCTAATAGCAGATCAAGTATCACACACTCTCTCATTGCTCTTCTACATACTGATTAAGGGAACTTTTCTGAACTCAACTGACAAACTCCATCCTATCTAGCTCTTTTACAGTATGAAATTCCCAGTCATTATGTGTAAAGTTAAAATCACCTACTATAACAACCTTGTGTTTCTTGCAACAGTCTGTGATCTGTCTACAAATTTGTTTCTCTAAATTCTTTGTCTGTTGGTTGGCCTGTAATATAGCCCCATTAATGCGGTCATATCTTTCTTATTTCTCAATTCCACCCATAACACCTCTCTAGGCTAGTTTTCCAGTCTGTCCTAACAGAGCACTGCTGTGATATTTTGCCTGATCTGTATATACCCCTCCTCCTTTAATCCCTTGTTCTGTCACGACTAAAACAATGCAACCACAGAATAATGAGCTGGCAGTCCTGCCCCTCCTGCCACCAAGTATCACTGATGGCTATGATATCATAATTCCAGGTGTTAATCCATACCCTGAGCTCATCTGTGATATTTCTTGCATTAAAAAATATGCAGCCCAGGATACTTATTGCACCATGCAGATCCTTGTGATTCCTGACCTTGTCTGCCTCCACTACCCCTCTATTGGCATGCTGGTTCCAATCCCCTTGCAACTTTAGTTTAAATTCCATCATGCAGCATTAACAAACCTTTCCACTAGGATATTAATCCCCGCCAGTTCAGGTGCAAACCACCCTCATTGTACAGATCCTATTTTCACTGGAAAAGAGCCCCAATGATCCAAAAATCTCATGCCCTCCCCCTTACAACAACTCTTTAGCCACATGTGTAATGGTACCATCTTCCTATTTCTGGGCTCACTAACATATGGTACCATTAGCAATCCTGAGATTACAATCCTGGTGGCCCTGACCCTTAACTTAGCATCTGATTCCCTGATCTTTCTTTGCAGATCCTCATCACTCTTTCTAACTGTGTCATTGGTACCGACATGGACCACAAACTCTGGCTGTTCACCCTCCCACTTAAGAATGCTAAGGACTCAATTTGAGATATCCCTGACCCTGAGATCCAGAAGTCAGCATACCATCTGGGAATTTCATTGCCATCTGCAGAACTTCCTTTCTGTTCTTCTAACTAACAAATCCTCTATCACCTCAACCTGACTCTTCTTCCCCCCCCCCCCCACCTCCCTTCTAAGTCACAGAGCCAGACTCAATACCAAGACCTGATTGCTGTGACTTTCCACTGCTAGGTTAATCCCTGCAACCATATCCAAAGTGGCATATCTGTTGCTGAGGGGGAGGGCCACTCACTATTATTGAAGAACAAATATCTCACCATATTATACCATTTTCTTGTGGGCATACTCAACAAATCTATAGAATAATAACTATAATAGATTCAATGAAAGACTGCCCAACTAGGCATTCAAACAGAGTGCAGAAGACAACAAATTGTAAAATGCAAAAAAAAAAGCAATAACAATAAATTTAAAAAAACAATAAAATTGATAACATGCGATGAAGATCACTTGAAAGTTCCCATTCATTGTGAGAACATTTCAGTGATGGGGCAAATTAAGTTGAGTGAAGTTATCACCTTTGTCAAGACTCTGATGTTTGAGGGGTAGTAAATGTTCCTGAAACTGGAAGTGTGACTCCTGAGCAATATATGTGTGTGTGTGTGTGTGTGTGTGTGTGTGTGTGTGTGTGTGTGTGTGTGTGTGTGTGTGTGTGTGTGTGTGTGTGTGTGTGTGTGTGTGTGTGTGTGTACGCGCACACATCTTTTGCTCCTAACACGCAAAGGAATGAAACTGCGCACAAAAGGCTGTCATCCTCTACTTTGTTGGCATGTTAAGTATATTTCATGATCATGAACAATATGTTGACAACATGGAGCTTGCGATGATTTGTCTGCAGAATTTAGAACTGGATTATTTGTAGTATTTCTATTGAAAAACTTACTGATTCACGATTGTCAAATTCCAAAGAAGTAAATGGCATGAAGCACAAAATAACTGCTAATTTATTTAAAACGGAATGGCTTCATGACCATTTCAAATAAATTTGATAATGTGTAAAAGATTGATATGATTTAATGCTGTTGTATAGTACCAACGTTTGTATATAAGAAATAAGACTCATTGATGTGTGTTATTTTATTTATTTTAAACAATGAACAACAAAGTGGACTGTAGCTTATTATCCTTAGAAGAGCTTCAGGTTTACTTCCGCTTAAAAATTCAGTGTGCAGCAGTTGTTGTCACTGGGCAAAGAGTTGCACAGCACAAGATTTTTACACACACTGGTCATTACATATTAGAGGTAACATTCGTCCTGAGGCTGTTGTACATTTATTCTGATGGCTGCAGCAAGAAGAGAGCATGACCTGGATGGTGAGGGTCCCTGCTTTCCTGTGACAGTGTTTCATGTAGATGTGCTCAATGGTTGGGAGAGTTTTACCCATGATGAACTGGGCCAGATCCATTACTTTTTACAAGCAATGTGCAAAAGACAACAAATTAGGCAAATACAAAAAAAGAACAGAATAATAGTAATAGATAAGTAAGAAGCAAATAATATTTGGAACAGGAGTTGTAGAGTCCTTAAAGTGAGTCATAGGTTCTGTATTCAGTGGGATTTCAGTGTTGGGGTGAGTGAAATTATTTACTCGGGTTAGGAGCCTGATGGCTGAGGAGTAATAACTGTTCTGAACCTGGTGGTGTGGAGTTTTTATCAGAATTTACATCCAAGCTACTATCCTGAAACAGAGTAGAAACGTCTGTCCTTCCATTCAAGCCGACATGAATAAAATACATACCCAGCCATTACTGACATGAGGCATCAATTGGTGCTGCTGCCTCACAGCTCCAGAGACCCTGGTTCAATACTGCCCTCTGGTGTTGGCCTAGTGGAATTGCACCTTCTGCCCATGACTGGATTTTCTTTTTTTGGTAATTTATTTTTTATTGAAGTTCATCATCAAACAAACATTTCCATAAGATGAATTTCCGATATTGTACATATATATCATATAGTCATATATGCCACAAATCTCTACATAATATTTATCTGAGGTATACACTTATAGAAAAGAGAGGAAAGAAGGAACAAGCGAAAGGAGAAAACTATATACAAGTAGGGAGTGATCTTTTTTACAACATATTCATTGATTTGTGAGGAAAAAATCAGGCCTATGAGGTGTTACGTAGTTAAACCATTTTTCAAGGTACGAATCAAATGTTCCAACTTATGATTAACAGATGCTGTTATCTTCTCCATTTTGTAAATGTCCATTGTAATTTCCATCCATGCATTTAAGATTGGGCTCTCCTGTGATAACCATTTCCTAGTAAGAGTCTTTTTACCAGCCACCAGCAGTATATTCATTAAATATTTATCTCTTTTCAACCATTCTTGAGGTATATACCACAAATATATGGTCTTACTTTAAAAGTGTATTTCACATTTAAAGATGTCTTGTAGGGTATTGTGTATCCCATTCCAATAGTCTTTGATAACGGGGCCTTCCCAGAGAATAACATAATGGTTTGCTTTTGATTTCCACAATTTCTCCAGCAAACAGAGAGGTTACAATCATAATGGGATTTCTGAGAGAGTATAAATACAGATAAAAGTCTTGTTTTCCTAATAAATGTTGCTCTTTAAGCATTTCAAAACTGAACAGTGTTCCTTTTTACATTATATTGCAAAGAACTGTTATTCCTTTAGCTGTCCAGTCCTTAAATCTAGCATCCAGTTTATTCGGCGTAAAATCCGAGGCATATGCACACTGTTTAAGAAGTGCAGTATCTCCCTCTAGTGTATATTCTTTTATAGTAGTTTTCCATATTTTAAGAGTCCATTTCATCTATGGTTTATCAATAGTATTTATGTACCTTTGTAGGTTGTTACCAGCCAAAATTGCTTGTATGGGGATGGGAAGTATCGCCTCCTCAATGTTTTTCCATTGAGCGTCATATGATGGGTTGTACCAACATATCACAGCTCTCAACTGTGCCACAAAATAATAATCTCTAAGAGAAGGTAGGCCCGACCTCCACTTTTCCTTGGCTAATTGCAAAGTTTTGTGACGAACTCTAAACCTTTTACCTTGCCAAACATATCTTGATAACATTTTGTTCCATTCATTGAATTGATTTTGATTAATCTCTGTTGTTAGAGTCTGGGCAGTATATTCGTTTTAATAGATGCAATCCTTGAACTGAGACTAAAAAATGGAATTAGGTTCCATCTTGTTATATCTTCCTTAATTTTGTTTTATATATAGGCTGATAATTGCATTCTGATAATTTTGCCAATTCTTTTGGCATAATGATGCCCAGATATTTGAAAGACTCCGTTTGCCATGCCCAGGGATATCTACTTTCAATTTCTCTTGGTGGGTTATAGTTATATGAAAGTAATTGGGTTTTATCTATGTTGATCTTGTATCCTGATAATTGACCATATTGTTCAAAGGATTGCATCAATTTAGGTAAAGAGTATGTTGGTTGCCCTAGGTAGATCAAACTGTCATCCACGTAACAGGCCAATTTATGCTCTGTCCTTCTAATAGTAATTCCCCTGATATCTTCATTTTGACTGATACATTGAGCTAATGGTTCCAGATATAATGTGAAGAGTAGCGGTGACCATGCACAACCCTGTCTCGTGCCCCTTTCTAGGGTAAGACTATTTGATAAATATCCATTGATTTTAATCCTAGCAGTAGGGTTGTCATATAGTGCCTGTATAGTTTTAATAATTGTGTCATGGAAACCAAATCTATGTAAAACACTGTAAAGAAACTTCCAATTAACCAAATCAAATGCCTTTTCAGCGTCCACGCTTATCACTATTGCTTCAATTTTATTTTTTGTATATGATCCATAATGTGAAGTGTCCTTCATATATTGTCTTGTGTTTGGCATTGTTGTATTAAACCTGTCTGATCGTGATGTATCAGTATGGGTAAAAACTCTTCTAATCGTTTGGCTATGATGGAGGTAAATAATCTATAATCTACATTAAGAGCGGATATTGGTCTAAATGACCCACATTCCATTTTATCCTTGCCTTCTTTTGGTATAGCTGGGCATATCGCTTCCTTCCAGCTGGGTGGTGTTTGTGCCTTTTTTAGAACCCAATTCAGTGTGGGGAGTAAGACAGGAATTAACTCATTTTTAAGTTCTTTGTACCACTCTGCCATGTACCCATCTGATCCTGGTGACTTGCTTAATTTAAGCCTATTAATTGCAGCTTTTAGTTCAACTTCAGTTATGTCAGCAGTCATCATTCTATCATTGTTTTTTGCTTTAAAGTGGGTAACTCTAGAGAATTCAGGAAGGTGTCAATTTGGGTTATGCTTCCTCCTGGAACTTTGGAATATAGAGTTTTGTAAAACACTTCAAAAGCTTCTTGAATTTCACTTAGCTTATTTTTTATCATTTTTATTCCATGACTGCATTTTCTCATTCGTTAGTCAGCGCAAATATGAAATATTTACAAGGATAGTAGCCAAACACAGGGAAATGGATTAGATTAAATGGATATTTTGCTCAAATTGGTCCATAGTACTCGACTGTAGTTTTCTCCCAAATCCTAAAGATGTATCTGTTAGGTAATCATCATCAAGGACCCTTACCATCCAACTATGCTCTCTTCTCGCTGAAGGTTGGAGGGTTTAGGTCTTTGATGTTCTGGCTGCCATCTTCTGGGTGGGGGATCTGTTGATTTTTGTGGGGGGATGTTGGGGATTTTGGGGTTTGATGTTCCAGCTACTGTTTTCCGTGGAGGTGATCTGTTGGTTTTTGTTCAAAGGAGTGGGTGGGGGGTTGGGGTTTGTGAGGTTTTGTTTCTTTTTCCTTTTCATGCGGGGAAGGGGGGGGGTTATGTCTTTTCTTTCAATGATTCTTGTTCTTCATGGCTATCTGGAGAAGATGGATATCAGAGTCGTATTATATTGTACATGCATTCTTTGATAATAAAAACGAAGCTTTAAACCTTTGAATCTCTACAACATAGTTCTCAGTATTATTTATATATGTTTGATTTGCACAATTTGTCATCTTTTGCACATTGGTTGCTTGTCAGTATTTACTGTACATATAGTTGTTCAAAATTCTATTGTACTTTATTTTGCATGGGCCAGGATGGATCAGAGTGGCTGCAGGTTATTCTCAAGGGGGAGATTGAACAGGACAAGGTTGTGGTGCATATTGGCACCATGATATAGGCAGGAAAGGTGAAGATGTCCTACACAGTAAATACATTGAGTTAGGAAAGAGGCCAAAGAGAAGGACCTCCAAAGTAGTAACCTCCCGATTATGCCCTGTGTCACAGGCGAGTGCAGGTAGTAGAGAGTTAATAGCATGGATGAATGAGTGGCTGCGGAGATGGTGCAGAGGACAGGGTTTCAAGTTTTGGGGTCATTAGAACCTTTTCATGGAAGGGATGACCTGTACAAGAGGGATGGTTTCCACGTCAACTGGAAGGGAACCAATATTCTGGCCAGGAGGTGTGCTAATGTTACTCAAGAGAGTTTAAACTGGTTTTGCACGGGGAGCTCCAGGTTGGTAAGGAAATAAATGATTAGAGTGAAAGGTAGCTGTCAGAGAACGTATTGAAAGGCAAATTTGATATAGCAGGTATGAAGGGTTAGTTAGTTTGAAGTGCGTATATTTTAATGCTAGGAGCATTGTGGGTAAGGGTGATGAACTTTGAGCATGGATCAGTGCCTGGAACTACAATGTTGCAGCCATTTCTGAAACTTAGTTGAGAGAGGGGCAGGAATGGGTGATTAGTATACCAGGTTTTTGAAGTTTTAGAAAAGATAGAGGTGGAGGTAAAGAGGGAGTGGAGTTGCACTACTAATCAGGGACAATATCACAGCTGAACTCAGAGGAGACATAATAGAAGGGTCAGACTCTGAGTCCAATTGGGTAGAACTCAGGAATAGAAAGGGTGCAATCACACTGATGGGATTGTACTACAGACCCCCTAATAGCCACCGGGACATTGAGGAACAGATATGTAATCAGGTTAAAGAAATGTGTAAAAATAATAGAGTTGTAGTCATGGGGGATTTCAACTTCCCTAATATAAACTGCAGCCTGCTTAGTGTGAAGGGTTTAAATGGGGAAGAATGTGTTAAGTGTATCCAGGAAGGTTTCTTAAATCAATATGTGGACGACCCAATGAGAGGAAGGGCTACATTGGACCTGGTGTTGGGTGATGAGCCTTGCTAGGTGACTGACCTTTCAGTGGGTGAGTAGTTAGGGAAAAGTGACCACAACTCCTTAACTTTCAGGATATCTATAGATAAGGATAGGTATGGTTCTTGTGGGAGAATGTCAAATTGGAGTAGGGCAAATTATGAGAGCATTAGGCAGAAACTAAGAAGAGTTAATTGCGAGCACCTTTTTTCTGACAAATCCACATCAGACATGTGGAAGGTGTTTAAAGATCAATTGCACAGAGTATAGGAAACGTATTTTCCTGTTAGAAGGAAGGACAGGAATAGAAAGATAACAGAACCTTGGACGTCCTGAGATATGATAAACTAGTCAAGAGGAGTGTTACGTACACGTGACACGTGACTGGGGTTGAAGCTATACTTGACTTGAGGTAATGGTCTTGTGATGGTGGAGTGACGTCATTTTCTCGCCAGTAGAGGTCATGTGACAGGTCTTTTTTTACAGGGTATAAAAGGAGGACCCCTCCCTGTGAGGAGGGGCAGTTCATGGCTGGATTTGCCATGTTGACTTCATGCCACTGCGTGATTTAATGTTATGATGCAGTTTAGTTGAAATATGAAGTTTTATCTAATGCCTAAAGTTTAAAAGGTCATTGCCAGCAGTTTCTTTATAACACTGCTAGTTGAGAATCAGTGGAGAGTGAAGATCGTAGTTTGGGAGTTAAAAGATCGAGGAGAATCGATTTCGACGGTGCAACAGGTTCGACCTTGTTTGATCCTTATTCAGAAGGAATTCGTTGACTGTTCTCGTGTTAATCCCTGTGAAATAGCAGAATGGATTGGGAACAGTTCTGTAAAGGAAAGGTCAGTGCCTTTAAGCCATTTCATTTGTCCATTTTCGTAAAATTCTTCGTGGGAAAAGTTTGATTTGGGAACCGAAGCAACACGACGTGAAAGAGAATTTAACCTGTCTTAAAAAGTCTCTCCCTTAAATGGACTGTGAGCATTTTGAACTTTTGCAATACTACTTTGAAGAACTGTTTTTGCAACATCGCTTTAAGAACTGTTTAAGCTGCCGCACAGCAGCTGATTTCCGGTTATGTTAGTGATTTGTTTACTTTTGGGGGGTTTGTTTTCAGTGTTTAATAAACGTGTTATTTGTTATAAAAACCCCTGCCTAACTCATATATTTATTGTTGCTTGAATCCGTAACAGGAGAAAGGAATAGCATTAAAGGTTCAGAAATTAGGATCAAATGAAGCACATGAGGAGTATAAAAAGCCAGAAAAGCCATGAGGGACCATGAAAAGGACTTGGCAAGTAGGATTAAGGTGAATCTATACGTACATCAAGAGCAAGAGGATAATTAGGGAGAGTGTGGGATCACTCAAGGATAAAGGGAGGGAAAACATTTGGATGTGGAGAACATAAATGAGGTACTTAATGAGTACTTTACTTCAGTATTTACCATGAAAAGGGATATGGAGGTCCAGGAGATCAGTGCTGAGTGTATAAATATCTTAGGGTGTTTAGAGGTTAAGGAGCAGGATGTGTTGGGCCTCCTAATGAATATTAAGGTGGATAAATCCCCAGGGTCTGATGGAATTTTCCCCAGGTTATTGAAAGAGGCAAGAGATGAGATTGCTGGGGCCTTGACAAGATCTTTGTGTCCCTTCTAGGCACAGGCAATGTCACAGAGCATTGGCGAATGGCTAATGTACTCTATTTAAGAAGGGAACAAGGGAAAATCTGGGAATTAGACCGCAGAGTCTCACGTCAGTTGTAGCGAAATTGGTGGAGAAAATTATTCGGGATAGGATATTTAAGCATTTGGAAACCCATAGCCTAATTAGGGAGAGCCAGCATGACTGTGTGCTGGACGGTTTATGTTTTACCAGCTTGAGTGAGTTTTTTAAGGAGATGATGCGAGAAATTGATGAGGGTAAGGCAGTGGATATTGTTTATGTGGATTTTAGTAAGGCACTTGACAAAGTCCCTCATGTGAGGTTAATCCAGAAGATTAATATGCATGGGGTCCGTGGCATAGTGGCTGTTTGGATTCAGAACTGGCTTGCACATAGAAGACAGAGGATAGTGTTTGAAGGGATTTATTCCAAATCAGAATCAGGTTTAATATCACTGGCATATATCATGAAATTTGTTAACTTTGCAGCAGCATTACAATGCAATACATGACAATAGAGAGAAAAAGAAAACTGGAAATTATGGTAAGTATATATTAAATAGTTAAAATAAAATGTAGTACAAAAATAGGAAACTTTAAAAAAGCATTGAGGTAGTGTTCATGGGTTCAATGTCCATTCAGAAATTAGATGACAGGAGGGCAGAAGCTGTTACTGAATAACTGAGTGTGTGCCTTCAGACTTCTGTACCTCCTCCCTTTTGGTAGCAATAAGAACAGCGCATGTACTGGGTGGTGGAGGTCTGGAGATTTGTAATTTGTGGTGTTCCGCAGGGATCTGTGTGGGGTCTTCTACTTATGAAGTTTTTGAATGACCTGATGAAAATGTATTTGGTTGGTTAGTAATTTTGCTGATGATACCAAGATTGGTGGAGTTGTGGATAGTGCAGAAGACCGGCAAAAAATACAGTGTGCCGTAGATCAGTTGCAGATATGGGCTGAGAATGGCAGATGGAGTTTTACCCAGATAAATGTAAGGTATTACACCTTGGTAGGGCAAAAGCAAGGAGAAAGTACAGTTATGGGCAAGGTCCTTAACAACATTGCTGAGGAGAGAGATCTTGTGATCTAAGTTCATAACTCCTTGAAAGTGGCTACACAGGTCTGAAGGCTTACAGAATGTTTGCTTTCATTAATTGAGGAAGTGGCCTCAAAATTCAAGAAGTTGGGCTGCAACTTTATAAAACTCTAGCTAGGCCATATCTGGAGATTTGCATACAGTTCAGTCACCCCGCTATAGAAAGAATGTTTACCAAAAGAGTCCTGATGAATGGTCTTGGTCCAAAACATTGACTGTTTACTCTTTTGCATAGATGCTCCCTGGCCTGCTGTGTTCCTCCAGCATTTTGTGTGTGTTGCTTAGGTCCAGCACCTGCTGATCTCTTTTTTGAGATAGAAAGAATGTTGATGCTTTGGAGGGAGAGCTGAAGAGGTTTACCAGGATGCTGCCTGGTTTAGAGGGCATGTACTATCACAAAAGGTTGGATAAATTTAGGTTGTTTTCTCTGGAGCAGCGGAGGTTTTGGGGAGATTTGATAGAGTTTTATAAGATTATGAGCGGCATAGATAGAATAGACTGGGAGTATCTATTTTCCAGGGTTGAAATGTCTAATACCAGAGGGTATGCATTGAATGTGAGAGGGGTAGTTTCAACAGGGATGTGAGGGGTAATTTTTTTACTCAGATTTATAGGTGTCTGGAACGCGCTGCCTTGGTGGTAGAGGCAACTACATTAGAGGCTTTTAAGGGATGTTTGAGACTTGTGGTTGTTTTATATTTCATTATTCCTTTCAGCCACAATGTTGGCTTTGCTTTCCATTTAAGAGCTTAGTTAACAGCCTGTTTGGCCTAGTATTTATAGTTTTCCTTTCTCTCTCAGTTCCCATTAAATCTGTGAACTATTGACCTGCTTCAATGTCCCTCTCTCTGCACTTCAGCCATATCCGACATAGTGACAGTCAGACACACATGGAAATAAATTCAAAGGTACACATGTCCTTGTACCTGTGCATACTTGGCCTGGCTTAAATAGCTTTTCAGGCTCTAAAGTATGCTTTTAAAAAATACAAGTGGTAGAGTTGAGTTATGTTTGAGTTATTGAGCACAATCCAGAGACATGGACTGTAATTTATGATTGTTCAAGGCGCTAGGTTGTCTTCCAGGAGAGCACACGATTAAAATTGACAACACTGTGCCACCCATAGTACATCCATGTAGAAAAGTACCTTTTGGATTACGTCTTCAACTGAAAACAGAGCTTGACAGAATAGAATGGCTAGGAGTCATAAAAAAAATTGATGAACTGACTAAATGGGTCAATTCGAATGTTGTTGTTGATAAGATAAATGGAAAACTGAGGATTTGCTTAGATCCAAGAGACTTGAATCGAGCCATTAAAAGAGAGCATTTCAAATTATCTGCTCGTGAAGAAATTATGTCAGTTTCCTAATGCAAAGTTCTTTATTAAATTAGGTGCATCCTCTGGATTCTGGCAACTTAAACTAGATGAACCAAGTTCAAAGTTGTGTACCTTTCACACTCCTTTTGCCAGATATTGATTTCTTCAGCTTCTGTTTGGAATTGCATCTGGAATTGTTCCTGAAGTGTACCATAAAACAATTTACATGCTTTATGAGCACATTAAGGGTGTGGATACTTCCATGGACAATATTATTATTTGGGGATTATCTAAACAAGAACATGACACCAGACTTTGACAAGTCTTTGAGGCAACATGCAAGGCAAACCTGAAGTTAAATAAAGACATATGTCAGCTAGGAGTGATTGAACTTACCTTTGTGGGTGATATCATCAGCAGTGAGGGTGTGCGTCCTGATCCATTGAAGGTTTCTGCTATTGAGAACATGCCAAGACCGCAATGTAATAAGGATGTTCAAAGGTTCATGGGAATGGTCAACTACATGGGAAAATTCATACCCAATCTTTTGGAACAGCTTGCTCCACTGAGGCAGCTAACAGAAAAGAAAAACGAATGGAGCTGGAATCATGAACAGGACAAGGCATGGCAAAATCTCAAGAAGGTGCTCACGAAAGAACATATGTTGAAATACTGTGATGCTGAGAGACCCATCAAAATCTCATGTGCTGCATCTCAAGCAGGTTTAGGGGCAGTACTACTCCAGAAACATGAAAAGGAATGACTACCAGTGGCATATGCATCTTATTCATTATCTGATCCAGAAACAAGGTATGCCCAATTGAAAAAGAATTGCTCAGCATTATGTTTGCTGGTGAAAGATTTCATCAGTTTGTGTCAGGGCAATCTATTGATGTTGAAACTGATCATAAGTCTCTGATTGCATTGTTTCGCAAACCTTTAAGTGGTTGTCCTTTGCAAGTTCAGCAAATTATGATCAAATTGCAAAGGTATACATTTAATGTGTCATACACACCTGGAAAATTCATGTACACAGCTTACATACTTTCTAGAGCTGTGGATCCAACAAAAAAAGACAGTCACAGGGATGCTGTTGATGTTCAGGCATTTGTTGATATGATCATAGAAACTGTACCTGTTGCTCCTGAAAAGTTGGAACTGCTGCGTCTTGAGACAGAGAAGGACAAAATTCTCTATCAATTAACAAAAATGGTGATGGATGGATGGCCAGATAATAAGCATGACTGTACCTCAGAAGTACAAGAATATTAGAACCACAGATCAGAACTTTCTGTTGTGGATGGGTTATTGTGCAAAGGTATCAGAATTGTGATTTCTAAAAAGTTTCTGAAAAGAAATGCTTGGGGAAATTCATAAAGGCCACCTAGGTATTGAAAAATGTAACAGAAGGGTGTGGGAAGTGATGTTTTGGCCCAGGATGAATCAGGAAATTGCAGAATTGGTATCTTCCTGTCAAATATGCCTTAAATACCAACCTAGCAACCCTGAGGATCCACTGTATCCACATCCCAGTCCTCAGAGACCTTATCAAAAAGTAGGTGTTGATATTTTTGTAACTGACAAAGATTATCTATTAATAACAGATTACTACTCATTGTATCCTGAAGTGTGTGGTCTGAGCAGAACAACATCAGAGAATGTAATTAAATGCATGAACTCAGTTTTTTCCAGACATGGTGTACCTAATGAAGTTTTCACAGACAATAGTCCACAATTCAATAGTGAATGCATGAGACATTTTGCTCATGAATGGGGCTTTGTTCATATAACATCTAGTCCATTTTTTCCCTCAGTCCAATGGGTTAGTTGAGAAATTGGTAGGAATTATCAAGAAACTGATGTACAACACAAAAGATAGCGGAGGTAATTTTTATAAATCTTAGCTAGCCTATCGCAGTACACCACTTGAATGTGGATTTTCACCTGCTCAGCTCTTGATGGGACACCGTTTGAGATCCAATCTGCCAATAGATGAGAGCCTTCTGAGAACAAGTGAACAAGGTGAACAAGTGAGAAGATGGAAAGATGAACACAAAGTAAATAAGAAAATATACTTTGACAGATGTTTTTGTCTATTATCTGAACTGCACCAAGGAGATAAAGTAAGAATACAAGACAAGATGCACACATGAACACCGAAAGCTACAGTATTTGAAGTGCAACCCAGATCATACATGGTCTAAACAGAAGGAGCAATGTTAAGAAGATATCGCAAAGACCTCAAGAAAGTGCGAACTCCAGAGTTCCAGTTAACTGATGCAGACCAGACAAAACATGGAAATAACAATGAAACACAAGAACTGTGTGAACCACTTAGAAGCTTTATTCATGTTCATAAACCCCCCAGAGAGACTGATAGAGACATGTTAGATTATGCATTTGCTCTGGCCAATGTTGCTAATTGTTTTTATTTTAAAGGAAAGGAAGATGTGGTGATATGACGTGTAAGAACATGATTGGAGAGAGTTCTGAGCATGTGCAGAGATGGTAGAAACTTTGAGAAACATGCTGTGCTATGAATGTTGTATATGTTCTGTTATGGATTCAGACAACAATAAATATATGAGTTAGGCAGGGGTTTTTATATAACAAATAACAGGTTTATTAAACACTGAAAACAAACCCCCAAAAAATAAACAAATCACTGACGTAACCAGAAGTCAGCTGCTGTGCGGCAACTTGAACAGTTCTTAAAGCATTGAAGCTTAAACAGTTCTTAAAGCGATGTTGCAAAAACAGTTCTTCAAAGTAATATTGCCAAAAGTTCAAAATGCTCACAGTCCATTTAAAGGAGAGACTTTTTAAGATGATTTAAATTCTCTTTTCCGTCGTGTTCCTTCAGTTCCCAAGATCGAACTTTTTCCCACAAAGAATTTATGAAACGAAACGGCTTAAAGGCACTGACCTTTCCTTTACAGAACTATTCCCAATCCTTTCTGCTATTTTGCAGGGATTAACATGAGAACAGTCAACGAATTCCTTCCGAATAAGGACCAAACAAGGTTGAACCTGTTTCACCGTTGAAATCGATTCTCCTCGATCTTTAACTCCCGAACTCCGATCTTCACTCTCCACTGATTCACAACTAGCAGTATTGTAGAGAAACTGCTGGCAATGACCTTTTAAACTTTAGGCATTAGATAAAACTTCATCTTTCAACTAAACTGTATCATAACATTAAATCACGCAGTGGCATGAAGTCAACATGGCAAATCCAGCCACGAACTGCCCCTCCTCACAGGGAGGGGTCCTCCTTTTATACCCTGTAAAAGAAACCTGTCACATGACCTCTACTGGCGAGAAAATGACGTCACTCCACCATCACAAGACCATTACCTCAAGTCCAGTATAGCTTCAATCCCAGTCACGTGACAAGGGTACCACTGTCACGTGTCATGAGTACGTAACAGTTCTTAAATAAAAGTTCTATTCTTCCAGAATATGGTTTTTTATTAGTAACCCATGATACATATGAATATAAAGAACACAACAGCAGTCAAACAGGGGTTTTGATTTGCCTTTCTATCAATCCTACAAGCAGTTCTCTCAGAAAGTTTCTTGGTCTTCCAGACCTCAACTTGACCTCCACCATTCCTGTTAACAGCCATTTCTTAATTACATTATGAACTGAGGAAATGGCTACCTGAAAACACTTTGCTATCATCTTATAGCCTTCTCCTGCTTTGTGGGCATCATTTATTTTAATTTTCAGAGTGCCTGGCAGCTGCTTAGAGGAGCCCATGGCTGCTGATTGTTGGGACAAGATTTGAGGAGTCAGGGGTCAGCAGGAGATGCTCATGGAGTGAGCACTGTTTCAGATTCGCTCCATAACCTTTACTTTTTTTAACCTATGATCACCCTTATTTAACTGATTTTTACCTACACCAAAAGATTCTTGCTACTTTTTTGGACTTATCTTTAAGAGTTTATTGTGAATTTTGAAGAAATTAATACAGAAATGGCTCTTAGATCTAAAGGGCGAGAACCTGGAAAGAATCCTAATGGTAATGGAAACGGGAAGAAGAAGCAGGTTATTCCTAAGTGCACTGAATTGACTTATGAAATGTTATTGGAGGTTTTAAATGAAAAATTTGAAGAACAACGACTAATTTTTAAACAAGATATAAAGGCTTTTCAAGATTATATGGATAAGAAGGATTCAGTAGTTAACCAGCAGCAAGTTCTAATCACAACTCTGCAAGAAGACGCTCAGAAGCGAGATTTGATAATTGAAAAATTGCAGCAGAACTTACTTTCGACGATTAAACAAGTGGAAACACTTAAAGTCAAGAGTGTCGACTTTGAGAATCGGTCCAGAAGACAGAACCTACGCATACTTGGTCTCCCGGAAGGTATTGAACAAGGGGACCCCTCGAAGTACTTTGCTCAACTTTTAAAGGATGCGTTCCCTTCTGAATTTCCAGATAGTCCTCCGTTACTCGATCACGCTCACAGAATTATGCGTCGATCATCAAGTGCTTCAGCTAAACCACCGGTTGTAATTGTCCGATTTCATTATGTGCATGTTAAAGAGCAACTTATTCGTGTGGCTCGGCATGTAGGGATGGTCAAATTTCAAGATCACAGCTTCCATTTAGTAGAAGATTTTAGTCCAGAAGTAATGAAGGCAAGGTTTATTTTTAAACCTCTGATGTCTGAATGTTATGAGAAAAATCTAAAACCTGCGCTCTTATACCCTGCGAAGCTCAGAATATCCCCTCCGAATGCACCACGGCATTTTTTCTTTTCTATATCTGAAGCGAGAAGCTTTCTGAATGAGAACTTCCCTAATGCTACGGATTCTCATCCCTAACAAATGAGTGATTTTGATCGTGCAAGTCGGTTTTTATTTCCAAAACCAGATTTTTTTTTTCTTCTGGCTATTGGTGTAGGTTTACTCTATATTTTATACTCTAGTTAAAGTTTTTTTCAACATACTAATCTTGTTATTTTACTTACTTCAACCACTGTACTTTATTTTTGGTTATTATTATTAATCCTTCGAAGGTGAATTATTTTTTTACTAAGATGGCGGTTTCTTCTCTAAAATATATTTTTTTGATTTTGCCATTTTTTTCTCTTTTGTCTTCTTCCTATAATGCATTTCTTATCATAGTTTAAATTTTTTTTTGGTTTGTTTGGGTTTTTACCCGATTTATAAGTTACTAGTGATATAAGTGAAATAAGTGATTATATTCTTTTTGGTTTTTTTAATGACCAATTATATTAAGAAGTTTGGTTTTAGTTTAGTGATTATTATTTCTTTAGAGTTTGGGTGGATCTTTTTTTTATCCTTTATATACAGAGTTGTCTTCTGCTGATATGGGGGTAGATTTAGTTTCATTTTTCCTTTTTCCCAGCCTATTCCTGGCTAGGGAGGTCTTTTTCCTCTTTTTCTTTTTTTTTTTCTTCTTGGGTGTGGGGTGGGAGGTCTTTTTCTAAAGCTTATGTTTCTTATATCAGTTTTTTTTAGTTTTTTCATTTGGGCTGATTTGAAACTACAAAAATGTCCGCGGTGTCGTCACTTCCGGGTCCGCCCCTTATTTTTGTTCCTCTTCCGGGTGCATGAGTTCATAATTTGGTTAACCCTTTAAATATCAAAGGGTTGATTTCATTAATATGGCTCAGACCATTAATTTTGTCTCTTGGAATACTAATGGCTTAAATCATCCGGTTAAATGGAAAAAGATTTTCAAAGTATTCCAAAGACTTAAGGCTCATATTATTTTTGCACAAGAAACTCATGTGAGGAAAGAGGACAATTATCACTTCTTTAGGTTTTGGAGGGTTCAACAGTACCATTCGAATTCGAATGCTAAAGTAAAGGGAGTTTCAATTTTTATTGACTCCTCTATTGCATTTGTCCAACACGATATCTTTTCAGATCCGAATGGTAGATTTTTGTTAATTACTGACTTACTTTTTAACAAAAAGGTTGCTATGGTTAATGTTTATGCTCCAAATGTGGATTGTCCCGATTTTTTAAAGTCCTTATTTACTTCTCTACCTAATCTAAATGAATATAAGTTAATAATGAGTGGTGACTTTAATTGCTGTTTAAATCCTTTATTGGATAAATCTATATCTACTCAGACTTTACCTAATAAGTCGGCCACTTGTATTAACTCTTTTTTGACTGATAATGGAATTTTTGATATTTGGAGATTTTGGCATTCCAAGGGCAAAGAGTTTTCATTTTTCTCACATGTTTATCATTCCTATTCGAGAATTGATTATTTTTATTGACTCTTGTTTTATTCCATTGATAATTGGTTGTAATTATGATATTATAGCCATCTCTGACCATGCTCCATTAAAACTTTCTATTAAATTTACGGATACACTTCTAGTGCTAGACAATGGCGATTTGATTCTACCTTACTGCAACATCCGGATTTTATTAAATTTATGAAGGAACAGATCGATTTCTTCTTTTCAACTAATTCCATGGATGATATTTCTTGCGGAACACTTTGGGATACTTTTAAAGCATATATACGTGGACAGATTATCTCCTACTCTGTTGCTCTGAGAAAACGCATTAAGAAGGAAACTCTTTTATTGGTTGATAAAATTAAGGAGATTGATAAGAAATATTCGATTACTCCTAGTAAGGAGCTTTACAAACAAAGGGTTGAACTTCAAACGGAACATAGTTTATTACTTACATCTTCGATTGAAAATCAATTAATGAAAACCAGATCTGATTTTTATATACATAATGATAAATCGGGTAAACTGTTAGCTAGTCAATTGAAGAATGCTTTGGTTAAACGTCAAATTACTATGATCCGTCAGCAGAATGGGGATCTGACAGTTAACCATGATGAGATAAACAAATAATTTCTAGATTTTTATACCTCCCTGTATCATTCCAAATTCCCTCATGATCATAATACCATGTGTGATTTTCTTGGGAAACTGAATTTCCCAAAATTATCATCAGATGATCTTTCAATATTAGAAACTCCTATTACGGATGCAGAAATTAAAGGGGTTATTTCCTCTATGAATTCTGGGAAAGCACCAGGTCCAGATAGGTATACAGTAGAATTTTTTAAATGTTTTTCCACTACTCTTTCTCCTTGGTTATGCAGGGTTTTTGAAGAAGCAATTAGATTGGGCAATTTGCCACAATCTTTTTATAGAGCTTCCATTTCTTTAATATTGAAGAAGGATAAAGACCCTACTGACTGTGCATCCTATAGACCAATATCTTTATTGAATGTAGATTCCAAGATCTTTTCCAAGTTACTGGCATCCAGGCTGGAGAAGGTATTATCCCAAATTATTTTGGAAGATCAAACTGGTTTTATTAAAAATCGCTATTCTTTTTTCAATGTTAGGAGATTATTGAATATTGTTTATACTCCTTCACATAGCACTTCAAAATGTGTCATTTCATTAGATGCGGAGAAAGCATTTGATAGAGTTGAATGGCCATACTTATTTAATGTGCTTGAGAAGTCTAATTTTAGTCCAACATTCATTTCCTGGATTAAACTGATATATCATACTCCAGTAGCCTCGGTGCTTACTAACAATCAAAGATCTCCCCTTTTTCGTTTATTTCGGGGTAGTAGACAAGGCTGTCCTCTTAGTCCATTATTATTTGATATTGCTTTAGAACCCTTGGCAATTGCTATCAGAGAATCACAGAACATTTTTGGCATTAATCGTGGGACAGATATACATAAGTTATCATTATATGCAGATGATTTATTATTATTTATTTCTGATCCTGAGAAATCCATTCCTGCAGTTTTATCATTGTTGGCTCAATTTAGTGATTTTTCTGGGTATAAATTAAATCTCAATAAGAGTGAATTGTTTCCTTTAAATAGACAGGTTCCAATTTATGGAAATTTACCTTTTAAATTAGTTAATGACTCTTTTATTTACTTAGGGATTAAAATCACAAAAAACTATAAAGACTTATTTAAGGTTAATTTTTTACCCTTAATTGAACAAATTAAAGGTTTGTTTACTAAGTGGTCACCACTATCTTTATCTCTGATAGGTCGGATTAATGCTATTAAGATGGTTATTTTACCCAAGTTTTTATATATATTTCAAGCGGTACCAATTTTTATTCCAAAATCTTTTTTTGCTAATGTTGATTCAAAAATTTCCTCATATATATGGCAGAATAAAAATCCTAGGTTAGGTAAAATATATTTACAGAAGGCAAAGAAGGAAGGTGGATTTGGCATTGCCTAATTTTAGATTTTATTATTGGGCAATTAATATCTGATATTTGATATGTTGGTTAAAGGATTGGGATATATCTTTTAGCCCTCATTGGGTGAACTTGGAAATTAAATCTGTACAAGGATTTGCATTGGGTTCTATTTTAGGGACTTCTCTTCCCTTTGCTCTTTCTAAATTGCCGAAACGAATTGACAACCCGATAGTTAAACATACTTAGGGATTAAAATCACAAAAAACTATAAAGACTTATTTAAGGTTAATTTTTTACCCTTAATTGAACAAATTAAAGGTTTGTTTACTAAGTGGTCACCACTATCTTTACCTCTGATAGGTCGGATTAATGCTATTAAGATGGTTATTTTACCCAAGTTTTTATATATATTTCAAGCGGTACCAATTTTTATTCCAAAATCTTTTTTTGCTAATGTTGATTCAAAAATTTCCTCATATATATGGCAGAATAAAAATCCTAGGTTAGGTAAAATATATTTACAGAAGGCAAAGAAGGAAGGTGGATTTGGCATTGCCTAATTTTAGATTTTATTATTGGGCAATTAATATCTGATATTTGATATGTTGGTTAAAGGATTGGGATATATCTTTTAGCCCTCATTGGGTGAACTTGGAAATTAAATCTGTACAAGGATTTGCATTGGGTTCTATTTTAGGGACTTCTCTTCCCTTTGCTCTTTCTAAATTGCCGAAACGAATTGACAACCCGATAGTTAAACATACTTTACTTATATGGTTTCAATTTCGGAAATTTTTTGGGTTGACTCAATTTGTTTTAAATATTCCTATTGTATCCAATTGCTTTTTTTATCCTTCTATTATAGACCAAGCTTATTCAGCTTGGAAGACTAAAGGATTATTATGATTTTCCGATTTATTTTTGGATAATTGTTTTATGTCTTTTGAGCAATTATCTAATAAACATAATTTGCCTAGATTTCATTTTTTTAGATATTTACAGATTAGGAATTTCTTAAATACTGTACTTCCTACTTTTCCAAATTTTGTGTCTTCAGGGATTTTGGAGAATTTGTTTGAACTAAATCCGTTTCAGAAAGGGCTAATATCAAAACTTTACAATATAATTATGAAGATACGTTCAGAGCCCTTTTATAAGACTAAAAATGATTGGGAAAGAGAACTTAACCTTACTATCCCTATTGAGAATTGGGATAAAATTCTTCAATTAGTTAATACATCATCTATATGTGCTAAAAATTCATTAATACAGTTTAAAGTTGTGCACAGGGCTCACATGTCCAAGGATAAATTGGCTCATTTTTATTCCTATATAAATCCTATTTGTGACAGATGTCATTTTGAGACAGCATCTTTAACTCATATGTTCTGGTCGTGTCCGCTTTTGAAAAAATATTGGAAAGATATTTTTGATATTATTCCTGCGGTATTGAACATTGATTTACAACCTCATCCTATCACTGCAATTTTTGGTTTACCAATGATGGACTCACTCTATTTATCCTCTTCCGCTTGTCGAATGATTGCATTTCTTACATTAATGGCTAGAAGATCTATTTTGTTGAATTGGAAAGAAATTAATCCTCCTACCGTATTTCTCTGGTTTTCTCAAACTATGTTATGTCTAAATTTAGAAAAAATTAGAAGTGTTGTATTTGATACTTCTAGTAAATTTGAAAAGACATGGAGACCATTTATTCAATATTTTCATATGATGTAATATGACCCTGTTCCAAGCCTATTTGTTTTTCCAGTTTCGATTTTATACATGTTGAGGGGATCGGAGTTGACGACACTGATGATTTTGTATTTTTGTGAGGTATTATAAACAGCCCTTTTTTTTCATTTTTTCATTTTTTCGTTTTCTCTTTTTTCTTTTTTTGTTTTTTTTTTCCTTATTAGATTTTAGATTATTAGATTAGGTTTTTTTTGCATAATTTTTTTTCTTTTTCTTTTTTCTTTTTTTTAAATATATATTATGATATACTTAGGTTTGCCTTGTTTATTTGTATATTGTATCGTTTATGATTTGGGAATACTCATTTATACTGTAATCATTGCTTATGTATTCTTTCATGTTCAGATGAAATGTATATATTTGTAATCCCATTATCTATGTATCAATTTTGTTTTGTTGATAGTAATAACAATAATAAAAAGATTGAAAAAGAAAGAAAAGATTTGAGGAGTTAGGGTATTTATAAAGCTTTGAAATTTGCATCACCTGGCCTTTCCTAACGATGACTGTGAGCAATAATAAAGGAAAAAGAGGTGTTCCTGTTTTACAGCACAAGGGGAGACAAAGCAAGTCATTGATTTACGATGTTAAAATTTGGCTGTGCCATTTTTTCCAAGCTCTGTGCCCAAGAAACTTGGGTCTCAGGCTTGAGCTTAGTGTCAGTATGAAGTGTTTGGAGTAAATGGTAAATAGTCCATATTACCAGAATGCCTTTCAAGCTCAGTAACTTCCTTCAGTGATGTATATCTGCCACCCTTACATGGTCTGCCTATGATGGCTTGAGGCATATCAATATATTACTATGCTTGACTTTTAACTGTCTTCTGAAGTATCTTGTTTGTCCCAAATCTGCTCTGAAGTTTATCAGACGCATTTCAGCAATTCAAGAAGATAGTTCCTAGCAATGGTCTTCTCAAGGGTACATGGAGTAGGCAATAAATATCAGTGATAACAGCTTCTAGTAACATTACTGTAGAGATATTATGTTACAAGGGAGGGACTGGGGATGAACCCAAGTGCAGGACACAGGCACGGAGACAGGGTAGCTCAGTCACAAACGTAGAACAGGTAACCAGAGGAGTCTTGACTCGAAGACCAGGTTTTCGTAAAATCTCTAGAGAATGGAGTGGAGCAGTTCTGAGGGATCAGGAAACAAGATTAACACTCAATGGAATTGACCAATGAACTGGCGACCCATGGCTGTGACGCCAGGGTTCTTATCCTATATTCTCTGATGGGAACCAGGTGTGCTGTAATTAATTGAACTAGCAGCAAATGGGAATCAGATGACAGGAATTAAGGCACTATCAAGGAGACAGGAGCGAGATGGGGACAGCTAGATGGGACCATGACAAACCCCACCCCCCTTCAACAGGAGCTCCAGATGATCCTCCAGGCTTGTCTGGATGGTCCCAATGGAAGTCACGGATGATGGAAGGGTCCAGGATGAAGGAGTGGGGAATCCAGGAACATTCCTCTGGACCGTACCCTTCCCAATCAACCAGGTATTGGAAGCCCCTGCCCCAATGGCACACATCCAGAAACCGCTGAACGGTGAACACCGGTGGTCGTCGATGATCTGGGCGGGTGGAGGGGGTTCAGTCAGAGGGCACAAGGGGCAGATGGAAACTGGTTTTAGAGAAGTTTGGATAGTGGGGGTATGGAGGTCTATGGTCCTGGTGCAGGTAGATGGGAGTAGGAAATTTAAATGGCTCAGCATGGACTAGAATCACTGAAGGGGCTGTTTCTGTGCTGTGTTACTCTGACTCTGATATTGATTTCAGTAACTCACAAAAATAGGACCTGGCAAATTGTGATCTTTTCCAATAGTGATGGTCAAATAAATACCAGTGATACTTGTGTGGAGTAATCTTAATGCAGAGAACATAATAGTCAACTGGACTTCCTTGGTTCATGACTGTTGGCTGTAATTGGCCAGACAAGTGATGAATTGGAAACTTTACTGGTTTGAATTGGAATAATTGGTGATCAACATTACACATTCTGAACTTCTACTTTTTAAAGGCGTGCCAAAGCCACACAGTCATCAGAGCCTCTTTTGACTAGAGAACTTGTTACAGTCTTGTACTTGGGTGTCGTCTGTATGGAGTTTGCATATTCTCCCTTTGACTACATGGGTTTCTTCAGTATGCTTTGGTTTCCTCCCACATCCTAAAGACATGAGGGTTTTGTGGCAGGTTAATTGGCCACTGTAAATTGCCCCTAGTGTTAGGGTGAATGGTAGAATACTGGAGAATGCAGTGAGAATAACAGGGATAGACCAGCAGTGCCACACCAGTCCACCTTCCTCGCCATCTTCTTCCCGACTCCCAAAAGCCTTGGCAATCACAGCTCACAAACCCACAAGAGAAAATAACATCTAACCCAATTAGATAACAAATGAATGCAATCCCCGTTATCAGTAACTTTAACCCAAATAAGCTTCAAGAGTGTTCTGCAAGAAAAGCACTCTCACCAGTTAGCATAACAAAGAAGCGTTTTTACTTTTAACAAACAAAGAAGCCATTTTGATTAACATTCGCAGTACACTCTCTCCTCACCAACAACAGTCATGCCCTCATGACATTAACAGAATTCCCCAATGTTTCTTGCAAAACACAAAACCCAACCCAGGTGCAGAAAGCAGTGACATAATTCTTAGGGTGGTAGAGATCAAACTTGGTTCTCCTGGTACCACATATGTCAACTGCTCTGGAGGATGCCTACTTCTCTGAGATCTCCATACCCCCTCTGCCAACCCTTCTGCCTCAGACACCACGGGGGACACCCCAGGTCTACCTGTCGTAACATCACCCTCTCCCTCACTGGGCTC
This sequence comes from Hemitrygon akajei, assembly GCF_048418815.1. Classification (NCBI taxonomy): domain Eukaryota; kingdom Metazoa; phylum Chordata; class Chondrichthyes; order Myliobatiformes; family Dasyatidae; genus Hemitrygon; species Hemitrygon akajei. The sequence continues at coordinate 93,475,478 of NC_133139.1, read as the reverse complement.
CCTCTTCACCTGAGAACCCTCTGTCTCGTGTTTGGGTTCCACCCTCTCTTCCCCCCAATGCCAGCTGCATCTCAGTCTGCCCATCAACACCCTCCCTCCTCTCACCTAACTCAGTAGAGGAAGGGCCAGGAGCCTCTTCTTCCGGTACTGGGGAATTAGCGAACGGAAACAGTCTGAATTGCCGTCTTCCGAATCGGTATCCTTTTCCGAGGTGCGGACCGGTCCCGTCTCTTCCGCAGTGGGCACTTCCCTCGCCCCACACCCTTGCAGAGTCCTCATACTAGGCATAACCTCCCACTTGGGCTCTTTATCCACCTGCCCTGCTTGACCCAGGGGCAACAGGTGGTTCCGATGGAGTACCTTGACAGGCCCCTTCCCATCCTCGGGTTTCACCCGGTAAACAGGTAGATTTGGCATCCGGCTCTCTACCACATAGGGGGTGGCCGCCCATCGATCCACCAACTTGTGCTGACCGGGTTGTCCTAAATTCTGTATAAAGACCCGGTCGCCCGGCAGCAATTGAGCGAACTTCACTTTCTGATCATATCTTCTCTCATTTCTCTGATTCTGCTTGGTGGCCGCCACCTTGGCTAACTTGTACGCCCTTTTCAACTCTCTCCTCATAACGGATACATACTTCAGATAGTGCTTCGCAGGCAATTCACCCACCTCAGTCCCAAAACACGTCAATGGGCAACCTCGCTTCCCGCCTGAACATCAGATAATAAGGCGATTACCCTGTAGCGTCATTGTGAGTACAATTGTAACAGTGAACCAAATGCCCAATGTGTCGACACCACTTACTTTTCTGACCAATCTCCAGCATCCCGAGCGTAGCCAATAGTATCTGGTTAAACCTCTCGAACTGAGGATCACCCTGCGGGTGATAGGGGGTGGTCCTGGATTTCTCAACCCCAAGGATAGTCAGTAATGCATGGATAAGCCGGCTCTCAAAGTCCCGTCCCTGATCACTATGGATCTGCCTGGGGAGGCCATAATGAACAAAGTACTTCTCCCATAACACCTTTGCCGCTGTAGTCGCTTTAGTGGGAAATGCCTGAGCATATCGAGTGTCTGTATCACATCACAGTCATCTGTGATGACTAAGACATTCGCGGTGTTGCTGGTGTCTGGCTCAATCGACAGGAAATCCATACACACCAGGTCCATGGGTCCCGCACTCTGCAAGTGTAATAAAGGAGCCGTCGGCGTAGGCAGGGTCTTCCTCCTGATGCAACGACTGCACTTCTTACAGTATTCTTCAACTTACCGCTTCAGCTAAGCACATACCGCTTCTGGGGATCGGCAAAAGCCAACACCGGGGCCTGAGTCAGCACCCTTTTCAGAGATTGGAACGTCTCCTCACATTTATCATCCCATCTTGATCCAAAAGGCTCCGCCGGGTTCCAGTATCCTCCTGCGTCTTGCCCCCGGTCCCCCTTCCTTTTCTTCCCCACAGGTGGATAGCCATACAATAGCTGAGTCAATGGGTGACGCATTTTAGCGTATCCTTTCACGAATCGCCAGTAATACCCACAGAACCACAAAAATGACCATAGGGTACTCACCTTCTGGGATCTCGGCCAGGTGGTCACGGCATCTATCTTTGTCAGATCAGTAGCCACTCCCTCTCGCAAAATTATGTGGCCAACACAGCCGACCGACGACGTACAGAACTGGCATTTGTCCAGGGGAAGTTTCAACCCTTCCTCTTTAAGCTGGCTTAACACCTTCAACAGCCTCTCCTCATGTTCCTTCAAAGTAGATCCAAATTGCCCAGATACACCAACACCTCAAGCAGATCCATATCCCCACAGTTCTCTCTATGAGCCTCTGGAAGGTGGCTGGGGCTCCCGAAATGCCTTGGGGCATTCGTTCGAACTGAAAGAACCCCAGTGGGCAGATAAAGGCCATCTTCTCTTTATCGCCCTCACTCATCGGGATCTGGTAATATCCACTCCTCAAGTCCAACACACTAAATCACTTCGCTCCACTCAGGCAGACCAGCGCGTCTTCGACCCTTGGGACAGTATACTGGTCAGGGACAGTTCGCCGATTCAAAGTCCTACAGTCCACAAACATGCGCACTCTCCTGTTCTTCTTCCAGGCTACTACTATTAGGGATGCATAGGTGTTTTGGGACTCAGCTATGATTCCAGCTTCCCTCAACTTGCACAATTGCTGCCGCACGTCTTCCACATCTGCAGGGGCCAGTTGCCGTGACCTCTCTCTGAACGGGGTGTCCTCAGTCACTCGGATGGTATGGCGAGTGCTCTTGGAGCAGCCCACATCAAACTCGCCAAGAGAAAAGACATCTTCCAACTTCAACATCTTCTCCACCAGCCTGCGTTTCCACTCCGGCAACACGGAGAATCCCCAAAGTTAAAAGCCTCAGCGGTCAGCTTTCCTCAGTTTTCCAATCCTTCCCCTTTAGTGACCCTCACCAGTGCGCTAGACATTACCGTCACCGGGATCAAATGTGCCAGCAGCATCCCTCTCTTAAAGGTGCTTTCTTTCTCCGTAGTGTTCCTGACACTTACGGCTATCCGCCTCGCATGTACCACCGCTAGCTTCTGCACTTCGGGCGTCACCAGCACCCCTGCCGGAAATAGTGTCTTCCCCTCGAGATCATCCGGGGCATCTACTAACAGGGCTTTGCCCACCGGCACTCCGGGGAATCTGGTGGTCCCCATCACGAGTGCCACCTGCCCAGTTGTATCACCTTAGGCCCCACCTGCATACACCGCACCGTCCCTTGTTTGCACTCCGGATCAAGCCCTTGGGGGTCACCCCTTCTTTGAAACCCGCCTGAAACACTGGGTGTATCAAGAGGGTCTCCAGAAACTTCTCCCCCGCCTTCTCCTTACAGGCTCCCAGGAGCTGTCGCATAAGGGGGGAGTTAGTCCCCACCAGAAGGGCAGCACCACCGGTTTCCATCGGGTCCGGACACACCAACACCAGCATCTCAATAGCTTCAGACACTCCCACATCGCCCTCCGAGAATTCCAATCTCACTGACAGGTACCCATCATACGGATAATCACCTTCACTTATACCCCAAATCTCCAGTGCATTAAATGGGGTTACTGGCAAGTGCTTTAGATATTTATTGTAGAACGACTGGTACAATAAGGTAACCTGCGATCCTGTGTCGAGAATGGCTTTTGCGTAAACTCCCTCTATCCATAGGCACACGCTGGAACGGGGTCCCACCAGCCCATCCGGAATAAAGGCTTGGGCTTTTGGTGCTCCCCTGGCTGATTTCTGGGAATGTGTTCCTCCAGAGACTCCAGTCTGTTCCCTCACTGAGTCTCTCCTAAGTTTCCCGGCACCTCTCCCTTCTTAGTCGCCCGGGGGCTTGCCCTCCGCAGGATGCCTTGTCTCTCACAATCCCATCGAAAGTGTACCTCCTCCCCACAGCTGTAGCACACCCTTGGCCACTCACAGTCCTGCCGGAAGTTCCACTCTTTCCCACAGTTAAAGCACATGCTACTTGCTGCCCCTCTTCTCCCGGGACACCCACCACTCCCAGCCCACTGCGCGGGTCATCCCCCGGAGGGGGTACTCTCCCTGTCCTTCCCCTCAAACGGCCACCACTGAGGATCGCTCCCGGTGGCCTGAGCCCCTTTTCCGGCCCAACACTCTCTCTTCAGTTCAGTTCAGTTCAGTTTCAGTTTATTGTCATTTAGAAACCACAAATACAATGCAGTTAAAAAATGAGACAACGTCCCTCCAGAAAGATATCACAAAAGCACATGACAAAACAGACTACACCAGAAAATCCACATAACGTTTGGCAATCCCCAATCCAGAGTCTGCAAAGGCTGCTGCGTATTAATATTGCACTACCATCTTAGTGCGTTCCTCGGAAAGGAGCTCCAAATCCACCAGACAAAACAAGACCAAAAAATAAAGCTACAAGACCTGCACAAAACCACATAGTTACAACAGTGCAAACAATGGCATAATTGATAAAAAACAGACCATGGGCACAGTAAAAATAGTCTAAAGATTTTACAAGACTATAAATTCGAAATAAACCACCACACAGTTTCCACAAGTCCTCAGGGTCCCAATAGACTCGTTATCCCACGCAGGCAGCAGAAGGGAATACCCCCGCTATGGACTTACACGGCACCACCACACTCAGCCTCGCAGACGCAGCACACAATGAAAGCGCCTGACCGCAGTGGTCTCTGAGTCCGTCGAAACTCTGAGCCTCCGACCATCCCCTCCGGCACAACTTCTTTGAGCACCATCCTCTGCCGAGCGTATTAAGATGCCCCTGCCAACGGCCACCTGCAATGCGACCCCGACGACTGGGGGCCTATATTTCTCAGCAGAGACCTGGACCTCACAGTAGCAGCAGCAACGAAGAGGGCCTTCCTGGAGATTTCCAGATGTTCCTCCGTGCTCCCACGTCTGTTTTTCATCAGATTAGGATTGCGCACGGCACCCCGCTTAACAAATAACAGATATCAGCTCTGGAGTGGCCACTGCAAGCTGCGTTGCACCGCCATCTTCCTCCTGCACCTCTCTAATCAGCTGCCCGAATGATGGAGGGGTCCCTTTTCATAAGACTGCCAGAGACTCCACGCCACCTTGTCCTCCTCCAGGGAACCACTGAATATCTGACTCATCTTCACTTTCGCCACATTGAGTGCCTTCACTACCTCCTGGCACCACAACCCCATAAGCATTCTCTCCAGCCGAAATATGTATTCTGAGAGCTTTTCCCTTCTCTCTTACTCCATGTGTTGAAACTCCACTAAAAGCAGCCAGGGATCCCCTGACAGCCCAAACATTCCCTCCAAAACTTTGAAATACTCCTCCAATGAAGCCAAGGGTTGTTCAACTTTCAACTCCCAGACAACCTTGGCCGCTGCGCCCCTCAAACTTCCCACCCATCACTGTCTCTTCTCCTCATCCGAGCCTGGCCACTCCTCTAACAACAGGGATGTGTGTTCGATCCAGGTCTCATAGCCAACCTTCCCATCCGGAGTAGACGTGGCTCTTGAGAAAACCCCCAGCTTCAGCCGCGGTCTCTTGGCCACACCCATCAGGGAGTTAAGGGCAGCTGCCAGCTCGGGGGCCTCCACTTTATCTGGGGGGGGCGGAGCCTGGCCAAACCTTCCCACCGACCCCCCTTTACTGGTTACTGGCACCTCCCCTGGGGTCAACTCTATCTCCTCTTCTTGTGTCTCTTCACCTTCGTCCTCCAGGAGGGAGTGGAGGCCCCACAGCCCTGCCCCTCCGGATGCTGACCGTCGCTGGCAGTTCCAACGTCCTGACATCAGCACTCGTACGAACCAACACCTAGCTTGCCTCCATTTCTTTACCACACCTTCATGCCACCAGTTCTATCAGCCCCCTTCCTTTGACCAATTTCAACCCCCGCACTAACGCACCATCCGAAACGTGGGAATCCACCCCGCTCACCACACACTCATAATTCACTGGTACATCCTCTAAATCGCATCAGTTTACAATCTTATCTCTATCCATCTCCGCGCTACTGGACATACGCGATTTACACAGCTACTGAAAATTTAGTCCCGGACGAGCCCCCACAAATTCAACAGCTGGTGTATGCCTAGGGGAGAAATGTGGCCACCCGCCAGACTGCGCCTCCTGTATATGTGGATGCTGTGAAATATACGCTAATACAAACTCTCACACACAATATCATGCGCACACCAGGTCTGTTTACAGAATACACTTTATAAATCTTACTAGAACAAAGTGATTAATGACGATACTATATATACGAAGGGAAAGACAATTTAAAAAAGGCACCAAAACTTATCAGAGTTCAGTCAATTAGTGCACGTCGTTGGAGCTCAACCATCGAATCCTCCAACCACTCTTCGCTCTTCTCTGACCTCCACGACCCCCGCACCTGGGACCACCCTCGGTGATCGACCAGCAGTGCCACACCCGTCCACCTTCCTCTCCGTCTTCTTCCTGACTCCCAAAAGCCTGTGCAATCACAGCTCACAAACTCACAAGAGAAAATAACATCTAACCCAATTGGTTAACAAATGAATACAATCCCCGTTATCAGTAACTTTAACCCAAACAAGCTTCGAGAAGCTTCGAGAGTGCTCTGCAAGAAAAGCACTCTTTCGCCAGTTAGCATAACAAAGAAGCATTTTTACTTATAACACACAGAGAAGCCATTTTGATTAACATACGCAGTTCATGTAGATATTGTGATTGTCAGTGTGGACTTGATGGGCTGAAAGGCCTGATATTCTATTAACTTAAACATAATTTCACAATTTCTCCTTTTCCCAATAAGTAGCACTCACTACTAACTATTGCCAGATGGTGCTCTAACTCTTGGAATTAGCAGAGAAAAATCTATAATCGTTGTCTTTTGTGCTGAGAGCATATAAATCAATAAAATTTATGTGACCCTCTGCATGACTCCTGTCCCTCTACAGGACATGGTAGCCTACCATAATGAATATAATGTGAAGAAAACCTGGAATCTGATTATCCACCTTGTTAGCCTCCACGTTCCTGTGTTCTCTTGTGTATATAGCAGATGTTCAACCCTGTAATTGATATGTTTCTCCATATGGGATGGGTGATAGGCAGTAATACTACATTTTAGCAAGCATAATAGGGGCACTTTAATCCAACAGCAATTTAATGCTCCTTTTATCTCTACCAAGGAGGTCACTAATTAAATGTAATTGTCTTGTGTTGAAGAAATGGTGTGAAATCTTGTAAACATTTCAATTGATCCTGTTTATTGTATTATAAAAATGATGTTTTTTTTAATTGTTAATGGATTATGGAGTAGACTTCAGACGTTGGTTTCTGAGAAAAATACAGGCATTCATGCAGTAGAAAATGCAAATATCTTATAATCTGCCCTTTAGGTCTGGTATTAAAAGCCAGTACTGACAAGCAAATTGATACTAATTTTACATTCAACATTCCAGCTTGGCAGGGCTGCTGTCAGCAGTTCAAGGTTTGTTACATTTTTAAAGGGCAAAAAAGAAAGACATTGTTATATTTCAAATGTTCCTTGTTTGGAAGATCATTTTCAGTTTATTTTTGAGTTTTGGTTCATTGGGTTCGTAATAATACCAATTTTGTCGGAGGTATGTTGTTGCAGAATAATCCTAATTTCAACTCAGTGGTCACTGGCACAGGAGTGAACCTGATAAAATGGCCACAAGATTGGAACCCAGTATGGTCTCCTGCTACTGTAACCCATCCACTGCACGGTTTGACATGTTGAATGTTCAGAAATGTTCTACTGTTACTGTTGTAACATGTGGTTATTTCTCCTGATGAATAGACAAACGATGACTATTTACTCTATTCCATAGATGCTGCCTAGCCTGCTGAGTTCCCCCAGCATTTTGTGTGTGTTGCAATGGATTTAAAGTATTTGTCGTGTATGTGATTATGAGAGTTAAAATCTTCCTTGTGCAGGTCTCCACCTCTGCCCACGGTGAACAATACCTGGACCTTACATATGGTTGAAGACTGACGGCGATGGGTCATCTGGCAACGGGAGCAGGAATGAATGGACTGGGAGCTCCTAGTCAGAACCCTGCACGGCAGCGGCACAGGGTATTTGGTCGCTAGCAGCTGGGACTGAGTGGCAGATGTTTTCGGCAGACCCTTGTGCGACTGAGCAGCCCTATTTAGGGACCGCACTGCTCACCCCAATCGGGGAAGGGCCTAGAAAAGGTGGCCTAAAAATTGCCCATTTAATCACTCACCTGGATAGGTTACCACACCTATCGGGCTATCCCAGTACTGCAGTCGAAATAAGAAACAATACAACCTAAAACTGGCAACATGGAATGTAAGGACTGTCTTGGACTCATATGGCATCTCTGACAGACCTCACCGGAGAACAGCCTTGATCGCTGCTGAGCTGAGGTGCTACAACATCGACATTGATGCACCATCAATAACTCACTCTGAGACGTAAGAAGCGAGATATCGGCTTTTATTGACTGGAAGAATGAACAACACTACATCCTGGAGAATGAGGCCGGGTTCAGGCCTCAATCGCCTTTATACAGGGGTCTGTGGGAGGAGCCACAGGAGCAGTCCAGACAGGTATATGTAGTTCACCACAGACATTGCTGCCCTGAGTGAGACCAGGCTCCTGGATGAAGGCTCTTTAACAGAGGAAGGGATGGGTTACACCTTCTTCTGGAAAGGTTTCCCCCCAGGTGGACAATCCTAATCCATGGAGTAGGATTGGTTATCAAGAACACCTTTCCACCAAGTCTCACAGAAACACCCACTGGCATTAGTGAAAGACAAATGACCCTCCCCCAGCAAAAAAAAATGTTATACCACACTTCTCAGTGTCTACGTACCAACTTTGACATCTGAGAATGAGGCCAAGGAATGCTTTTATCATACATTGGATGAAGCTCTTTGCCGGATCCCTAAGAATGATAAGATCCTTTTGCTTGGGAACTTCAATGCTAGGGTGGGACAGAGCAACAGGATATGGAGTGGAGTGCTAGGTAGGCATGGTATTGGCAAGGTGAATGCAAATGGAATGAGGCTACTTACTCTTTACTCTGAGCATAACCTCACCATAACCAACACCATCTTCCAGCAGAAGGCAAAATATAAGACCTTGTGGATGCACCCTCGCTCTAAACATTGGCACATGATTGACCTCATCATTGTGCGACATAGTGACATCAAGGATGTTCTCATTACCCATGCCATGAGAGGTGCAGAGTGCTGGACTGACTACCGTATGATTGTGGCCAAGCTCCATACGAAAGTGCGTCCCCCCTTGCGGCTGCAAAAGTCCAATAATAAGCAGCTAAATTGCAACTGCCTGAGAAACACAGAAGCAAGAAGTGAGTTTCGATGCATCATAGCTGAGAAATTAAGGGAGCTGCAACCTTGTCTGAGCTCAGAAAATACCATGGAACAACAGTGGAGCTATATCAACTCTGCGCTCTATGAGGCAGCAGCCCAATCCATCGGCCATAAGAGCAGGAACCACCAAGACTGGTTTGATGGTAACTCAGATACCATCCACAACTCGCTTAAGGACATGCACAAAGCACACCGAGCAACTTTAGACAATCCTTCATCCATCAGCACCAGGCAGCATTGGCAGGCAGCTCGGAGGAAAGTGCAAAAGGCAATACAGGCCATACAAGATGAGTGGTGGACTGAAAAGGCACAAGAAATTCAGTCCTTTGCTGATAATAATGACATGCATAACTTTTACAATACTGTCAAAACCATCTACAGCCCAATAAATTGATGCATTACTCCCCTGAAAACAGAAGGTGGACTAACACTTTTGAAGAATCAGAATACCATTCTGCTGAGGTGGGCTGAGCATTTTAACACTCTGCTTACTCAGACCCCACCATCCTGGACAAACTGCCTGAATTTCCTCCTATCCAAGACCTCAGTCTACCACCAACCTTCCAGGAGGTTCTATCAGCTGTCCATTCCCTTAAGAACAACACGTCCCCTGGCACTGACAATATCTGTGCTGAGTTACTGAAGAACGGAGGGTACATGTGTATGTGCACCATCTACCAGTACATCACCAAGGCCTGGAATGATGAGAACATCCCACAGCAATGGAGAAATGCAAACAATGTTGTCATTTATAAGAACAAGGACATCTGCGGCAACAGTACGGGCATATCACTCCTCTCTGTTGCTGGAAAGGTCCTGGCTAAGGTGATGCTTCAGAGACTCATCAGCCATATCACCGAGTCAATGCTGCCTGAATCACAGAGTGCTCAGAGGATGTGCAAACCAGCTAGCAGATGTTCTCACTGACATCTTCAACATCTCCCTGAGCAGCATCACCATTCCAACATACTTCAAGGCTGCCACCATCATCCCCATGCTGAAGAAGTCTTCAGTGTCCTGCCTAAATGACTACCGTCCCGTTGCACTCACATCCATCATCATGAAGTGTTTTGAGATGCTCATCCTGAGGCACATCAAGACCCTGCTGCCCCCTTCACTGGACCCCCTGCAGTTTGTGTACCGTCCCAAACGCTCAACAGATGACGCCGTTGCCATCACCCTCCACCTGGCCCTAACCCACCTGGACAAAAGAGACACGTACGTTCGAATGCTGTTCATAGACTTCAGTTCAGCATTCAACACAATCATCTCTCAGAAACTGATTGGAAAGCTGAGCCGACTGGGCCTGAACACCTCCCTCTGCAACTGGATACTAGACTGCCTGACTGGGGGACCTCAGTCAGTCTGGATCGGGAGCAGCATCTCCAACACCATCACACTGAGCACGGGGGCTCCCCAGGGCTGCGTGCTCAGTCCACTGCTGTTCACTCTGCTGACCCATGGCTGTGCTGCAAAACACAGCTCGAACCATATCATCAAGTTCGCCGATGACACGACCATGGTGGGTCTCATCAGCAAGAACAATGAATCAGCTTACAGAGAGGAGGTGCAGCGGCTAACGGACTGGTGCAGAGCCAACAACCTGTCTCTGAATGTGAACAAAACAAAAGAGATGGTTGTTGACTTCAGGAGGGCACGGAGCAACCAATCTCCGCTGAACATCAACAGCTCCTCGGTAGAGATAGTTAAGAGCACCAAATTTCTTGGTGTTCACCTGGTGGAGAATCTCACTTGGTCGCTCAACACCAGCTCCACAGCAAAGAAAGCCCAGCGGCGTCTCTACTTTCTGCGAAGGCTGAGGAAAGTCCATCTCCAACCCCCCATCCTCATCACATTCTACAGAGGTTGTATTGAGAGCATCCTGAGCAGCTGCATCACTGCCTGGTTCGGAAATTGCACCATCTCAGATCGCAAGACCCTGCAGCAGATAGTGAGGTCAGCTGAGAAGATCATTGGGGTCTCTCTTCCCGCCATTACGGACATTTATACTACACGCTGCATCCGCAAAGCAAACAGCATTATGAAGGACCCCATGCATCTCTCATATAAACTCTTCTCCCTCCTGCCGTCTAGGAAAAGGCACCAAACCATCTGGGCTCTCACGAACAGACTATGTAACAGTTTCTTCCCCCAAGCCATCAGACTCCTCAATACCCAGAGTCTGAACTGACACCTTACTGCCCTATTGTCTTGTTTATTATTTATTGTAATGCCTGCACTGTTTTGTGCACTTTATGCAGTCCTGGGTAGGTCTGTAGTCTAGTGTAGTTTTTTACTGTTGTCTTGTTTTTACTATGTACTGTACCAGCAGTTATGGTCAAAATGACAATAAAAAGTGACTTGACTTGACTTGTAGAACAGTTGCTATACCAACCTGAGATGCATCTGGATAGATGCTTACTATAAAGCATTGATTACATTGGCAAGGGTCAAATTTTTTTTATCCTCCTGAGCAGAGGCTTGCATGGCTGTGGGATATACGTGGTTTGACCAGGACAGACTATTGGTGACGTTCACTATCAGTAATTCGAAGTTTTCAGCACTATTGATGTAAACAGGAGTGTGAGCACTGTACCCCTTCCTGAAATCAATTACCAGTCCTTCTGTTTTACTGACATTGAAGGAGAAATTGTTATCAAGGCATTGTGACACTAGTGTCCTCTCGCCCCTCCCTAGTACTCTGAGTCATTGTTGATTTGAAATGTGATCCACTGCATAGAGTTAAGGTAGATTCTGCCCATGCAGTTATGTGTGCATAGGGAGTAAAGTAGAGGGCTGAGGATGCAGCCCCATGGAGCAACACAAAAAGCTCAAATTGCAGGAAGAATTCAAACAGGCCAAATCTGACCACTTTGGGTCTGTAATGAATCAGCTTGTATGAGTACACCCACAAAATGCCTGCAGAACATAGCAGATCAGGCAGCATCTATGGCGAGGAATAATCAGTCAATGTTTCAGCCCACAACCCTTCTTCAGGACTGAGAAGGAAGAGGGAAAATAGCCAGAATAAAAAAGTGGGGAGGGGAAGAGGGCTAGCGAGAAGGTGATAGGTGAAGTCAGGTGGATGGGAAAGGTAAAGGACCGGAGAGGAAGAAATCTGATAGAGAAGGAGAATGGATAATAAGAGAAATGGAAGGAGAAGTGGACCAGGAGGAAGTGATAGGCAAGTAAGCAGACGTTAGAGGCTGGAGTGGAGAATAGATAACGAGGGTTGGAGGAAGGGAATTTTTTTACCAGAAGCTGGAATTCAATATTCACACCAGCAGGTTGGAGGTTACCCAGACGGAATATCAGGTGTTGCCCTTCTACCCTGAGAGTAGCCTCATCTTGGCACAAGAGGAGGCCATGGACTGAATTGGTGGAATGGGAAAAGGAATCAGAATTAAAGTGTTTGACAACCGGGAAGTTCTGTTTACGGAAGATGGAGTGGAGCAGTCCCTTAATTTATAACAACAGATGTCATCAGCATAAAGGAGGGTGCATTGGGAACACTGGACACAATAGACAACCCCAGCAGATCTGCAGGTGAAGTGTTGCCTCACCTAGAAGGACTGGTTGGGGTGCTGAATGGTGAGGGAGGAAGAGAATGGGCAGGTGTATCACTTAGGTCTTTTGCAGGGTTAAGTGGCGGGAGGGAGATTACTGGATAGTGACAAATGGACAAGGGAATCACGGATGGAGCAATCCCTGCGGAATCAGGTGGGGGGAGGGGTGCAGACCAGTAAAGATACGTTAATGGTAGGATCTCTGTGGATGGCAGAAATTGTGAGAGATAATGTGTTGGATGTCAGAATTAGAATCAGGTTTATTATCACCAGCATGTGTCATGAATTTTGTTAACTTAGCAGCAGCAGTTCAATGCAATACATAATATAGAACGAAAAAGTAAAAATAAATAAATAAATTACCATATATTTTTCAATAGGTTAAAAGTCAAGTCAAGTCACGTCAAGTCAAGTCAAGTCACTTTTTATTGTCATTTCGAACATAAACTGCTGGTACAGTACACAGTGAAAACGAAACAACATTCCTCCAGGACCATGGTGCTACATGAAACAACACAAAACTCCGCTAGACTATGTGAGACACTAGACAACGTAAAACAACACAAAAACTACACTAGACTACAGACCTACACAGAACTATATAGAGTGCACAAAACGGTGCAGGGCAGTACAATAATTAATTAATTAATAATAAACAAGACAATAGACACAGTAAAGGACAAATTTCAATATAATAATAAATAATGTAGATGTCAATCTAGACATCTATTGAGGAGTATTGAGGAGTCTGATGGCTTGGGGGTGAAACTGTTGCAGAGCCATGTAAAAAAGAAATAATATATACTAAAAATACTGTATATTAAAAAAAGTGAGGTAGTGTCCAAAAATTCAATGTCCATTTAGGAATTGGATGACAGAGGGGAAGAAGCTGTTTCTGAATCACTGAGTGTGTGCCTTCAGGCTTCAGTATCTCAGCAAAGGGCATGCCCTGGGTGCTAGGGGTCCTTAATAATAGATGCTGCCTTTCTGAGACACCGCTTCCGGAAGATGTCCTGGGTACTTGGTAGGCTAGTACCCAAGATGGAGCTGGCTAAATTTATGACCCTCTGCAGTTTCTTTTGGTCCTGTTCAGTAGCAGCAGCCCTCACCCCATACCAGACAGTGATGCAGTCTGTCAGAATACTCTCCACGGTACATCCTATAGAAGTTTTTGAGTGTTTTTGTTGACAAACTGAATCTGTTCAAACTCCCAATGGAGTATAGTCGCTGTCTTGCTTTCTTTATAGCTGCATTAATATGTTGGGACCAGGTTAGGTCCTCACAATCTTGACACCCAGGAACTTCTACCTGATCACTCTCACCACTTCTGAACCCTCTATGAGGATTGGTATGTGCTCCTTCATCTTACCCTTCCTGAAGTCCAGAATTAGCTCTTTTGTCTTACTAACATCTAGTGCCAGGTTGTTGCTGTGACACCACTCCACTAGTTGGCATATCTTGCTCCTGTACACCCTCTCATCTCCATCTGAGATTCTACCAACAATGATTGGATCATCAGCAAATTTATAGATGGTATTTGAGTTATGCCTAGCCACACAGTCATGGGTATAGAGAGAGTAGAGCAGTGGGCTAAGCACACATCCCTGAGGTGCGCCAGTGTTGATCATCAGTGAGGAGGATATGTTATCACCAATCCGCACAGATTGTGGTCTTCCGTTAGGAAGTTGAGGATCCAGTTGTAGAGGGAGGTACAGAGGCCCAGGTTCTGTAACTTGACAAAGGTGTTTTTGTTGTCCAGATGGTCTAAGGGCGAGCAAAGAGCCATTGAGATTGCGTCTGCCGTTGACCTTTTGTGGCAATAGACAAATCGGAAAGGGTTTAGGTCCTTGCTGAGGCAGGATTTCAGTCTAGTCACGACCAGCCTCTCAAAGCATTTCATCACTGTCGATGTGAGTGCTACCAGGTGATAGTTATTAAGGCATTTTTCACCCTAGGCACTGGTGTAATTGTTGCCTTTTTGAAGCAAGTGGGAACTTCTGCCCGTGGCAGTGAGAGGTTGAAACTGTCCTTGAATACTCCCAGTACTTGCTTGACACAGGTTTTCAGAGCCTTACCAGGAACTCCATCAGGGTCTTTCACCTTACGAGGCTTCACTCTCATTAAAGACAGCCTAACATTGGGCTCTGAGAGAGAGATCACAGGGTCATCAGGTGCAGCAGGGATCTTCACAGCTGTAGTTATATTCTCCCTTTCAAAGCGGGCATAAAAGGCATTGAGTTCATCTGGTAGTAAAGCATCATTGCCATTTATGCTATTGGGTTTTGGTTTGTAGGAAGTAATATCTTGCAGACCCTACCAGAGTTGTCGTGCATCCAATGCCACCCCCAACCTCATTCAACATTGTCTCTATGCCCTTGAAACAGCCCTCTGTAAGTCATATTTGGTTTTCTGGTACAGACCTGGGTCACCAGCCTTGAATGCCACAGATCTAGCCTTCAGCAGACGATGTACCTCCCAGTTCATCCACGGCTGTTGGTTTGGGAATAAACAGCAAGTCTTTGTAGGCACACACACATCCACACTCATCATGTGAAGGCTCATGTAGTAGGTAAGGACAAGGCCAGCTTGTTTGAGTTTATTGATGACATGGTTCTGTATCATAGAGCCTGAATAATAAATTTCTAACTGGACAACACATTAAATCCAGAACCATCAGTCCAGTTTAAGAAGAATTTCTTGCACAATCTGGACCAGTATCCTGTACTGGACTCAGGCAAGGTTAAATTGTTGGGACCATGCCTGTGCACTGCAGTCCATGCTGTTAACTCAGTGTTGTGTTCTGATATCCCTACAGTCCCTGGCACTGCACAGGTATCAGAACACCTGCATTTGTTAAGCATAACCAAGAGTTACGCAAGCTCACACTGAATAGCAAGTAGGGCAGGAACAGGCTTGAAATGTGGGCAATTTGCAAAACCCAAGGATCTTTTCAGCTTCATCCAGCTGCCAAATTTGGTTTCTAAACCTATGTTGAATTTGTTCCAAATCAAACTGTGTATGTTGAAAGTTGGCGTATCTCTCAGTGATTAACGCGTTCCCACACAATTGCAACACAATAATAAACAGATCTTCCTATTCTTGGTGAGGGATAAACATAGACATGGTGGCATAGAAACATAAAAAACACATTGAAAAATAAAAATAGGAGTCGACCACTCAGATCTTTGAGCCTGTGCGATCATTCAACATGACCATTATTGATCTGTTTTAATAACATATATTTGCTCTCCATAGACCCCTTCATGCTAATTGTGTCAAAAAATCAACGTATCTTCTTTTTAAATACATTCACTAGCTTTGCTTTACGTGGTAGATCAGCACTCCCTTGTACTGCTCCTTACACAGAACAGCAGTGGTCCATCAGCCCTGCCCCTCCCACAAATCAATCCTTGCTCAACTTTGCCTCTTCCTCACAGCCTCACTTTGTCAGCATTGCTCCCTCACTACTGCCCCTCCTGCACAGCCTCCCTCCCTTGGCATTGTTCCTCACACAGAGCCTCCCTCCCTCACCACTGTCTCCCCTGCAGCACTGTCCCTCCCACAGACCCTTCCTCAGCACTGTCCCTCCCGCAAAGCCTCCCTCAGCATTGTCCCTTCCACAGAGCCTCCCTCCCTCAGCACTGTCCCTCCCGCAAAGCCTCCCTCTCTCAGCATTGTCCCTTCTACAGAGCCTCCCTCCCTCAGTATTGCTCCTGTTATTAATACAGTGCCACTTAGTTCCATCCCTCCAATATCACCTCTAGTCACATCTTCCCCTCTGCCACCCTTTTCTGTTTTCTGCAGGGATCACTCTCTCCCTGTCACCTTCGTCTGATCATCCCTCATCTAGCTCCCTTTGTCCTGCAACTGAACTCTATAACTATAGGAGGGCAATACCGGTCCTGACACCCCTTCTCTCACCACCATCTAGGGACTTAAGCAGCCCTTCCAGTTGAGGCAGACATCGTGTGCTCATCCTGCATCCTTGCCTTGGTTCATTTGGTGCTCTCAGTGCGGCATCTTCTAAACTCATTATTTAGTGCTGTACCAATAATTGTGTAGTGTGTCCGCAGAAATGCAACGGAGTGCCCTGGCCTGAACTTTTGTATCCAAGTGTCTCGAGTGAGATGATGCGTGCATTAGCTCACAGACTGAAGTCCCTCATTCCCACAAGGAGGAAGCAAAAGTACAAGATGAACTCTGAGTCCTGGCCACCTTGCTATGCAGAGGGCCCCAGTATATAAGCTGAAGTCAAATGCTACGTGGAAGAGAGCATCATTTCCCTCTTGCACAAACATTGACCCTATAATGAGGATTGCTAAAAACATAAATGGGGTCTTCTCCTGCCCCATTTAGGACATATATCACTAGTGCTGTGTGCACAGTGCCCCCAGCATCGTCAAAAACCGTTCCAATTCGGCTCACAATCTCTTTGACTTCCTGCAGTCAGGCAGAAGACACAAGAGCATAAAACTCAGAAATATCAAGCTATCTAACAGCTTCTTCCCCCAGGCTGTTAAACTTTATAACACCCTGCTACCACCCAGTACGTGTCTACATCCTGTCTGAATGCCCTGCTTCCTCACCATCCCCCACTATCACTCCCCAACTCACAGATACACTCTCATCCTGCACAACTCACAGACACACTCTCGTCCTGCACAACTCACAGACACTCTCGTCCTGCACAACTCACAGACACACTCTCATCCTGCACAATTCACAGACACTCTCGTCCTGCACAATTCACAGACACTCTCATCCTGCACAACTCAGAGACACACTCTCGTCCTGCACAACTCAGAGACACACTCTTGTCCTGCACAACTCACAGACACACTCTCATCCTGCACAACTCAGAGACACACTCTCATCCTGCACAACTCACAGACACACTCTCATCCTGCACAACTCAGACACACTCTCATCCTGCACAACTCAGAGACACACTCTCGTCCTGCACAACTCACAGACACTGTCATCCTGCACAACTCAGAGACACACTCTCATCCTGCACAACTCACAGACACACTCTCATCCTGCACAACTCAGAGACACACTCTCATCCTGCACAACTCACAGACACACTCTCATCCTGCACAACTCAGAGACACACTCTCATCCTGCACAACTCACAGACACACTCTCGTCCTGCACAACTCACAGACACTCTCGTCCTGCACAACTCACAGACACTCTCGTCCTGCACAACTCACAGACACACTCTCGTCCTGCACAACTCACAGACACACTCTCATCCTGCACTGGTTCCTTTTCACCTTTTACTGCTGTTCTTTCACAAGTTTGTACAACTGCTTGTTTTATTACAACAGTGCCTGTAACATAATACTGTCTTAAATAAACATGCATCTCACACTTTATGTCAACCTGTCAATCTTCAAGCCATGTCTCTCAGCGGCTAGTGCTAACGTTATTTTTGGAGTGTATGTGATCGATTGTAACTATATGTGCTGTGTGTGACTGTATGTACTGTGTTTTGCCCCTGAGGAACAATGTATATGATTGAATGACAATAAATTTGAACTTCAGCTTGATGTTGGTCTCATGCAGAGCACTGGTAGATATTTGGAAGGATCTCATTTTGTAGAAGCATCAGAACATGGAAAATGCGCGGTGAAGGAAGCAAAGTTAATATTTGAAGCCAGTGATCTTTTTATCAGACCTTAAGATCAGTTCTGATGAAAGGTCATCAACCTGAAAGGTTAAGTTCTCAACAAAAGCACCAGCTTGAATGGAATCTCCCATTAGCCTACCTGCCTAACCCTTGAGTCTCTCGTGCACAATGGTTGTGGTATATATAATCAGCAAAGAGCAGGCAGCAAGTGTTCAATAATTCTTCAAGCCTAACCACACAGTTGGGTAAATATAGATATATTCAAGGGAAATTAATGGCATCAAACAGAGGACTTGTCAGCAAAACTCACATTCTGATGATTAATTAAAGGTTAAAAAATAATCTCCACAAGTCTCTCTGAGAGATTATTTTAAACATGTTCATCTACCCTCAGGACCAAGATATAAAATGGAGCTTTATTCTTTATTCTTTGTCTTGAACACAATGGTAATATTCTCATCAAGTCCACACTGATTTCATCTTTATCCAAAGCACATGTTACTTCTTCAAAGAACAATGCATTGATTAAACATAATTTGCATTCCAGAAAGGATATACTGTTTTTCTGATTATGCTGTCATTTTATCCAAGTGCCCTGTTGTAATATCTTTAATAATAGCATCTAATATTTTCCCTGTGACTCCTGATCAAAATCTTGGTTTCTATCATCCTCTGTTTTTCCACAGATACATTTCTAAATTAAAGAAACATTCCACAAGTTTAGGGAATTGTAAATATGAAACCATTGCACAAACAATAACAGCCATATTTTTAAGACCATGTAAGTCCACTTGTCTTTTTGGTAATCACACACTGGGACTTCCTGTTCAACCCTCAAAAGTCCTTGCTGATTCACTTGGCAAATGGCTGAGCTGCTTATTCTGCACTTTGCTCTGTAAATCTGGTTTCAGGAGGTCTGTGTGAGATCTCATATTCCTGTTCATGAACAGCATTGCAGGTATTGAATTTGTCATGGCATGAACAGAGTTCTGATACACAAAAAAGGAAACTGCCTATCTTGTGCTGTAGAGAAATGTCCTCCTTGTCCATCACTTTAATGGACTTCTTGAAGGTTTGGATAAACCTTTCAGCTAACTCATTCACAGATGGGATGCGAGGACCTGACTTGAAATGTTTCATGCCATTTTTCTTCATGAACAGTCAACATTCTTCTGGCGTGTATTGTGGCCCATTGTCACTCACAGTTTGTTCTGGTAAGCCATTTCTGGCAAAAATACTCCTCAGAGCAGAGACAGTCTTTTCTGATATGGTTGACTTCATTGGCATGTCCTCTGGCCAAGTTGGATGAGCATCCACAGCAATCAGAAACATACAGTCAAGAAATGGACCAGCAAAGTCAATGTGCACTCTTTGGCATGGTGAATTCAGACACTCCCACTGGTGAAACAGGGCACGTGGGGGTGTATTTTGAACATTTTGACATCCTGAACTGCTTTAGGTCATCTTCAATCTGTCTATCTATTCCTAGACATCACACATAGCTCCAGGTGAGATTCTTCATATTGACTGTACCCAGGTGTCCTTCTAACACTCTGGTGCACAGTTTAAGGGAACTACAACACAAGATCCAAATATCAGCGTTCTTTGAAATACAGACAGTCTCATCTCACTGAGAACTCTGGAAATGTAGGGTTACCATGACCTGGCTGTCCTTGGATTGTGATGCCACAGACTTTTGAAAATGTTGGGTCATTCCTTGTTTCTCTTTCACTTTTAAGAATTTGTCACTGGCAACTGGTCCACCAATGCTGTGTGAAACACTTCTGCTGAGTCACAGTATGAAGACTTTTCTACTTCAGTTGCCAACCGTGGAAGACATGACAAGCCATCGGTATTGCTGTGTTGTTTGGTACCCCTGAACTCTGAGTCATAAGAGTGGGCTCCAAGGAAAAGTTCCCAGCATTGTAACCGAGTAGCAGCCATCACTGGGATTTCCTTCCTGGGATTGAAAATGGACATAAGGGACTAGAGATCTGTCACTAGCATAATCTTTTGTCCATAAAAGTAGTGGTGAAAATTCTTTATTCCCCTAGCGTCTCTCAGTTGATCTGTGCATAGTTGTGTTCTGTGCTCGTCAGTGATCGGGTGTCCAAATCTGTCTTCCATAGTGTGTGACAAAATGGCTCTAATGTCATAAGGGGACACAACACATGCCAGTTTGGTGGGCAGAGATAGGTCAGTACGCAGCAGAGGATTGATGCTCATCTTGAAATCGCCACATATGTGAACGGCTCCGGCCTTCCCTTTCTTCATCTCTGGGACAATGGGCATGGCTTAATCGCTCCACTCAACCTTGGAGAGAATGCCAGCTCTGAAATTCAGCATCCACTTTAAGATGTAGTGCATAAGCCCTAGACATGCCTTATGGAAATCTTGGTATTGTTGCTTCATCCAGTTCAATTCTGGTCTTCATGCCTTTGAGTTTACCAATACTCTTCTCAAATACTTTCTCTTTAGAATTAAGCAGCTGTGACAGTCTCTGGTTAGTGTTACTCTTTGGGCTGCAGTTGCCTGTTGATGACACATTGAGAGCTTTGAATGGGTGCCAGTCTAGTTGGATTTTTCTTGACCATTTGCATCTGAAAAATGCTGGCCCTTCACTTTTCAACACATAAAGCTGTAACTGCTGTGATTTGCCTCAATACATCACATTCACTTTCAGTTTGCCTTTGGGAGACACTTTTCTGCTTGTGTAGTTCTTTAGTATCACTGAGGCCTTTTCTAATGGTAGCTTAGAAAACAGTCTGTTGTAGTCAGGCTCTGAAATTATAGACAAAACTGACCTTGTATACAGATTCATTTTCAGTTTTACACCAGATACATCTATTGTCATTCATATGATTTTGTGATTGGTTTCAGTAATGCTTTGCAGTTGTAGGCATGACAGCTCACCTTTCTCAGACTCTGTGGTGAC
Source organism: Hemitrygon akajei (assembly GCF_048418815.1). NCBI lineage: Eukaryota > Metazoa > Chordata > Chondrichthyes > Myliobatiformes > Dasyatidae > Hemitrygon > Hemitrygon akajei. Next base: position 93,454,462 of record NC_133139.1, on the reverse strand, counting down.
TGATTCAGTTGCACGTATAGTCACTTTATGCATTTGTTTGGTTTTGTGTTTGATACTTTTCAGTTGGTGTGTTATTCCCCTTTGGTTATGCTATTTGTCTGACTTGCACATTCTTTCTCTGTGACCTTGTCTGTGACACATTCTACAAACTTTTTCTTTAAACCAACAGTCATTTGCATCATGGGACGATTTGCCACTTAGATAACATTTATGGCATTTTGCTCCATTCAGAGACATTTTGTGTTTTTCATATTCTAAACTCTTTTTCTGCAGTTCTGCTGCATCCTTTGTTGCAGTTTGTCATGATATTGCAATGGTCAATGCCCATTTTAAGATTAGGTCTCTTTTTGCCAATAGCCTCTTTTGAGTGTTTTGACGATGCATGCCACATACAAGCCTAACCCTTAATATTTCAAAAAGTCAATCTCAAAAGTCACAGTATTGGGAAGCTTTGCACAGTTCTGTAATCTATTCAGAAATGCTTTC